>NW_022437026.1:7233840-7355930 GCF_009761245.1 Sapajus apella
CAGGACTGGAGGAGGTGCAGGCAGGACTGGAGGAGGTGCAGGACTGGAGGAGGTGCAGGACTGGAGGAGGTGCAGGCAGGACTGGAGGAGGTGCAGGCAGGACTGGAGGAGGTGCAGGACTGGAGGAGGTGCAGGCCATAAGGACCCACATGGTGTTGTCAGAGGAAGCCTTCACCACCAGCACCCTGCCCCAAGGCAAGCCCCCACGGAACCAGGGACTCCTGCCTCCTGCTCATTACACTGCCACAATTTTGGGAAAAGAATGCATTTTCTCTGAGCTTAGTTTTTACTTCCATGATTAGGGGAGGTGTCCTTATTATATCTTTTCCTCATAAAGTGAGTGTGATGATACAGTACGAGGAAAAAATAACATTCCTTGGAAGTACATGAGCTACAAAAAATGCACAGGACAATTATCCAGGCGTACTTCAGGGCTTCCGTGCTGCCTCCGTCATCCGTCTCTTCTCCACTTCACTCCAGCTGCTCCGCTTCAAGTCCCTGGAATTCCCTTTCTCTCCCACCCCACTGCCTGCTCACCACCCACTTCCTCCTGAAAGCTTCCCCCAGACTAAGCAGGAGAAGCACTGGCTGGCTGTCCCCACCATTAATACAAGTGGATTTACTCATCAGGGGTGACCACACCCTTTTCAGTCCTTTAGGTAGTCTTGGCTGTTTTTTATCAGTGGCCTCAGGCAAGACCTCTGTCTCTTCTAACTGGAGCCAACCTCACCACCTTGCAGGACTGCCGGTACCTTAGGTCACTCTACAGAGGGAGATGAAGAAGGAGCACAATCAGAAATGTTGAGAGAAAAGAGCAGACACGGAAGGATGGAGAGGCCCAAATCTCAATGAAAAAATAGGTTGAGCTTGTTTTCAGAGTCTCCCTGCACCAACCCTTCCGAAATCTCCTTCCTGAGCCTGCCCGAAGCCCCTCCTCAGCTTCTTTCTATCCTCCCCCACCCTCCTCCACTGTCCATCTACCCTCAGGGTCATCCAACACCCATTTCCTCATTTAACCACTGACTTTCTTGCTAATCAGCTAATTTACACCAAAGTACAAACAGCCCATGCTGATGTCCTGAGGTGATACTGACAAAAAGCATATTGAAAATGTTAAAAGGCTCTGCAGATAGCAGGAACCCACATGCTGATGGGGCAGAAGTCGTAGCCTGAAGGCATCATCTCTAACGGGGTGAGGGGAGCGGGGCTGAGAGGCAGGAGTTCTGGCTGGGACCTCTAAATCATGCTATACCCCCAGACAGTCTGGCAGGAAGCTTCCAAGGTCACTGCATAGGTAGAGAGCTAGAAAGGCCCTTCTGCACAGGGGACATGGGCGGGCGCAGAATGTGGAGGGCTAGTGAGAGTGAGAGAAGCTTGGGCGTGTAGCCGACTGGAAACACCAAAGTCAAGGAGTCCAGGAGACACAGTCAGGAGCAAGACCGGGGCCCGATTGTGCAGAGAAAGGGCAGGAGGTGAGTTCACTAGGCATGGCGTTGGGGCAAGGTGAGTCGGCAGAGACCTAGGCAGCTTCCAGAGCCTCCAAGAGAGACCAGCAGCAGCAGGAGGAGGTGTCCTGAGGAAGCTGGACTTCCAGGCGGTTGGGCTTTTCCTCCGAGTTTCCCTCTTGGCATCGTTACTGCCTCTTTCCCAAGTCCTGGCTGCTGAAGTATGAAGGGCCCTGAAATGAGGGGCCAGCTCCAACTCCAACCTCCCAAAGCCACGGCTTCCAGCAAAACCAGACAGGCCCAGGGCTGCCCTGAGGGGAGACAGAGCATCCGCACTCCCAGGCTAGCACCAGGGTCTAGGCAGCCATGGTCATGCTGAAGGCACGCCCTGGTAGGAGCCTCAGAGAGCCCTGAGTGCTTTCAGATTTGAAGGCCCTCCCCCTGGATCCCTCCTCAAGTGCCCTGGGCACTTCACTCCAGATAGGATCAACATTTACACCCAGGTCTCGCCCCGCTTCCTGCATGAATTGGACCCATGACAAGAGCCAAAATTTGAGACTCAGGCACAGCACCTCCCTTAGCCTCTGCATACAGCCACGGTAACAGGACTGCTTTCCAGTTTCCTCCCTAAACACACACACACACACACACACACACACACACACACACACACACACACACACACACACAAATCCATTTGCAAATGTGCCTCTTGGGTTCTGCTTGCCTTATAACCTTGGCTCAGAATCAGCCCTCTCTCTGCAGTGCTCATGCTCCCCGTTCCTGATGAAGCCACCACCATCCTTTGCATCCTCACCTTGTCCCCTCTGATACAAGCAGGCTGGCTCCCTGTTGCTAATCTTGCTTCTCTCCCATCCTGGGCTCACACCGCAACTACCATTACCATTTTGAAATAATCTGACCAAGTTATTCCCATTCTGGGACTTCCCACTCTTCTTAGGATGAAGATCAAATTGTCTAGCCTAACATTCAGGATCTTTCATGATCGAGTCCACACCTACCTGTCTGGACCACTTCATCTCCAAGCACTCATCCCCTGCTGGCCTTCCCCTATACCCTCATTGTACACACCATCAGGCCAGGTTCCAAGCACAGCAACTGAGTATTCTTTGGGAGGTTGGGGTGGAGATGATATATAAGCAATATTTCACATCTCTGTTCATTCATTGCAGACCCATTTAACTTGCCAGGCATTGTATAAAACATTGGGAATTAAAGCTAAACAGAATGTGGTTCCTTCCATCAAGCCCTAGGATTCACAAAGAAGGAAGACCTACAAAGAGAGAATGTAGACTAGTAAGGAAGGAAGACTGGTGTGAAAGCGACTAATAAGAAAAGAAGGTAGACTAGTGAGGAAGAAAGACTAACAAGGAGATAACTGAATAGGAGGAGAGTCAACGTGGAGGTATGAAGAAGGGCCCATGGAAGCAGAAGCCCTCAGCTCTGCCTAGAGCTGTCAGGGAGGTTCCCAGAGGACATGGCTTTTGCACGCATCTGGAGTTAACTAGGCATCTACCAATGGGCAAGGGAGGAAAGGAGACTCCAGGGAGAAAGGCAGTGATTTGTATGATCCATTACAATGGACCTCGGGCTTGGCTGGTTGAGATCATGGCCCTCCTGAGAGCAAGGACCACCAGCCTCCTTACTCTCCTTTTCTGTCCAGAGTCCTCAAAGGGAGCCAGCTACCTGGTGGGATTTGAGGGGCACAGAAAGGGCCCTGTCTGATGTATGGTGCACACTTTTTAACATGACCTACAAGGCCCTTCAGCATCTTTCTTGTCAACCTTCCCAATGTCATCTCCTGCTAGTGACTCTTCACTTGTGCACACACAGCCGCACACACAGCCACACACACACAGAAACCTCCAGAGAGAATGAACTGCCTGCAGCTCCCAGAAGGTGACCGGCTTTTTTGTTTCTTTGGTCTTTGGAATTATTTGCCATTCTGCCTCTAAACCTCTCTCCCTGACCCTGCAATGACCCCAAATCTCACTCTGTTAACAAGGTTCACCATTTATAATAACGTTAAAGGATTTTAAGCAAGAGAACAACGTAATCAGGTTGCATGAGAAAGACGGCCCTGGCCGTAGTGAGGTTAAACTGGGTGCCAGGAGAAGGATGGATAAATGGATGGGTGGGTGGGTGGGTGGGTGAATAAATGGATGGACAGATTCATTTTTTTAAATTATTTTTTATTTTTTGTGGCCCTGTGTCTAGAAAGGATGGACAGATTCCTAACTGTTTTTCTGATACAGGTACCCTTTATAAAATTCACAAAATTTTACTTCATTGGTCACACTGCTACTCGAAACTTCCATTGTCTTGAGGCTTACAAACAACTTGGCATTCAAAGACTTCCACACACAGCTGGTTGTTACATGTCTCTGCTGCCAAATCCCTGTAAGAACATTCCTCTTTAGTCAACCCTGTCCCCAAACTGATGCCTGCTTTGTGCCTATGCAGTTACTTCTGTTCGGAATGTCCTCTCCACTCATCTAAGTCCTACCCAGCTAAAGTCCTACTCCTGTACCAAGCCTTCCCTAACCACTGAAGAAAGTCCTCTAGAAGTTCAGAAGATTTGCCTTTTATATCTTTGTGTTCCTAGCACAGGGCTCTGGATGCAATAAGAGCTCTAAAAGCTTTCTGAGGTGACGATGTAGGGAATTGAGGAGTCCTTTCCTATGAGTGAATTTTGAAACAGGATAGATCCCCCGTGCTGAACTGAACGTAGAACTGCCCTACTAACAACTACAACGCTAATCGCTCATACCTTCTTACATGGGTCAGACACTTTTAAACACTTTACGTGTACCAATTTACGCAATCTTCATGATAACCCTGTGAGATAGGTATCACTGTTGTCACCATTTTACCGATGAGGAAACTGAAGCACAGAGAGGCCAGGTGAGTTGTCCAAGATCACCAGCACACTCACAGCCCACACTTTTCACCACTAAGCAATGCTGTGCAAAAGGAAGACAAATGGCCAACATTACTTGGTAAATCCCTTCGTGAATGGACATTCTTAACATCCCTCGGCCTTTAAAAAGACCTTTTTTACAAATAGCATTTGTAGTCACCGCTCAGACCCAAGATCCTAACAGTTAAGACCAAGAAAATAACAATAAGAGAGAATTACCTTATTGAGAATGCAATTGAATAAGAAACGCATTTCAGGAAGTACTTCCCTCAATGACGAAATCTACAAACTGTATGAGTTGCCTAAATGAAACCTACTCATTGGCAGCCCATCCTACAATGTGGTTTGGAGTGTGGCTGATGAGATTAAGGTACAAATGCCCCTCCTTGTATGTCATGAGGAAACAGCCAGTCTACAGCACAAAATTGGTCAAAACTGGTCTGTTCGCTCATTAATCATCACCTGTTTAGCAACAGATTTGCTCTGTCTGCTCTTCCATTGACATCCTGGGTGTACTCAGTGGGTTTCATCCACATCCTTCATCCCTCTCCACCACCATAAACATCTCCCATCTCTTCCTCCTGGGTATAGCCAAGATTGATGATGTCTTTCTTATTCTCATCTCTCCAAAGAAGGAACAGGTTTCTCCTACCCAAAATGGACTGGGACTGAGGTTAAAGCCTACAGCAGCTCTTCCAATCATGGCTCCCACTCTCAGCCTGCTGAGGCCTTAGGAACTGGGTTATAGAAGGTTGCAGCAGACGTGAGGGATAGGAACAATCCTGAGAATTTTATAAAATATCCCAAATATATTTATTTATAATCTGTAGAAAAGCACTCAGAAAATGCCTCTGTTATAGCTTTTTTAACTGATATGAGTAAATTCATATTGTACAGACGGTGAGCTTAATGGGCTGGTTGCACACTGCCTGAGACAGTGGTACCTATCTTGTTCATCACTGTATCCCAAGCCCTGATCATACGGCCTAGCACATATTCAACTTTCAATTATTACTATTTCAAAGGAATTTCAATAGTGAATATCCACCACAATGCTAGTACCATGTAAAAGTTGAGAGAATTGTTTGTGAATGCACTGAAGACACCCCTAGGGACATTATTACTGGGTCAGACTTCAAGGGTGACTGGATATACCATAATAACCAGTGGGGGGGAAACTGGAGGGATACGTTTTTTATTTTCTCATAATTTCTCTTCCATCAAGCTACTGTGGCCTAGCCAAACACAGATCGCTCTTACTTAAAACCAGGATATGTCTTCATTTGAGCATCTGTGAATTTATGGTCACCATATCCCAAAGGACAAAACTGGGAGAAAAGAAGTTCTGGAGAAGGGGCACAGATACATGCAAGTCCTATTCTGTGGGTAGAAAGAGCCTGCTATGGGAAGCCAGACTTAAAATATTAGGATTCTGCAACTGGAAAAAGACAAATGGGGACACAGAGTAGTTCTCAACCTTGGATATTCATTGGAATCCTCCAAAAAGGTTAAAATATTGATGTCTGGGTTTCACCTCCAGGGATTTGGACTAAATTTGTCTGGGGTGATTCTATGGTATAACCAGGATTGAGACCACTGGACTACAGAATCACTAACAGAATCAAAACAGTGAGCACAGATCTAGTCACAGGTCTCGAAATATTAGAAGAAAGAAGCACCACCATTTGGGTGGATTTATAGTTCCCTAATGACTAACGATGTTGAACATTGTTTTATGTGTTTATTTTTAGCCATTTGAATATCTTCTTTGGAGAAATGTCTGTTCAGAGCCTTTGCTTATTTTAAAATTAGGTTCATCCCTTTATTGTTGAATTATAAGAGTTATTTCTATATTCCAGATAGAAGGCCTTTATCTGATATATGACTTACAAATATTTTCTCCCATTCTGTAGGTTGTCTGTTCAATTTTCTTGACGGTGTCAAGAAAAGCACCTGCAACCAAAAATGCTGTTTTGGAGCATTTTTAATTTTTATGAAGTCCATTTTGTCTATTCTTTCTTTGATGTGTTATGGTTTGACTACTTGTGTCTCTTCCAAAATTCATGTTGAAACTTAACTCCGATGCAGCAGAATTAAGAAGCGGGTCCCTCCGGGAAGTGATTAAGTCGTGAAGGCTCTGCCTTCACAAATGGATTAGTACCATTATAAAAGGGCTCGAAGCAACTAGCTAGACCCTCTTTTTGCCCTTCTCCTCCCATGTAAAGACACAAAAACAAAGTGCCATCTTGGAAGCTGGGAGCAGCTGTCACCAGACACTGAATGCTGACACTTGATCCTGGACTTCCCAACCCAGAGAACTGTAAGAAATAAATTTCTGCGCTTCGTAAGTAAGCCAGCCTCTGGCATTTTGTTAGGAGTTAGCAAACTGAGACAGACGGCTTGTTTTCTGGTGTAACATTAAGAAAACATCACCTAAACCAAGGTTGTAAGGATTTACTCCTATGTTGTCTTCTAGTTTTATAGATTTAGCTATTATATTTACAGCTACAATTCACCTTGAGTTAATTTTTATGTATGAGTGAGTAAAGGGTCCAACTTCATTCTTTGTACGTGACTCTCTAGTTGAATTCAACATAATCAAAGCTCCAGAATTTTTATAGCATTATTTATTTTTTGTTTGTTTTTTGTTTTTTCTGAGATGGAGTCTCACTCTGTTGCTCAGGCTGGAGTGCAGTGGCACAATCTCAACTCATTGCAACCTCTGCTGCCCAGGTTCAAGCAATTCTCCTGCCTCAGCCTCCTGAGTAGCTGGGATTACAGGTGCCCGCCACCACATGTGGCTGATTTTTTTGTATTTTTAATAGAGACGGGGTTTCATCAGCTTGGCCAGGCTGGTCTTGAACTCCTGACCTCATCTTTTTTTTTTTTTTTTTTTTTTTCCGAGACGGAGTTTTGCTTGTTACCCAGGCTGGAGTGCAATGGCGCGATCTCGGCTCACCGCAACCTCCGCCTCCTGGGTTCAGGCAATTCTCCTGCCTCAGCCTCCTGAGTAGCTGGGATTACAGGCACACGCCACCATGCCCAGCTAATTTTTTTTATATTTTTAGTAGAGACGGGGTTTCACCATGTTGACCAGGATGGTCTCGATCTCTTGACCTCGTGATCCACCCGCCTCGGCCTCCCAAAGTGCTGGGATTACAGGCTTGAGCCACCGCGCCCGGCCTCTGACCTCATCTTGATCCACCCTCCTCGGCCTCCCAAAGTGCTGGGATTACAGGTGTGAGCCACGACATCCGGCCTAGGATTTTATTTTCACAGAATATTTACTTGGATGCAACATAATCAAAGCTCCAGAATTCTCTACCACAAAGTGATGGACATTTAGGTGTTTCCATATCTTGACTACTGTGAATAATGTTTCAATGAAGATGGCAGAGCAGATATCTTTACCAGGTGGTGATTTTACTTCCTTCAGTGTATACACCCAAAAGAGAAACCGCTGGGTCATATGGTCGTTCCACGTTTTTATTTCTTTAGCAACTTCAAACTGTTTTCCACAATGACTGCATTCGCACCAACGGTGTATGAAGGCTCCTTTTTCCCTACATTTTTTCAAAGAGTTATCTCTTTTTTATAATAGCTATCCTAACAGGTATGAGATGCTATCTCATTGTAATTTTAATTTGCATTTCCCTAATGACTGGTGATGTCAAGCACCTTTTCATACAGCTGTTGGCCATGTTTATGTCTTCTTTGGATCATCTGCCTATTTTTTTATTGGGTTATCTGTATTTTGGCTATTGGGTTGTGTGAGTTCCTTATACATTGTGAATATTAACTTCTTATCTGATATATGGTTCACAGGTATTTTCTTCCACCTCGTTGGCTGTCTTTTCATTTTGGCTTGGTGGTGGTGGTGGTGGTCTCTTTTTCATGGGTCACTTATTTCTATTTCTTTGTATGTCTAGCAAGTTGTATGGTATACTGTACATTGTGAATGATACAACATTATCTTCCTATCAAGAGGGTTAGAAATTTTTGTTTTACTTTCTAGCAGGGGAGCTCAATTACTGGCTGATGACTCTCAGCTTATGCAGGTGTTTGCTGTTATTGTTAGGGTATGTTGTGGAAAATCCAAGGTATTTTTCAAGATGCTGTAATCTGGTAGGGTTCAATCTCTAAACTCTCTCTTCCCTATTGATTCTTTCAAGGTTGTTCTTAGTGTTCTTCAGGGACCATCCAGAGTAAATTTTTCTCTACCGTGTGGTTCTTACTCCTAAAACGAAGCCCCTGGGGGCCTCAGCTACATGCCTGGGGTGTTAGAACACATGTGTTAGGGCACGGTCATGAGGCCTTGCCACTCTGGCTGGTATGGACTCTCAACATGTCCCAGGACCGTTCAACCTCTAGCATTTCTGTTCTGATCTCAGTGCTGTAGCAGCTTCTCTCTGGCAAACTCCATGTGCTTCACCCTGTGCATGTGAAGCCTCACTCTTAGCCAGGGACTCATGAAGGGTCCCCAAAGAGAACTCTGGGCACCTCCTTTCACATACGTTCCTCCTCTCTTGTGTTCTTCCCCATAATTTCCAGCCATTTAAGCTGCTCCAAATTTTTATCTCTATCTCCTCAGTTCAGTGGGATCCTTTCCTCCACCTGGACTCCAGATCCCTGGACCCCAGTAAACAGCCTGCACTGAGAGGGCTAGATTTCTGTTCTCTCAGGGATTGTACTTCCGTGCTGGTTGTTGTTCAGTGCCTGAAAATAATTGACTTACATATTTTCTCCAGTTTTATAATGCATGACAGAATGTCTATCGTACCAGGACCAGTTATTCCATTATTTCTGGAAGCAGAGGTTCATGACAGTCAGGTTTTTAATCAAAAGGTATTTTGTTAGCAAGTAGTTTCAAATTTAGATTATTGGCAAGGGCCAAAAATAACAGGACTTTCTGATGTCAATTCAAAAGTGATCCACACACTTTTTTTAAAAAAAGTAATGGTTTTATTTTATTTTATTTTATTTTATTTATTCATTTATTTTTGAAACAGGGTCTCACTCTGTTGCCCGGGCTAGAGTACAGTGGTGCGATCTCAGCTCACTGCAACCTCCACCTCCTGGGTTCAAGTGATTCTCCTGCCTCCCAAGTAGCTGGGATTACAGCTACATGCCTGGCTAATTTTTGTATTTTTAGTAGGGATGGGGTTTCACCATGTTGGCCATGGTTGGCCAGGCTGGTCTCAAACTCTTGACCTCAGATAATCTGCCACCCTCCTTGGCCTCCCAAAGTGCTATGTTTATAGGCGTGAGCCACCACCTGGCCTATTTTTCTTTTAATTAAGATAAGCTAAGATCCCAACCTTATTTCTTGTCCTGAGGTAGGCCACAGGAGCACCTGTAATGAAAGCCAAGACTTTTCTTTAAAAATAACTTTGTTTCCTCAAGAATACTTGATTCAACATAATCAAAAGCTCCAGAATTCTAAACCACAAAGCACAGAAGAGATGACTTTGCCTAGAGATGTCCCTCTGCTCCTCTTTTCAACATTTCAATTTGAGCACCTACTCAATGAAACACCCATTCATTGAGCACCTACCATGTGTCAGGCTGCAGTATGGATCAAAGATGAATTATATCCATCCCTGCCTTTGAGTTTCTCTCCCCACCTGTGGTATGCAGAAGTGTGAGGGGGGTTAAATCTGTCAGGTTGGTGGAAAATTGGGAGAGGCTCTGTCGAGCAAGGCTTTGAAGTATGGGATTTCACATGAACAGTCTCTCAGTGGACTGAGTTAATCTCTTATAAGTAGTTTATTATTATCCACACTGATGGTGAAGGATACCATATGAGTTGGAGTAATGCCCAGCTAGCTGATATAACACATAGACTAAAAAATAAATGAGAACAAGAAATAACAACAGTTCATTTCTTGCTAAAGTAATAGTTCTAAGTGGGTAAACAATTTGGTGGGATGGCTCTTTTGCACATTGCTTTTTAGAAATTCAGTGTGACGGAGGCTCTGCCGACTTTAACTATGACTTCCAAGGTGGCCCTGCAAGCTGCCGTGCCTGTTTTCTGAAAGGTAGAAAGAGCATGGAGGAACAGGCCTGGAAGGCTTCCAGGGACCAGGCCAGAGTAGCACATGTCACTGTTCAGATTCCTCTGGATAAAATTCAGTGTCAAAACCAATTGCAAGGGAGGCTAGGAAATAAGATCAAGATGTGTGTTCAGGAAGAAGAGGAGAACATGGATTTTGGTAAGCAGGTAGTAGTCTATCACGGGGCCCTACCAAAAATGAAAAGCTTGGTGTGTCATGTTCACACCTTATATTGTGTTAAAGTTATAGATTTCCACAGCTCTTTCCCCAAGTGGGCTCTGAGATCTCGCTTCAGCACCCAGGACAAGGCAGGGATGTGGTAAATGCTTATTAAATGGTTTTTAGATGGATGGTGAGCTGTGTGATGGTAGTTGGCCAAGAGATTCTGTTGCTCCTTGAGGTTCCTCCTGGAATGCCACAGATCGATGTTGTCAATTTAGAGAAAGATGCTTGCCTTCCCATTTGATATGGAAGGTGGGCCTGCCTCCAATACACCTATAAATTGGATCAAATCATTTAGGCACAAGTTAACTAAATTTAGCAGCATTTAGCATTTGAATTTAGTTAGATTCTGTAGAGCCCATTCCTGCCCCCCTGATTCTTTTTTTTTTTTTTTTGAGATGGAGTCTCACTCTGTCACCCAGGCTAGAGTGCAGTGGCGTGATCTCAGCCTACCGCAACCTCTATCTCCCGGGTTCAAGCGATTCTGCTGCCTCAGCCTCCTGGGTAGCTGTGATCACAGGCATATGCCACTATGCCTAGCTAATTTTTGTAAGTTTTTAGTAGAGACAGGGTTTCACCATGTTGGTCAAGCTGTTCTCAAACTCCTAACCTCATGATCCGCCCACCTCGGCCTCCCAAAGTGCTGGGATTAAAGGCGTAAGCCACCACGGATAGCTGCCCCTCTGATTCTTAAACTGGCATACGATCAATTCTGTAACATATGTTTTAGAAGTTGAAGAGCCACACAGAAGCTGTGCAAGTGGACGGTCCTCCCCATCACTGAGGCACACACTTCTATAGCCAGGGAGCCTAAGCATGCTGGCGGGTTTGCAAGCAGAAGAGCTTTGCCTTCTCCAGTGACAGGCTTGTTTCACTCCTGGGTTCATGCAAAGCCACAATAACATACAACTTCACATCCATGAGGATGGTGATAATCAAAAAGATGAATCATAACAACTGCCGGTGAGTTTGTGGAGAAATCAGAACCCTCCTAAATTGCTGGTGGGAATGTAAAATGGTACAGCCACTTTGGAAAATAGTCTGATAGTCAAAGTTAAACTCATGACCCAGCAACTCCTCTCCTAGATATATGCCCAAGAAAAATAAAAAGCATGTACACACAAAAACTTGTACTTGAAAGTTCATAGCAGTATCATTTATAGTAATCAAAAATGGGACACACAAAGGCCCATGAACTGGCAACTGGATAAACAAGATGTGGTCTGTCCACCCAAGGAAATATCCTTTCAGCTATAAAAAAGAATGATGTCCTGATATATGTGACAAACCACCTTAACCTTGAAAGCACTATAAAGGAAAGAACACAGACACAAAATGCCACATATTGTATGGTTCCACTTACATAAAATGTGTAGAACAGGCAAATCCATAGAGAGAGAAAGTGGATTTGCAGTCGCCAAGCGCTAGGGGGAGGGAGGAAAAATGAGTGACTGCCATTGAGTGTGAGGTTTCTCTTTAGGATAATGCAAATGCTTTAAACTAGATTGCGGCAATGGTCGCATAATTCTGTGAAGACACCAAAAGACACCAAACTCTACACCTTTAAAGGTGGTACAGGTGGTATTTGAATTGTGTCTCAATAAAGCTGTTTTTCAGTGGAACTCCTAGAATTAAAAATTACAATCAGAGAAAGAAAAATCTATTGGGTGGAATCAACAGCAAACTGGAGAAGGCAGAGAAAGGATCAGCGAAGTTAAAGATGGATCCACTAAAAGTAATCAGATCTAGAGAGCAGGGGACTAAGGACTGGAAAAGTTTAACAGCACCTCAGGAACTAGTGCGGCAATACCAAACAGTCTAACCTTCATGTGACTGGAGCTCCACAAAAAAGAGAAGAAAAACAGATCAAAAAACCGCTGAAGAAGGAAAAAATATAAAAAATAAAAATAAAAAAGTTGAATAAATAGTGGCTGAAGTCATCTCAAAATTTGATAAAATACAACAACTTGTAATAACAGATTTAAGAAGTCCAGCAAACCCAAGTTAAAAAAAAAAAACACACACCTAGATACATCAGAGTCAAACTACTAACAATCAAAACTGAATATCAAATCTTGAACACTACCATATTAAAAAGAGATTATACATGGTGAAACCCCGTCTCTACTAAAAATACAAAAAAAATCAGCTGGGCATGGTGGCGCGTGCCTGTAATCCCAGCTACTCAGGAGGCTGAGGCAGGAGAATTGCCTGAACCCAGGAGGCGGAGGTTGCGGTGAGCCGAGATCGCGCCATTGCACTACAGCCTGGGCAACAAGAGCGAAACTCCGTCTCAAAAAAAAAAGAAAGAGATTATACATTAATAAGATAATGAAGAATATTTAAATATGAATTTAGGCTAGCTTCTCACCAAAACAATGGAGGACCAAAAGAAGGCTGAGGGGGAGGGTGGAAAAAAAGCTGTAAAACCATTCATCTATATCCAATGAAGTATCTGTCAAAAATAAGGATGAAATAAAGACATTTTTCATAAAAACACAAGCTGAGAGAATGTCACCAGCAGAACTGCACCTCAAACAATGCTACAGGATGTTCTCCAGCTGAAGGAAAAGGATAACAAATGGAAATGCGATTAAGAATTCTTCCTGAGAACTCTTCCTGATGGAAGTGTCGTGCATTCCTTTCTTACACAGGGAAGGAAAAGGAGACTCAGAGTCACTGCTCCAAATGAACTATTAGCCATTGAGTGTTCCCTATGACTAAGTCGCTACTTTTAGAATTACAGGTTTAACCTATTAACTAGTTATGATGTAAATTCCATGGTTTTCAAATAGCATTTTTTAAAGCCTAATAGGGTAGAATGGACCAGAAAAGAATAAAACAAAAATACCCCTCCTTTAAAATGAAAAATAATATAATAAATGCCCATGTGATAATTAATACTCATTTTAAAAGCCTACTGAGGAAAATACAGCTCATTATGTTGGGCAATATTTTACATCAATATCACCATGAACTCGTGATATTTAGTGTAGATGAACCAGTCTGCTCTTATTAGACAATGAGAGCCATGTTACTCATCGTCTTCCCTTTCCCATTGAATGCCAAGAACATATGGCCTGAGCCACAAGACCCACACGACCTGGCTGACTCTTATGTCTCTCCCTGTTGATCCCTCTGCTGCAGCCACTTGGCGTCCCCACACTATTCCTCTTCAGCCCAAGCATCCCCTTGCCATGGGTTCTTTTGCCTTTACTTCCTTTGCCAGATAATTTTCCAGATATCTGCCTGGCTCGTTCCTTCATTTAAGGCAATTTCTGTTCAAATTCATCTCCTCAGAGAGGCCTTCCCTAACCACTTGGTTACGAATAGTGACGGA
Source organism: Sapajus apella (assembly GCF_009761245.1). Lineage (NCBI taxonomy): Eukaryota > Metazoa > Chordata > Mammalia > Primates > Cebidae > Sapajus > Sapajus apella. The sequence goes on from NW_022437026.1 coordinate 7,247,842, forward strand.
GAATGGACATTTCTCAATAGAAGATCTGTAAACAGACAACAAATGAGAAAACGCTCAGCATCACTAATCATCAGGGAAATGCAAATGAAAACGACAGTGGGATACCACCTTACTCCTGCAAGAATGGCTGTAACTAAAAAGTCAAAACTTATCATAGATGCCGGCATGGATGTGGTGAAAAGGGAACACTTTTACCCTGCTGGTGAGAATGTAAACTAGTACAACCACTGTGGAAAACATCATGGAGATTCTTTAAAGAACTACAAGTAGGGCCGGGTGCGGTGGCTCACGCCTGTAATCCCAGCACTTTGGGAGGCCGAGGCGGGTGGATCACGAGGTCAAGAGATCGAGACCATCCTGGTCTACATGGTGAAACCCCATCTCTACTAAAACTACAAAACATTAGCTGGGCATGGTGGCGCGTGCCTGTAATCCCAGCCTGTAATCTCAGGAGGCTGAGGCAGGAGAATTGCCTGAACCCAGGAGGCGGAGGTTGCGGTGAGCCGAGATTGCACCATTGCGCTCCAGCCTGGGTAACAAGAGCGAAACTCTGTCTCAAAAAAAAAAAAGAACTACAAGTAGAACTACCATTAGATCCAGCAATCCCACTACTGCAATATCTACCCAAAGAAAATGAAGTCATTATATAAAAAAGACACATGCATATGCATGTTTACAGTAGCTCAATACGCAGTTACAAAGATAAGGAGCCAACCTAAGTGCCCATTAACCAATGCGTGGATAAAGAAAATGTGGGATGTGGGGTGTGTGTGTGTGTGTGTGTGTGTAGTACGACTCAGCCATGAAAAGGAAAAAAGTAAGTCTTTTGCAACAAATGAATGGAGCTACAAGCCATTATTCTAAGTGCAGTAACTCAGGAATGGGAAACTAAATATCATATGTTCTCACTTATAAGTGGGAGCTAAGCTATGAGGATGCAAAGGCATAAGAATGATACCATGGACCTTGGGGACCCTGGGGGTAAGGGTTGGAGGAGGGGTAGGGGATAAAAGACTGCATATTGGGTACAATGTACAGTGTTCGGGTGACGGGTACACTAAAATCTCAGAATTTACCACCAAAAAACTTACCCATGTAACCAAAAAAATCCTGTACCCTAAAAACTATTGAAATTTTTAACACAATTTTTAAACAAATACAGATGGATTCTATTGTGTATTAGAAGCAAGATCACCGTCCCTAGCAGTCAAATACCTGCTATCCATACGCTCTAGCAATGACATGCATAGGGTGGGATGGGCTTCTCTCAGCCCACAGAAAGGGTCCACAGGATGGGTAGCTTTCCAGGAAATTAGACCCTTGTTACAAAAAATTATAGACACACCCCACAGTAGGCCCAAATGCCTCTCACCGGGCAGCCTTGTCCCACAACGGAAGATGAAGAGATGGCACACCTACAAACTGGACTAGAACCCGAGGCGTCTGTTTGGGTCCCACCCTTACCCCTCACACAGCCTCCACAGTAAACCAGCAAAGTAGCTCTAGTTCCCACATAGAAGCAACTCAGAGAAGAAGCAGTTGCTGGAAAGCAACGAATCAGGTGCTTGGCTCCAGAAATGCTGGGTGTACGGCAAGACACACTGAGAGGAGCAGACGAGCCCTGGATGCCCAGCAGCTGAGCCCGGGTGACAGAGCTGGGCAGGGGCTCTGATGCCAGGTCCCAAGGACAAAGGCCAGGCAGGTGGAGAGCCAAGAGGACCACAGTCCTCTGGAAGCACCTTCGCCTTGTGTGAGATCCTCCCTCCACCTGCTACCTGCCTTTGGGCTGAGACCTGACCTTCCTCAATGGGATCTTCTGCCCCAAGTGAGGTTCCACCTGGTCGTGGTGGGGTGGGGAGGGGTGGAGGTTATTTCTCCACATCTGCTCACAAAGTATCAGGCCTGTGACTGACACCACCTCCCAGTCCACTCAGCTCATTGTTCATGCCAAAGGAGCGGCACCTCCCTCGTCATGCCTCTCTCAAGAATTACCAGAAACACAACACCAACACCCGACAAAGTCCCTGTCCCAGGCAAAGTCGGTCCTGCCCAAAAGCAGTAGAAGAACGCGTCCTTCTCCATACTCCACCTCAGTTCGCTTTCCTTCTAAGAAAAGTTCCTGGGGAAGGTATAGCTGGGTTTCCCCACAGCCTGGGGTGTAAAGGACTGATCTGGGGACCCTTCCTGAATGCGGCTTAGGGAAAGATGCTGGAAGACATTTCTGAAACTGCCAGGCCACTCCAGGGGTGCCAAAGTCAAATTTGCTCTGTCCTCAGCGGACTGTTGCCGAGTTAAGCCCACTCAGCCTGGCTGTTTGCTAACCCTCAGATGCTCTAGGCTAAGAGTCTCTAGAACTTGTAACAAGAAACGGCAACACTGGAAATCAATAACCAATCACTGAGAAGCGGCCGCGCCAAACCTCCATTGACCTACCTTCCCTCTCCTTGATTTAAAAAAAAAAGAAAAAAGAAAAAAAAAAAAAGTCTCGGAAATTACATAGTCGTCCCTCAGAGACCCTACCCTGGGAAAACGGGGTCAACTTCCCGCCCCGCCCCGCCCAGGCTCCCTTGGGGGTCACCAGTCCCAAGGGTGGAGGTTCCGACGCCACCTCCTTCACTCCCTCCCTCCTCCCACCTGTCGGATGCCAGGACCAGGGTCCAGCTGGGAAACTCACCGCGCGGCCCGGGAGTGGCCATGGTGCCGACGCAGACCCCGCCGGCCGGCGGCCGCGCGCTCCTGGGCAGGCTTATGCCGCCGCGGGGCTAATTCCACCGCGGCTCAGCTCCGGCCCGGCGCCCGCCCCTCGCCGGCTGCCGCCTCTCCTCCCCCATCCCTCGCGGCCGCCGGCGCCGCGCAGCCCGAGCCCCGCTCTCCCCACTGCGCTCTGGGCGCCCGGGCCCTGGGAGCCGGGCGTCGAGAAAGGAGCGCGGTCCCGCGGCCGGGTTGAGTCCAGGACTCGCTCGGGTCCGCGGGGGCTTAGGGGCGAGACAGGAAACGCTGCCTGCTCCCCCCAGGCCCCGGCGACGCCGCACAACCTGCTTCCAGTGTAAAAATTCAGCCGGATTATCTCATGAACTGTCTGACTGATTAGTTTCCAATCCCGCCAGCAAAGCCTCCTTCCCGCCGCCCCAAAGGGTCATCCACTGTCCAGGGGTTATCCCAGGGGCAGGAGTGGGGGCGAGCCCCTTGACGCCGGATTCCCCACACCTGCCTTCAACTAGGTGGAGACCAGCTGTCCTCACCTTCCCCTAGGTTAAGCAGGACAAAAGGGAGAAGAGGCAGGGAGTAGGTGCACAAGGGACCCCAGAACAGAAGGAGGGGCTGCCAGAGGCAGGAGGAGGGGTCCGTTTTATAAGAGCTCCCCCATGAGACGCTGGGAGGGTTGAGGAGGGTTGAGGGCATAGATTAGGAAAGCTACATCCGTCCCCAGAGAGCAAGAGAAGTGCTACCTCCCCGGGATGGTGCAGGTACCTGGGCAGTGGGGTGGCAGAGAAAACTTCCAAAGGGCCATTCTGGATGATGGAATCTGCAACTCCTAGATGCCCAGAAGCAAAACTAGTTCATTAATACCATGGACCCTCAAAGTGAAGAAGTGCTATTTAAGGTCAGGTATGCCATTTGTGATCACTGACCTTCAGGCATGAAGATTTTCTCTCCTATATTGATAAGGTAGGCTGGTCATGATAGATTCCACTTTATAGAGAAGGAGCCTGGGGCAGCAAAGGGAAATAAGTGACACCACAGTTGAGGGCAGAGCCGAAGGAAAACCACAAGATGTGCTGTCCCAACCCAAGGCTTTATTCTGCCCACTAAAAGTACTACCCGCTCTGGGCTAATGCTTCTACGGGACTTCCTCTCTGCCCAACACCCTTCTCAGTGCCTTCCCTATGGTAGTTATTTTAATCCTAACAGTACGTAGATGAGGCAATCACTGCAGCGTGCCCATTTTACAGATGAGAGGACTGCAGTGTTAAATTTCAAGTAACTTGCCTCTAAGAGGATCCCAGGATTCCAAAGCAAGCCACCTGCCCCGGAGTCCGTGGCATAGCACTCTGCTGTTCTGCTCCTTTCTGTCCCTAACAACACCTTTCTCCCTACTTCCAGGGACCGTTCTCATGTCCTTTCAATCCCGAAACGATTAAAAAATGTTCTCACCGTTGCTCCTTCATTCATTCCCTTTCTTCTTTCCCTCCAGCAGTCTCTTAGTCCCTGTATACTACTTCCTTGAGACTCCCCTTAAAACATCTACATTGGGGCACTCTGTCTTGCCTGGTCTGAGGGTGAGTAACAAAACAGGGTGCCTGAAACCAGATGCAGACTGCACCTTTGGAACACCTGTAAATAAAGAAAGATTGCCAAGATGTTGCCCTGCGCACACTACCTCCCCCAGATTCTCTTTCTGCACCATTTTTACCCAGCTCCCTTCCATTGTTTTGGGTTTTTTTTAAATAATCAAAACGTGCAGTTTTCCAGTTCAGCTTTTTTCTCGATGGTAAAGTGTCATATCAGTAAACATGAGAAATTCAAGCTAGCAAGACACAGGCAGTTGGAAAATCAATGACCTATGCTGCAGAGGTAGCCTTCCTGCCGAATTTCTCTGGGGCTGATGCTTCCAATAACACCTTGTCCGCAGCTAGAGTGTTAGGCGATCAGGCAGAAGAGTGACAGTTAATTCCCTGTCCCTGGATCTGGTTTCCTACCAAGAGAGACTTAGAGGCTACCCACAATTGGGAGTGGGGTGATGGAGAGACAGCAACCTTTGAATTATTGAGTAGGTATATAAAACTTCTATCCATTCTTCCTCCCCTCTGCCCACTAAACTCCCCACCAAACCTACTCAGCATAATCTATGCCATTTTCCTGTAATGTGGCTTCTCTTGAGGTTAAGCTCAGGCAATAACAGAAACGGTGGAAACTCAGGGATGCAGCAGCCCCTGGTCCCCGTGTCGGCAAGGGAAGAATGTAAGCGACGGGGATCGTGTAGCTCTGATGGAGTGGCCTGGGAGCTCTTACCCAGGTTCTGCCACCCAGCAGTTATGACCTTTGGCAAGTCACTTGAGTTCTCTGAGCCGCTTTCATCCTTTGTAAAGGAGTGGAGGAGGGACAGTGGACTAGACGATGTCCAAGTCCCTTTCGGCTCCATCATCCAGTACTTTCAATGACCTGAGTCTCTCCTGTGTCAGAAGTATTTGGAATGAAAATCAATTCTTCATCAAATTCCTGTAACCCAGGACATCCCCTTCCTTCTCATGGGCATTCTCCCCAGTAAGAGTCCCCACCATCTTGCCAGCATGAACATGAAAACTCTGCCGTAAATTTTAAGGAAGGACCATCTCTAACTGCAGGTGATAGTACCAGTTAGTGATCTGGGGACAGAGTGATGTTTGGTGTTATCTACACCACTTCCTCTTCCACTGAACGACGTCTGGAGTACGTAGGGCCTTGGCATCAAGGGTAAAGCCTGAAAGAAACCCAACTGGTCCAGCCTTCATGACCAAGGAAATCCCTAACGCTCTGCTGTCAACATTAGAGTCTCTTACTTCCCACGGTAAGCCTTGATTTCCCCAGTGTTATTCTCACCACTTCTTACGTGATTATAGAGCAATTTACAGTTACCCAAGGACCTGCAGGCCTTATTTTAGGCTGAGATTGTTTATCTTCACTCCCTTATGAGTGAGATTAACATTCCTGTTTTCCAAATGAGGAAACTGAGTCTAAGAACTATTAATGGGCTTGTTTGAGGCCACACAGCTGGGCAAGGGCCATATGTGGAGCCCAGGTCTGCCTCCAAGTCTGGGGCTCATGCCCTCAGGCTTAGCTGGGGGACCACACTGCTGCACCTGCCAGCTCCCTGTTTCCAGGTCCCCCTCAGTCCTCAGCGCCTCTCCCTCCCACAGGGGCCACTATGGGTACCAGAAACTCTATGAACCACAGGCTCAGAGAAATCCTTGCACACCTGGCCAGACACCACCTCCACATTGCCAGCCATGTGACAACAACAGTGTCTATCTCAGCAGGAGCCTGGCTCCAGGGCCCACACCTCTGCTATGCTCAGAAGCCCCTCCATTTAGAGATTAGAGAACCCAGTGGTCCCGGGAAAATCGCTTTTACTTTGGGCTGAGTTTTGGAAGAGGCCTACCCGACACTATGCCTTTCCCGCCCCTGGAGGCAAGGGCATCACTTTTTCCCAGAGGTTGGCAGTATCCCGCACTGACGCTGAGGCTTGCGATGGGGCCTGAGGGGCTTCCTCCCTCAGAACCACTCTCAGAACTCAGCCCCTGCCCACAGTTGCCATCTCAGCCCTAAGACACGGTGCACCAGCAGCCTTTCACAAGATGAGAGTTGAGCCTTTATTGTGGGCCCAGAAGGGCACAAGAGCAGAGCAGGCAGAGGACTGGCAGCGCTCTGGCCTGTCAGGCCAAGGCAGGCAGCAGCAGGCACCCATGCAGCTGCAGCAGCCTCACTTGCTGCACTTCCTGGGAGAACATTTGCACTGCATGGCGTTGAGAACCTCATGGTACACAACAGAGCCATTGGTGCAGCGCAGGGGCACCCTCATGGGCTCCGTCCGTGTCGGAGAGCAGCAGGAGCACTGGTCCTGCACATCCTCGATGTCAATGGAGTACATGGCTTTGCTGGCACATTTGCCCTGCAAGAAAGCAAAGGAAGATGGGGGATTCACAATGGTGGGAAGTCCCAGCCTAGGCAGGGCTCTGGGGCAGCCTGCTTTCTCCCTGACCCCGCCAAGCAAGGCAGGTCTGATCTCACCCAGAAGCACTCAGGACAGCTGGGCAATTTGTAAAGGGAGGTCAGAGGGACATCTGACACGTCCTCCACTCTACAGCAATAATATCACACCCACATCCCTCCAGCTGCAATTTTTATGCACGTTAATGCATAAAATGTTTTATGCGTGATTATGCATGTTTTATGCAGGGAATTTTTATATATGTTTGATTGATCTTCAGGAAATGTAGCCTCCATCTTGCATAAATAACTTTCCATTCTCTTTAAAGGATTTGTTGAGTATTTCTTCCGTTTTTGTTTTTCCTGTAGTCAGAAGTTCCCAGTTACTTCAATAAGACATTTACTTTAAAAAAGAAATGCTTCCAGTTTATTTCCCTTCTCCTCCCTATGAATTTTCCAGATCCTTCTAGAATGTAACTAAGGAGATGTATCCAAGCATGGGGAAGGCTCAGCCCTCCCCACCCAGGCCTTATTGAAGCAGAGCCCTTACCTGGCAGTAGTGGATGTCCACCTGTACTTCAGACTTACAGCTTCCCACCTTGACATACTGCAGGCGGGCAGTGATGTCTTTGCACTCGGGCACCTCACCTGTAATAGGACAGGTGAAAGGTCAAACTTGAGGACTGGCTGGGGTTCTACAGGACACTCTTCAGCCCCAGTGCCCTCACTGGACTGGAACTAGGTCCCTTTCACAGTAACCAAATAACCAAAGCCAGCCACAGGGAGGGAATTCAGTTATCCTGGTTCACCTTGGCCGTTCCTGGCCCCATATATGCAGAGATACAGTTATTGCTGGACTTACTTAATAGTAGAGTTTTAATTGCAGGAAGAGCCTAAATTCACTGTGCTATGGTGATGTAAATGAGCAAGACTTGCCTTTATATCATTGCAGACTCTAAAAACCAAAATGGCTAAAGCGATCCTCTTGTGCCTGTAACTACATTCAGAAGCTAATGGGCAGTGAAGTAGCCAGTAACTACAATGACCATCTATTCATCCCTCCCTTGGGGTAAGAGGAGAGGCAAAGTCGTGGTGATATAAGGGCACATCCTGCCTCTGTGGGGACCAAGAAGATCCCCAGGCACCTTGTGAAGGCCTCTCTTTGGTACTGCTGACTCCGGGTTGCTGACGTGGGTTTCCTTTGGCACAGGAGTTAGTGGCATTCAGATCGGAATCTCTACTTGGCCCACTGGGAATTCAAAAACGTAATGCTAGCTTACCATTCCAATCTGAACACTGGGAGTTTCCTGTCCTTAGATGACTCCAAATCTAAATCAACCCTAACTACATATTAATCTGCCTCCCAATTTCCAGATAATTTCATTGTAAAAGGGAAAGCCTGCCAATTACCTTAAAAGGATGAATAAGAAAAACATATTTAGGTCAACATACTATATTACATTGCTGTGGATTTAAATCCCTGAGGCTGGCTTATTGTCCTCATTAAGGATCTCAAAGTCTCCTGAAGACATTGACCAACAAAGGCCCTTTGTGGTGCTTTTGAAGGTAACAGTCCCTTAACCAAATTCCACATGCAGTGTGCCTAGAGAGAATTCTTCTCCTCTGATGGTTTCCTAACTTCACATTCTTAAACCATTCAAATGGGAATCACAGAAAGACATGCTTTCAGAGTGTTTCCTGGATCTGAGATTTGGTTACAGCAATGGCAGGGGCTGTCATAGTAAGCCATCAAGAAAAGAAGGAATGACTGAAGGCTGAGGGATTTCATGTTTTCACTCTTCCTTTCTCTGCCTGAAAATAAGCACGGACCTGTGAACCCAGGACAAAAATATAATAATAAACCCTAGCCTAAAAATAATTAGTCCAGGCAAGTAATTCTATATTCAGAAAATTCGGCATTAGCTCATGAACACACGCGTGTATGGGAAGAACACTGTCTCATGTGCAGACTTGTGTCTCGTCTCCAAAGCCGCTGCTGTGAGCAATGAGAACCAATCGGTATGACACAACTGCAAGGTCAAGAGGAGCTCAGAGTGAAGACGTGGGGGGAAACAAGCCAGCCCCCATAGCACCTGTGGGCTGTTGTCAGCCAGCTGGTGGCTTCCCTTTCTCTTTGGGACGGCTTTAGCACACTCATGAATAGATACGTGTTGAGAGTCAACTCCGCCAAGATCATAGATCCGAGGTGCCTGTCTTCAAGAAGCTTTGGTTGGAGAGGGAGCACATTGTCCCAGGGCAGGACTACGTGCAATCAAAGACCCTATGAGGGGAAAGGCAGGTAAGAAGCTAGAGACAGGAGGGAGCTTGCAGGAGGAAAGAGAGTGCTCCATGGGCATCTGAAAGGGGTCTCAAGAGGACAGTCTGATGACATCCAGGAAGGGGAGGCTGCTCCCTGCAAGACTGAACATAATGACTGACCAGTGGTCAGAAATACGTTTTTGGAATACAGCTTACTCCAAAGAACAGTCACTGGGCTTGCTCTAATGGGCTTCAAGGAGCAAGCTGAGAAAAGCCAGTAGGCTTGCTCTGATGGGTTTCAAAGGACAAGATAATAGTAATGTACTCACATCTGTCACAGCAGGTGCCTGGAGTTTTCATAATTTTACCCTAAGAAAACAGCAAAATCACAGGTTAGGCACAAACAGTACAGAGCGGACAACTTTCAGGTCGCTCCAGGCCAATTTTTAGCTGTGAACTCACAGCCCTGGGCTTCAGTGTCCAGATGTAAACTATGCTTTCCTACCATAAATGTGAGCAGCACGACCACCCTACCTGACCGGGCTGAAACAATTTTGATTACTCTGAACTCTCTTCCAATTGAGTCATCAGGATCATCATTCCCAGGGAGACTGGAAATCAGTTTGCTCCTATTTAAGAATCAAAAGTCAGCCTTCCTCAAGGAAACTGCTTTTTTTTTTTTTTTTGGGGACAGAGTTTCGCTCTTGTTACCCAGGCTGGAGTGCAATGGCGCCATCTCGGCTCACCGCAACCTCCGCCTCCTGGGTTCAGGCAATTCTCCTGCCTCAGCCTCCTGAGTAGCTGGGATTACAGGCATGCGCCGCCATGCCCAGCTAATTTTTTGTATTTTTAGTAGAGACGGGGTTTCACCGTGTTGACCAGGATGGTCTAGATCTCTTGACCTCGTGATCCACCCACCTCGGCCTCCCAAAGTGCTGGGATTACAGGCTTGAGCCACCGTGCCCGGCCCGGAAACTACTTTTTTAACATCCTGTATTGTGGAGAATTTTATCTCTCCATAGGCTTTGATTTTATAAGCCCACTGATTCTTCAAGTAGGCCAGAGATCTGCCTTGGACACTGGGAAATTATGCCAGAGCTAGGATCCAGGCTGTTCAGAAGGATCGTGTTCTTAGAGATTGAGACAGTAAAGAGGAAAGCAGGGTGAGTACTCACTCCCTCAGCCAGACACTCGTGTTCATCAAAGGGTGGGCAGCTGGTGACCCTCTTCTCCCAGATGTACTCGCCCATCTCATTGACCTTACAGGAGTGACTGTCACAGCCATCCTGGAGCGTCTCATCACGCTGGAAGGAAAGAGGAGTAAAGTCAGAGACAGTGTTTGGTTCACAAAGCCACTTAAACCATGAGCTTGACCCCACGGAGCTGAGGAAACAATCTGGAGAACCATGATACAAGAAGGAGACGGGGTATTACAAAGCCCCCACACCCAGAACACAGACCAGAATTGGAGTCTCAGTTTTACACTTATGTCCATGAGCAGGGCTGCTTAACGTAGACAATATGTAGACTCTTCTGACCAGTTAAATGCTTAAAGGATTGAGATACAGCAACAGCAAACTGGCTGGTCGGTAAGTGAACTAGAGATGAACCAAGGGCACTACCTCCCAGCACCCCCAGCTAGTCCTGACTCCATAGCTCAGAGTTTGTTTCCCCCGACTGCCTGTCCAGTCTTACAGACTCCCAAGGCTAGAGAAAATCTTAAAGATCAACCAACTCCAAATCACGTGGCCCTCCACCAACTACACTCTTGTCAAGAGAAGCAGCAAAATAACTAAATAATTCAGAAAATTCTGTGCCTGCAATAAGTCATCTGTCTTTTCTTTATAAAATCAGAAAGAAGTGGAAAAAGAAGCTGATGCTGAACCAAACTGAGTCCCTCTTTCTTGAAGAAAAATGTCCAAAAAAGGAAGCAAGATGGTGACATGAGAGGGAGCCCCGACGTTCAGCTCGCTCCTACCTTCAGGGTCATGATCTGCCCCCCTCTCAGCTGAATGGTGCACACTGTAGGCAAACACTTCCCGCAGCATTCCCCTGGGTTTTCTTCTTCCTTGTAACCCTGTATCCAGAGGGGGAAAAAGCAGCCGCAGTTAACCTCCCTTCAACATCCCAATGATAAGTAGGCTTACTTTGCTGGCCTCTTACCTCTCCTATCCGGTAGTTTCACCTAGAATTCAGAAAGTCAACATACAACCAGCTTTTGCCGGTTCTCAGTCCCCTACGTAGCATTCCTTCCCTCACTCAAGTTGTGGCAGCCAGAACTATTAAATTAGCCCGTTTCCCTGAGCTTCAGACTTACAAATTCAATTGTTTCCTGGACAATTATTTTACCGTCATCTTGAGACTTGCATCCAAAAGGAAATTGATTTTGGCCCTAACTCTCATCCTTCTCTGGTATTCCCTATGTTGGTAAATGGTGTTATCACCCAGTCTTTCAGACAAGAAATCTGAGAGTTATCCTTGACTTCACCCTTTTTCTCATTCCCTGCTTAGCACCAAATCTTGCCAAAAATGTATCTCAGACTCATCCATTGCTTGTCCTAACCTGTCTCCTCTTTCATCATCAAGTCTATACAACCATTATCTACCAGAGATTCTGGTAATAGTCTTCTTTTGTCTTCCTACCTTCATTCTTGCTCCCCTGCTACAGGTCATCACACATCTGCCAGAATGACCATCTTGAAGCCTAGGTCTACTCCTGTCACTCGTCAGCTTAGAAACTTCAGATGAAGGTCCAGCTCTAGTTATGACACAGTGGCTTGTATTGGACTAACTCTCCTGCAGATGATGATTATAAACAATTAACTAAATATTTAAAGCAACTGTTCAAAAGTACCGGAAGAAGACCAAAATCAAAAATGAAGTATAGATTATTGGATCCTTGAAATGCAGAATCATAATGGACAAGATGCATGTTTAAATGGCTTTTCCCACAAGGACTGTCTGTCTGCCACTGGACAGCCAGAACTCAAGCAGAAAACCGTAGTTGTATTTGCCTGAGGACTCAGCAGGCAGAGCTTGGAACTGCTAGAATAGCTGGAAACTGAAGGGAAAAACATCAGAAAAGAGGAAGTCAGAAAGAAGAAGCCCCCAAATCTGCATATAAACTCCTCTGAACTCTTTGGTTGATCCCTTAATTAGACATCTATATTAGAGCTACAAGGAGCCCAGAGACAAAACAACAGCTAGAAAGCTCAAAGACCTGAGAAGACATTTCAGTTGCTACACACCACACAGGGGAGTTTGCAGTCTGAATTCTAACAAGTTGGAGGGGCTAGGTAAACACCTAGGTTTCCACTGGAATTTCATAAGGGCCACCCCTTCAGAGTAAAGACTGTGTATCAGGACTAAAATATTCAGCCTAGGGCTAAGAAAAATGCTGAAATAGATCCTCTTCAATGTAGTTTAAAAATCAAGACTTCTGTAGTTCAAAATGAACCACCAATAATCTAACCACCTTCTAGAACCAAACATAACCTTTATTATAAAGAAACAGTGGAATTAAGAGTCTCTTCAACATATCTTCCACCAATGTCTAATACATAGTAAAAAAAAAAAAAACTTCATGCAAAGAAATAGAAAAATTTGATCTACACCAAGAGAATCATCACTCAATATAAACAGACACACAAATGGCCCTGATATTGCAGTTAGCAGGCAGGAAACTTAAAATAACTATGGTAAACATGTTAAAGAGTTTAAAGGAAATGATGGATATGATGGAAAAAGAGACAGGGAATTTTAGGAACAACCTGGAAACTTTAGAAAAAAATCAAATGGAAATCCTAGAACTAGAAAACACAACACTCTAAATCAAAAATTTACTGGATTGGATTAACTGCAGACTGGACACAAGAAAAGAAAAGGATCCTTGAATTTTGAATTTTAAGATAGATCAATAAAAATTGCCCAAACGGAAGCAAGAGAGGAACAAAGATGCAAATATACATATACAGAGCCCCAGGGACCAATGGAATAGTATCAACTGTTTAATAATATATGGTCATGAGTTACAAAACAATGTTTCAGTCAACAACAGACTGCATGTATGACAATGGTCCCATAAAATAATAATGGAGCAGAAAAATTCCTATCGCCTAGTGACTTAATAGAACAACACATTATTCACCGGTTTGTGGTGATGCAGGTATAAACAAACCTACTGTGCTGCCAGTCATATAGAAGTATAGAACATTGAATTATGTACTTAATAATAACAAAGAACTATGTTACTGGTTTATCAATATTTTGGAGATACTCCTATTAATTAAAAATATAAAAAAGTTAACTGTAATACAGCCTCAGGTAGATCCGGTGAGAGTATTCCAGAAGAGGACATTGTTATCACAGAAGACAGCCACCATGAGTGTTACTTCCCCTGAAGACTTTCCAGTGGAACAAAATGTGGAGGTAGAAGACTGATATTGATGGGCCAACCATGGGTAGGCCTAGACTATTGTGCATGCTGAGTTTTCATTTTTAACAAAATAGTTTAAAGATTTTTTTTAAATGCCTATAGTTCCACCTGTTTGGGAGGCTGAGGCAGGAGAATCAGTTGATCCCAGGAATTTGAGCTGCAATGAGCTATGATAATGCCTCTGCACTCCTGCCAGGGTAACAGGATGAGACCCTGTCTCAAAAAAAAAAAAAAAGGTAAAAAAGTTAAAAATTTTAAAAATAGGAAAAAGCTTTTAAAATAAGGATATAAAGAAAAAATATTTTTGTACAGCTGTACAATGCGTTTGTGTTTGAAGCTAAGCGTTATTACAAGAATCAAAATGCTCTTAAAATTTTAAAACTTCATAATGTAAAAAAATCTACAGTGAGCTAAAGTTAATTTATTATTGCAAAAAAAATCATTGCAAAGAAAAATTAAAGAAGACTGCTAAGATGTGAATGTGTGTGTCCCTCCAAATTCCTACGTTGGGATTTAAACTCCAAGTGATGATATTAAGAGATGCAGCCTAAGTGATTAAGTCAGGAGGGTTCCACTCGAGTGAATTTGTGCTGTCATCAAAAAAAAAAAGTCAAAGGGAATGGCCTATGCCTTCTGCCTTTCCACCTTCTGCCACATGTGGATGCCATGAGAAAGCACTGCCTATGAGGAACAGGACATCATCAGACATCAGATCTGCTGGTACCTTAATCCTGGACCTCCAGAACTGTGAAAAAATTAATTTCTGTACTTAATTACCCAATCTCAGGTATTGTGTTACAGCAGCACAGACTAGGAGCAGGACCTAAATAATTTAAGAGACATACAATGTTCATAGATTGAAAAACTGAACATTGTCTCGACATCCTTTATCTCTAAATTAACCTATGTATTCAATACAATACCGCACACTTTAAACACTTTCTTTAAATAAAGATTAATAAGATGACTCTAAATTTATAGAGAAATTGAAAGGACATAAAATAGCCAAAACAATATTGAAAAAGAACAAAGTTCAAGAACTTAAATTATCTAATTTCAAGGCTAACCATAAAATTACAGTAATCATGACAGTGGTATGACCATAAAAATAGACAAATTGAAGGATCAGAAAAGGAGGCTAGCAATAGATCCATACATAAACAGGCAATTCATTTTTTACAAAGGCACCAGCATAATTCAATGAGGGAGGTGATCAATTCAACAAATGGTGCTGGAGTCACTGGACTGCCATATGGGAGACCCCTACTTTATACCATATTTAAAATTTAATTCCTCATGGATCACAGAACTAAACACAAAACTAAACTATAAAGCTTCTAAAAGAAAACATAGGAGCTATCTTCATGACCTTAAAATGGACAAAAATTTCTTAAACAGGACGTAAAAAGCACTAACCATAAAAGAAAAACAACTATAAACTGAATTTTATCAAAATTTAAACTTCTGATCTTCAAAAGGCACAAGTGAGACAAATAACAGCTGAGCCAATGGCTGAAAGAAAATACTACATTAGATACCTTATAAAGGACTAGTATCCAAAATACAGAAAAAAAACTCATAATCAATAATTAAAGTGCAAACAACCCAATTTAAAAATGGCCAAAAGCTTGAACAAACACATCACAAAAGATGATATGGATAGTAAGTATGTAAGATGCTCTACATCATTAGCCAACAGAGAAACACAGATTTAAAATACAAGAAGATTCTGAAATTACAGAAGCAGTAAGGAAAAAATGCTAGCAGATATCACTTTCACAAAGGCTAAACTTAAAAAGCCTGACAGTACCAAGCATGGGTGAGGAAGTAACTGGAACTCCCATACAATGCTGGAAAACACTTCTCCCTGAGAAGCATGTAAGTTGCAAACTGTCTCTGCTGTTTCCTTGTATCCCCAACATCTGGCCCCCGGTTGGCTCTCCTCCACTCACAGAGGAGAGAAGTTCAGCTCACAACTTGTTTTCTTGTTTGTTTTGTGTTGTGTTGTTTTTGAGACAAGGTCTCACTCTGTCACGCAGGCTGGAGTGCAAGTGGTGTGATCACAGCTCAGTGAAGCCTTGAACTTCTGGGATCAGCCAGGGACTTGCTGACAATGGCATAAGGTAAGAGCCCTTGACTTATATCTGCATCAGACAAAGAAGCAGTTTCAAGATAGCAGGACTGGGAGACAAACAGGGTTGGCAACTTTTTATTTTGCAAAGTAAGAGTGTTTTAAACAATTTTAATGAAATAAAAACCAAAAAGCTACCATCCACTGTCTCATCATTCCCTAAAAATTATTATCAGTGTTGCTTTCCTTAGAAGAAAAAAACATTAAAGTTCTTTAGACCGTTTCAACCTTTGTACCCCTCACAAAGAGAAAAAAACGTAATCACATAATCACTGAATTTTTTAAAGAATAAATTTAGTTCTGTGAGAAACCAACTCTGTTGTCATTCTTTTTCTCATTTTGCCACATTTAATGATTACCATCACTGATCCATTCATTGGAGTCCTGAGGCTTTTCTATTATGAATCACCAAGTCAATGTGGAGCACCCAGACAGACAACCTGTCCCAAGATCAAAGTTAGGAGTCGGTAAGCTTGCTCAGAGATTAAACCATTTGCCCTCATAAATCAACCATGAATTTTACATGTCTTCAGGGAGCAGGCAGGAGGGAAAGCCAGTGAGGACAGAGCAGTCAGGGAGGCAAAATCCACACAGCAGAAGGCAGAGGGCAAAGTTAAGCCAAGAAAAGGAAAGGTGGAGGGCCGTTTACAGGAGAAGAAAGATTTAGATGAAAAGGGAAAGGAGGCAGAAAAAAAACAGAAGGGGGCAGTGGTGTTAAGGGTGTGGCAGGGGCTTGGAAGAGGCAAGGTTGGCGAGGAGAGAGCATGGAAGTGAATGGAGGAAACGGCCCGCCTTGTAGCATGTCTGCTGCCCGGCAGGGCCAGACCACAGCTGCACACGATGAACAGGACTTGTCTGGGCACTGCTGGATTTCCCGGCTGCTGCTGGCTGGGGTATGTGTTCCACAGGCCTCTGTGCATGGAGAGGGCAGAGCTGCCCTCTGGGTTTTCCCCAGAACTCTTGATCACTGCAAGAAACATCCTTCTCAGGAGCAGCCCCTTCTTCCTCCTGCTGATCCAAGTTCCCAGCCAGCCCTGAAATCCACTTATTTAGGTATGAGCAGCCAATTAGTCCTGCCTTCCTCACACAGTGGTCCTCCTGAAACTGCCTTGCACACCCCACATGGCCCCTTTCCATGCAGTGCATCGGCGACTCACAGCCCTCCCATCCGTCTCCCCTGCGCTTCCCTTTTCTAGCCCTGGCTTCTGGCTGTCTGTCATTCATTCCCCATGCCCTTCCCTGGAAGGTCTATTTAACATTAACCCATTCATTGCTGTAGGTCCGCTCAGGGTCACCCTCCTCCGGGACGCCTTTCCAGGGTTCCACGGCAGGGTGGCCTCTCCTCCTCATGCTTTCCTGGAGGGGTCAGCTGTCAAGCCTTATCTCGTCCACCATCAGCACAAACCGCCTTCTGCTGGTCCCACTTTAGTATTCGCACTGTCTCCCCTGGGAGGCAACAGAAGACTCATATCTCGAACAGTGCTGGCACTTCAGCCGGATGTGGGCAGTTCAAGCTGACCTACCTGGACTTAATTCATCACAGCTACCCCCGCCCCCAGGAGGTGTCCCAGAGACCCTTCATGGCAGAGGACGTACTAAGACCAGCAGAGGATGCTGAGCTAGAACGGAATCAGCCAAGCCTGACTTCAGCAAGTCTTCAGAGATGCATAGAGGCGGGGTGAGTCTAAGGGATCTCAAGAGAGAGGAGGCGGCTGCACTCCCCTGGGGAGATACCAGGATTTTGGAGGAAAAGAAGAAGAATACACAAGCCAAATTGGGCCATGGATTTTTGAATATTTGGAAACCTACACCTGAGACTGGATTCTAAAGCTGGATTTCTCCAGACACGGAGGAAGCGGCTGTGGCTCCCTCTGAACACCAGAGGGCGCCGCAGGAAGTGAGCGGGTTCGCCCTCCCCAGGCTGGTATTGGGGTGGGTCTCCTGCTATCTCCTGGCTGCCTTGACTGGACTTGGAGGGACATCCCAGGAAAAGGGGAAGCCACACGACTCCAGGGAGCATGGTTACATTCCACATGGAAGTGCAGATCTGTTCTAGGAGGGCTGTTACACAGTACGCACAAGCACACACCCGTGCACGCAACGGAGCCCCAAACCCTAAAACGTCAACTGGGATTTGGAAAAACAAGCAAAAGCAAAAACACATACTTAGCTTCTTCCTAATTAAGAAACGCTCCCTCTGAACCATTCTCTCAGAAACAGCTGTGTCTCCTACAGACCCATCCACTCCATACATCTGTTATTAAGCCTGTACTTTGAGCATGATACCGCTAAGTGCCATGTAGAACGCAGACACAGAACACCTGTCCCTTGTCCTCAACAGTGTGAAACGCACCTGCACGACCTCCTGGCCCCCACCCCCTCCCCTCTGGCCACCGTGCTGCCTGCTTATAAGGGCTCCTCCCCACCTTGCTGGAGCCCCCCGACTGCCTCACAGAGCTGAGAGAGACAAGCACTTCCCCGTAACCTCTGAAAGGGCCGTCATCATAGTTCATGCATCTAGCTCACAAGAAACTCCTCTGATCAATGGCATTTTCTAAAACAGCAGAAGCCCCACATACAGAAGGGGGCTTGAGGAAGAGGCCAAGGCCCCCTCCTGAGCGGCAGGCCCTGCCCTCCCTCCATGGGGCTCAAAACTTCCCAGTGAGCTGGGACTAAAAGTCACAACTGAAACCATGGAATGCCAGTTTCATCTCCCAACCTAGACACCATGAGTCCACCTCTCAGAGCCACCTGGAGGAGGTATTCAGAACAAGCATCGTCAGCATGGCCTGGCAAAAACAGGGTGAAATATTTGAAACCACCTAAATGTCCCATCATAATAGCTCAGTTGTATACATGAGGCGCATCCATCCAAAGGAATATCATGCAAGTCTTACACATAGGAGGCGTCTGATAAATATTTGTTGACTAATTTTCAGTATTTTCAAAGATTGGTAGTGATGTTTCTTAAAATATATACAAAGGGATACAGAACTGTAAACAGTATCATAGGCCTGGCAAATATTGTGTTCATGCTGAAAACTCAGGAAGAAAATTGTGTTTATGTTGAAAACTCAGGAAGAAAAACTCTTTGCAACTTATAAAACGAAAATTGTAATTATTTCTGAGGCATGCGATTTGGGTGGGTGACTTTTAGTTTCCTCTTTATTATTGTCAAATATTGTTTATAATCTAAAAATTATGAAAGATTTATTTATTTAAAGACCCCAGTGAGGTCCCACCGCCTGGGTCCCAGTCCATGCCCTCAGTCCCTGTCGAGCCTGTCTTACCAGGGGGCAGGGCTTGCAAGTGGTCTTCCTGCACTCCAGCTGGAATCCAGAGGCGGCCCCCACCTCCATGATGCAGTGGCAGGACGTGCACACATCCACCATCACACTCTTCCCGGGCTGGAACCAGAGACACCAGTGTCAGGCCACCCCAGCATCCCCTGACCCGCCCTCCACCTCATTCCCATAAGCCAACTCCTGCCCACCCACCCACAGCTCCCATGAGCCATCACTCTGCGGCTCCTCCTGTCTCTGTGGCCCACTGTCTTCCTGTCCTCCCACCTCCAGTACTGAGATGGTAAAAGTGAGAACTTTCATGCCAAAGAGGCAGACCAGGCAGCGGCGGAAGGGACAGACTGACGTGCACAATGACCTCACAGCGCTTCTCTGTGCACAGAAGAAACGCCCAGGAGCCTGAGGTGGGGGCCGGGAAGTGAGTGTGAGGCAGGCCTGGAGAACTGGGAAGATGGTCCTAGCCTGGGCTCCAGGATGCCAGGGACGTCCCGCAGGCAGTGGGAAGCTGCGGTTAGGTCTCCCCGGTTTCTTTCATTTCTGCTTTACAATGACTGGCCTGCTACCCTTCCCACAGCACCCCCTTCCCCGTCCCCACCACTTGCTCTGGAGAAGAGGGCAGCAGCTCACCCCGATGATTGTACCATTGAGCACGCAGGCCTCCACGGGCTCTGGGGGAGAGACAAGTGCAGAGTGAGCGTGGGCAGAACACACCCTGGTGAGAATGGCGAGCGGCTGCTCTCTCTGGGGCTCCTCCTCCCTGTCTGGGCCTCCCTCCTGTATCTGCTGGCCCTTTCTCCCACCTCACACCCCAGTGCCGGGGGTCCTACTGCTAGAGCCCACGGCGGCCTCCTTTCCCACGCAGCCCACAGTGAGAAGAGCTCCATACGTTCTCCAAGCAATAGTGCTTGCTTATGTGAATTTACATTTAAGGGATGGGATGAATGGGAAGATGTTTGGGTTTATGAAAGCATGAAATGCTGCTCTTAAAACTTTCAGTTTCAAGAATTCAGTGGCTGGGCACAGTGGCTCAAGCCTGTAAACCCAGCACTTTGGGAGGCCAACGTGGGCAGATCACTTGAGGTCAGGAGTTCGAGACCAGCCTGGCCAACACAGCAAAACCCCATCTCTACTAGAAATACAAAAATTAGCCAGGCATAGTGGCACATGCCTGTAATCCCAGCTACTGGGGAGGCTGAGGCAGGAAAATCGCTTGAACCCAGGAGGCAGAGGTTGCAGTGAGCTGAGATCGTGCCACTGCACTCCAGCCTATTCAGAGATGGTGCCGCTCACTCCAGAATGAGAATCCGCTTTAAATAAATAAATAAAATTCAGAGCAGGATGGCAGGGAGAACGGGTTTCTTTTGTTGTTGCTGCTCCTTCGTTTGCTGACAGGGTCCGGGTGGCAAGTTGAACGCCTTCCCCTAGGTGAGACATCACAGCATACAAAGGTGGTCTCCAAATCAGAGCAGCCTAGGGTCAAATCCCAGTCCTGCCACGTGGTGACCTTCGGGAAATTCCCACGGTTTTCTCATTTTGTTTGCTTTCTCATAAAAGCATTAGGAGGAGATGGGAAGATTTTGGTCCTATCCATTTCCCTAAGTTGCTAAAAAGGCAAGGAATTCAGGAGCCAAAGGTAGAAGGAGAGGCGTAAAGGTGGGGCCCAGTCCTGCCCAGCCCAGCCCCGGCCCAACCCCGGCCTGCATGCCTTACCACAGCCACAGCGGGGGCAGCATTCGGAGGTCTTACAGCTCAGCTGGAAGCCCGGGGGGCAGAAAGGGACCTCCAGCTGGGGGCAGGAGACGTTCCTTTGTTGTACAAAGACCTCCTCCTTCACTCGGACACACTCATTGATGAGGCAGGGGTTCTCCAGGGAGGCCCAGCGGGAGCCGACCTGCAGAGCACCAGAGTTAGTCCAGGAGGCTGGGGAGGGCTGGGGCCCAGGGGCCCCATGGGAATGTGCTCTGCTCTTACAGAGTTGGTTTGGACCCTGGATGTGGGGCGTGGCTTAACATGTAAGCCCCACCACAGAGTAGAGCCCACCGAGGGGATGGATGGGGCTCATCCCGGTGAGCACCAATCAAAGAGTCTGGGTCAAAATCACCTGACTGAGTTTGCACCCAGGCAGGCACCATGGGGAAGCCAGGGGACTCGCCCTCCCTTTCTCAGCATTGATTTGAGCTGAGCTCAGACACTCTGGCCGAGAAGCAGCAGCATGGGCCATCACAGGAAGGTACAGAGGGGAAGCTCAACCCCCTTCCCAGCCTGGTGCCACTTCCCATGATAGGGGGAGACAGGGAGCTGGCAGAAGCCTGGCATGGCTGGCCCAGGACCCCTATGGCCCTGCAATCTTCCATGAAGAGTCTGGGGCTATGCATGGGTAGCCCGGCCTCGGGGTTGGCACCATGGGCAAAAAGCGCTGGAAGGACCCAAGACCATGCTTCAGAAAAGTCACCAGGGGGGTCACCAGGGGGATCTCCCCGGGAAAATGTCTCTCCGAGTGCCCTCTGTGTCAGCCAACACCCAGATATGTGACTAGGCGCACTCCATCGCCATCTCAGGGCCAAACCGACTTCTCCTGGTGCCTGCTTATTTCTTCTCCTTCCAGATGAGGTACAGAAAATGTGGCTCACGCCTGTAATCCCAGCACTTTGGGAGGCCGAGGCGGGTGGATCATGAGGTCAAGAGATCGAGACCATCCTGGTCAACAAGGTGAAGCCCCATCTCTACTAAAAATACAAAAATTAGCTGGGCATGGTGGCGCGCACCTGTAGTCCCAGCTACTCGGGGGTCTGAGGCAGGAGAATTGCCTGAACCCAGGAGGCGGAGGTTGCGGTGAGCTGAGATCATGCCACTGCACTCCAGCCTGGGTAACAAGAGTGAAACTCCGTCTCAAAAAAAAGAAAGAAAGAAAGAAAACACCCAACACTTGCAGCCATCCTTTTCACCTCCACTTCTGACTCCCTGCAGCCAAACCTTCTCACTGCAGGCCTGATTCCACCCACCAGGCCTCTCCCTCCTCTGATTACTCACTCACTGAGCCTTGGCCATGGACCCATTAAGAGGACCCATTGCCACCACCCCCGCTGACCCCTGACACAGTTCAGCAGCAGGACCATTGCCAACACCCATGTCTTTTGGGTAAGACAGAGACTCGAGGCAGAGGAGAGAAGCCCAGGTTGCCTTACGGTTTGCCAACACTGATGAGGGGTAGGGCAGGGTGAGTCTTGAAGGGAGATGAGAGACAGGGAAAGGGGCAGGAATACTGAGTGCAAAGGGACTGGCTCTCGGTCCCACCATGATGGGGCAGTCTCTGATCTGAGCTGGACCTTGGCCCTGGGGAGGAGGAAGAAAACCTGCTCCATCCAGGGCACACGGGGACAGAAGCACTAAAAGGTGGGGTGGGGGAAACACAGGGAAGGGAGCCCACAGGCAACTCTGACTAGAGGGGGAGGTGGAAACCCACCTGGAAAAGCCCAGTGAGTCATTCTGTTATCACTGGGCAGGAGAAAGGCAACGGGCCTGAGTAGGAGACAGGGAAGGCTCAGGACAAGACAGCAGATACTTGGCTTTCCTCTCTAAAGGAAGTGCATTGGCCTTGCTGGGGGAGGCAGAGGGAATGCCCGCCTCTTCCCAACTCCCAAGGCTGCCGGGACTTGGCACTACCCAGCTTATCCTTCTGACCAAACTGAAAGAACTGTGATTCTCCCAGCATCTGGACTAAAATCCCAAAAGATGGAATCCTCTGTGTTTAAGAAAATGGCCTGATGAGCATCAGAGTCTAAGAGAGCACCTGGCAGCACACAGGGGACAGCTGAACTGCTCTGTTAGAAGAAGGGATGGGCAGGGGTGGTGGGCCAGGCAGGAGAGGATGAGAATGGGGTGATGGGGGGCTGACAAGATGCCCCACCCAGACCTTCAGAAATAGCTGAGGGACTGTAAGAACAGAAATACTGTTTCCTTTCCTGGGTTGTAAAGTCTTCCACCTCCCTAAAACCACCAGGGAGGTTTCAGTGGAAATCAGTGAGAAGGTCTGGGGACTCTGCCTGGGTCAGTGTGGTCCAGCACAGTACTTGCAGCCTCTGGCACTTTGGAGGGGTGGTGAGGCCATCCCAAAACCAACGGCTCAGACGACACGGCACCTCAGATTCACGGGTAAATGAGAGAGCATGAATCCCCCTGGGAGGGCCCTGGGCTTCTCCCCAAATCTACAAAATGGGAAGCCTGAGGTAGTCTTAACTAGTTCCTAAGGGGCAAGGTCATCCCAGCTGGCATCTGGGTAACACCAAGAGCTGGGTAAAACGCCCTGCAGGGAAAGCAAAGGGCAGGGATCAATGCTGGTCCCCGGAGTGGCCCCAGTCTGCCCTCCTTCCCCTCCCCAGGGCCTGGACCTACGCTCCTCCAGGAAGACTGGGAGTCTCCCCGACGTGAGCCCGTCACCACCTCACAGGCAGATGGCAGACACCTTCCACAGCACTCGCCTTCATGCAGAACATAAGTGAAGCCCTGGAGAAGCAGAAGAAAATAGAGTAAGGACAGGCCAGCAGCAAAGACACAGGTGCTCTTACCTACGCCTCCTGCATACTGAGATCTGGGGTTCTGCTGAGAGATGGCTGCTCTGGGCATTTTCATCTTTGCTGTCAACCAGCCTTAGCACCATGTCAGGTAGCAGCAAACACTGGGTCACTGAACGAAGTCTTATGTCAGCTGCAGAGATATAATTCTGCCCCCAAAAGACCCCACTTTGAGAGAGAATGTGATCCAGTCCATGGGAGTGTTAAAGATAGCCCAGAGTTTACTTAGCAGCAGCTTACTAACCTGGTCCTTATCATGGCCAACTCTAGGGCCCTTCACTGACCAGGAAGAACATTCAGGATGGCTGGCATCCAGTCTCTGCTCTCACAGGGCTAGCCTCCCATACAACATGAACACTTGATCCCAATACTGCCCATCAACGTGCAGAGTTGGGCTTCCCCAAGAGGTTACTTGACATTTACCTAGTAACTTATAGGGTACGGTGTTCTTCACAAAAGAAAAGTCAGATGACAGAGCAACAGACAAACCTTCCCCAGAAAGCACGCCTGGGAGTTTGTCAGCCCATCTTGTCTCTAGAAAGTCCTCCAATCTGGCCAAAGCATCAGGAACATGGACTGAAACCCTCCTCTGAAAAGTCTATACAAAGAATAGTCAAAGCAGTGACAGTGTGTTTGTCCCAGGAGGCAAGAGAAAAGAACCCAGGACTAGGCTCCATCCTGGAGCTGCATTCTTAAGAGAGAAAGAGTAACCACAGCTGTCCAGGACGAGTGCGGACAACGGCCTGCTCTGCTCCCCGTGTGCACTCCCGAGCTGGGCTAAATCTGAAGGTGCACACAACACGTGTGCCTCTCTCTGGAAGGGCTCAACACTCCCAAGACTTGGCTCAACCCCTCCCAGTCTCCACGAGACCTACTGACATCCCTGCCCACCTCCCAGCAGTGTGCACTGAGCTGCCTCCAGCCTTTCACCAGCCAAGATTCTAGCCATTTACTGTGCACCTGTGATGTGCTAGGTACTATGGAGGAGACAACAAATTAGGATGACTCAGGCTACACACCCTCCACGATACAGCAGCACATACAAATGCCATTAAAGAAAGAAACAAGGAAACAAGGTCTCAGGGGCATCAGAAACAAAGGCTCAAAGAACACAGAAGAGAGTAATTAATAGCTTTAGGGATCTGCTGCCACTCTCGCACACCTCTCTAGAAGGCTGAGTGATGGAGATTTGCATAGTCTTTTTGTTTCCTCTTGCCTCTGACCATGCACAAACAGTGTCAATATGACGGATGGCTCCCAGGCCAGATGCCTGTTCCCACAGCCCCACTAGCTTCTCACACCCAGATACTCTTAGCCATGCCTCCAAATTTCCGTCTTTCTAAGTCTCCCTAGAGCAATCACATGGTCAAGAGTTCTAGGCATGTTTCCTCCTCCACTCCTGCCATGACCTCTGTACTCATCGTCTTTTTGAAACTGCCCTGAGCTTCACTGCCTCTACATAGCCAGGATTACACCCCAAGACCTGAAGCTCCCCCAGTAGGTGACTAGACCAAAGCATGAACTGGACAGTGGACCTGATCCAAGGGCTGAGCTGGGCTTGTCAACTTTCCTCTTGAGAAGTGGATCCATGAAACACAAAGACTAACTAAGTCGGATTGGGCAGGGATGAACTGTGGATCTGAAAAGCCACAGTTGAAGTGAAACTTGACAAAGCTGTGTGCAAACGAAATGTACGAGAAAGCAAACTTCTGCACAGAGGAAGGCTGGCCTGCAGCGAGGAGCTGGGGTAGATGGACGGAAATACCGGCTCTTAGGACAAATGGAGAGAAACGCCGTAGGACTGTGGTGCCCGTCTACAAATCCTGCATCTCACGACTGAGAGACCCTCCTGTATCTTCTCTTCAAATCCCCTTTTATTGTAGCTAGCCTGAATGGGTTCTGTTCTTTGCGAGCAAAACTCCCCATTGAAACATGAAATACATTGGGTGTCAATTTTCTAAAATTGAACTCTAAACAGCGCTCTCTTTATTTGACAGCAAGTTATTTCCCCGGCCTCAGGTGGCCTGTGACAGGAGATGAAAACCAAAGCGTTTCCAAAACTTAGTGTTTTCCAAAGGAACACCTGCATACCACAGCAGCATCCTCTCCCAAAGGCACGGAGCAACGCCTCTCACTCTCCGTACCCAAATGCAGGCAGAACAGCAGGTGAAGGGCCTGGACTCTCTCCTTTCTGGATTTGCCCCCAGGCCCTCCTCTGTCATCAAGCCGTTCACCTCCAAAACACCATCAGGAGCTCTGTCTTCACCCCCGCTGATATTTGCAAAAGCAACTACAAGATGTAAGTGCTTGCCTGCCCTGGCACCTCTTCTCCCAACATCATTGTCTGCTGATAATAACGTAGTAATCACAATCGCCTTAAACCAGCAAGCAGAATTTGACCCACAATCCTCCCTGCAGACTGTTGCTCCCTTTTTCTCGGGTTTGATCAGTCTTAAATGTACAAGAATAGGGTGCCCCAGCACACACAGGAGCCTCGGGGCAGCCACCACAAACTGGATTTGGGGAACAGGGATGATGTTTTCCATATCTCAGATGATAAACACAGCCTGAAAATCCACACTCTACATGGAAACACCAGAGTGCACTGAAACCAGGGAAATCCCAGAAAATTCAGAGCAGACATTTGTTGTAGGGACAGGTGAAGGTGATACGTGACAGTGGACGAAAAAGGAAAAAAATCAGGTCTTCTTTTCTAGGCATTTAGTCCTCCCCATGTCTCTCCTCAAACCTACTCCGCCAGTCCTTTAGACTTAAGGCGTACAACAGACATGGCCGTTAGCCAAGGCCTGAACCACAGAAGGATGACATAGAAACCCTTCGCTCGTGCCTTTTCTTCTTATCCAGACCTAACCCCCTCCTTCTTCCTCATCCCTGGCCTTGAACCAGAGGTCACTAAAGAACCTTTCTTGCCCTTCCTGAGATGCCCTCCTCTACTTTCCTGCCCTGATGGCTCCAGGCGTGCCCGGCCCCTCTGCCCCACTCACCGAGTGACAGCTGTCCTCACAGGGCTTCTGGGAGCACTGGGCCACGCGGAGGCCCATCACGGCATCCTCCATGTCAGTGCAGGTGCACACATCGCAGCCCTCCTCCCAGAACTGGCCCACAGGGTAGATGGTGCCTCGGTGAACACACACCTGCAGACATAAGTTTTCATGAGTGAACTCATTCGTTTCATTGAAACAAGCGGTCAGTGAGCACCTGCTCCATGGAAGCCGCTCTAGGTGCTGAGAAAGTGGCAATAAATAAAACCAAATGTGGTCTCTGCCCGCATGCAGGGCTGCTTATGGAGCAGATTTCATCCTCTTCCCTTCCTTCCCCACCAGCCTTAGAAAAGCCATCCCCAGTCTCCTTGGGAGTGGCCCCTCGTGAGGTCTTCATGGTCCACAGACTTGAATACAACACACTGGCTGCCTTGGTCCCGCTTCATCACTGCCTTAACTGCACTTTACTCCTTCCTATGTCACAAAGAAGCTGCACCCGGATTCCCAGACCCAGTTATGTCCTTGAACTTGGAGCCCCTCTTCATCTAGCCCTCTGCTCACTTAGGAGCAAATGGGGCAGGGACTATGAATGTGTGTCCCCCTGCCCACAAATGACTAGGAATATAACAAGCAAAGGCTCTGGGACACAGAGCACGGGCTACGTTTGGGAGACAAGGGGTCCTACTTGGAAGAACCATAGGCTCTAGGAGAGAGGTGGGAAAGGAGATTACAAACATTGGTTGAGAGGGAAACGTGGAAAGCCTGGGACGTACACCGCAGACAGTGCTCAGACGTTGTTTTGTTAGAATGGGGAGCTAAGGAAGCTGCTTGATCAGGGGACTTCATGTCAGTTTTGAAATTAATCCCAAGTATTCCCTCCAAAGCTATGCAAAATAGGTCTCCACCCTGTGAATGTCGTCGTAGTAATTCAAACATTTTGAAACCATTACCATGCATCGTCTCAGTCTTCTAGCTTCTGTACAATGAACTTATTGAACGAGACCCCTCGTTCTATTAAAGGGCCTGCAGGAAAGTGTTACCATCCCTATAGAGAAGAATTGTTTAGCAATACTTGGCAAAAGTAAATGTGTATTTACCATTTGACCCAGAATCTCACTTCGAGGAATCTATCCCAAAGACACACTGGCAAGACCACAAGCTGACAGATGCATATGACTGTTTGTTAGTGTAATTAGTAATGGCAAAAGGCTGAAGCTACTCAAATGTCCACCACTAGGGGACTTGTTGAAAGAAACCACCGTGCTGCCATGCAATGGAGTACTATGCAGCTGTAAGAAAGAATGAGGCTGACCTCTGCACACCAACATAGAATAATCTCCAACAAATATTGTTACATGAGGAAAGAACAATTTAAAATATAATTCATAATATACTTCCTTTCTATGAGAAATGGGAAAAGACATACATTTATAAAATTCAGTTATATTTCAAAAAGAAAAAACACTAACAAAAATTATAACGGCTGGGCACAGTGGCTCAGGCCTATAATCCCAGCACTTTGGGAGGCTGAAGCAGGCAGATTGCTTGAGCTCAGGAGTTCCAGACCAGCCTGGGCAACATGATGAAACCTTGTCTCTACAAAAAAATGCAAAAATTAGCCCAATGTGGTGGCGCATGCCTGTAGTCCCAGCTACTCAGGAGCTGAGGTGAAAGCATCGTCTGAGCTTAGGGGTGGAGGTTGCAGTTAGTTGAGGCTGAATCACTGCACTCCAGCCTGGGTGACAGAGCAAGACCCTGTCTTTCTCTCTCTATATATATATGTATAATATATGCACATATACAAATTATGGGGGGGAGTAATAAGGTAGAGAAAACAGATAGAGTAAGACTCCTAGGAATATGTCTTGTTTTATAATTTGGGCTTTAAAATCATTCATATGTTTTACAACATAGTAATTTTAAATTTTAAAAGAAGTAAGAAGAAATCCCTAAAAATGGAAAACAAATTGAAATACCTCATTGACTAGATATCAAGTTAGTGGCACAATCACACAGGGAAAATAATTATTTCAAATGACTTCAAAACCTAGTATTTACACTCTATATTCCCCACTGAGGTTTTATGACAAGACAAACTGAAAGGAAATTTTAAACAATTTTCAGTAGTCATAAATTAGTAGTAGCAATATTAACACTATTATTTTTGAAACTATTACAGGTAGATTGTAAGAGAAAGCAAGTAATTAGTTAATCATGTAGGAAACCAGAACGTTCAGCTTAGAAGCGATACAAGCAAAAAATGAAAGAAGGGAAGCCCTGTAATTAAATTTGAATCAGAAACACGAACTTACGAGTCTTTATCCTCTCTTAATATATGCATGTCTAAGCTCTGTTCACCAAAACGGTCTGAAGACAATGGCAACCCAAGAGCCATAAATATTCCCGGCTCCCAGATTATACCGCCTAAACGCCACTTTTACTAAAAAGTAGAGGGACTTTTGTCAAAATGGTAGATCCAAGGATTAGGGCAGGAAATGCCGAGGGTGAGCCTGGCATGCCTTTACTGTTTTAGAAAGCAAGAAAGCTGTGAAAGACTAATGAGGCCATGCCAACAAGCTCCAGAGCTGACTTGAAGGAGCCCTCATTTACTCCAGGGAGGACAACTTGAACATCCAAAAATACATAAATAAAGTTTACAATGAATCAGCACACATCAAATGCATAAGCATCCATGAGTTCATAATGATGCCAAAAACAAAACAAAAAAAAACTTTGGCTGTCCTTGATAGTTGCTGGGGCATCAACTCATGGCTCTAAAAACCGGTAAAGAAAAAAATCAAGCACTTATTCAGCTTTATCTCAGTTAATTTTATTCCAGGGTAACTGAAAGCAGTTGGGAGACAGTTCTTTCTTATGGAAGAATTCCAGTTAATAAACGCAATGAGTATGACAGAAGTGGAGAAAAGTCACAATTTTGAAACTCCTAATGACATGCTAAATCTTATACAACACCCTATAAATATTAAAACTATAAACTCAATTGTTGAAGGGGTAAACTTCATGATGCAGAAATAGATTGACTTCATCTGAACCCATAGTCGGTCTTGTCTTTGAAAGTGGAAAAGCTAAGTCATTACGTGCCTCTGGGTGTGATGTGCACAGCACCCTTGATCAGGTCTTCTTGCCTCCCCACTGCATTGACCTTGAATATAATGAATCCCCTGTGTCTAACTTCTAGTTTACTGGAAATACGGGGGATGGAGGAACACATTATGCAATACCATGAGTAGCTGCTAGTCAAATCCAGAATTCAAGACATTCTACAGGACAAATGACCCAGCTTCCCCAACAAATCAAAGGCACAAAAATGGGGGGTGGCATTACTATAGATTAAAAAGAGAAACATTAATAGAAGAATGGCAAGGTGGGAGGGGTGGGCAGGAAGATCCAGAAACTGCATGCTTAGAGCCCCTGGGCTGGAAGTGCATCCAGAGGAGAACAGAGGTCTTAAGCATTCCAGACAAATAAAGATCCATTCCAGCCCTAACAGGCTCCAAGGAAAGAGGACTGTGGCTTCTCTGTCAATCATGTCAGGACTTCCCTCAGTGCAGCATCTGTGACTATGTGCAGGTCTTCCTGCTGCAGTTCTGCTTCATTTCAGCTCTCACATGCCACTTTCACACCCTTCACTTCCCACCCCACCAATTAAATCTTTAATGATAGCTCATCTTGGTGGCTCTTTCCCCTATTAGACTGCTCTTTGCATTGAAAATCTGTACCATTTGTTGACACTTTATTGTATTCAGTTTATAGGCCATTGTCATATATAGTAATAAGAGCATACATAGGCACCTCATCTTAACATTTCTCCCATTGCACCTAACACAGTACCAATTCTGTTAGAACGTAGTAATTGCTTAGTAAATACTGGATGGGTAGATGGATGGATGAATGGATGGGTGGATAGATAGATAAACTGACAGCAATAAATACATGAGTAAACTATTAACTGATCTTAGCCACGTGTGTTAGAATACACTTGCAACCTCAGCTACTCAGGAGGCAGAGGCGGGAGGATCACTTGAGCCCGGAAGTCTAAAACCAAAACCAGCCTGGACAACATAGCAAGACCTCATCTCAACAAATAAATAAGTATATATATGTACAACAATTAACTTATCTCTACATAATTCATCCAATCACATTATTTCTTTAGCTAACCTGAAAATAAGCTCTATAAAGGTAAAGACCATGTCTTACACATTATTTGAAACCTCAGCATCTAACCATGCTTAGTACATAGCAGGCTCACAAGAAATGCCTCCTGAGTTAACTAAATTTCCATTCAGGCTGAGCTGGAATGCTGACTGCCTACCCACCAAGCCTTGCAGCATTTGGTTTGGGCAGGAAGGGAAGGCTGAGTAGGACGCAAACCTTCCATGAGGAGCACATGTTTGGCCATCGTCCCAGCCAGAGCTGAGCAGCCCTTACCTTGTCGGGAAGGCAGGTGGTTGTGGTGCAGCCACAGTCATTGGTGGCAGTGGAGGCCAGGTACCCGAGGGGACAGCTCACTGTGGCGTTGACGCAGTTGCAGGCACACTCATATTCATCACAGCACTGGGTCTTCCGAAGGGTGAGGGAACGGTGAGGGGGGCAGGAGGGTGGAGACGCCCTTTCGCACTCCTCCTTCCTGCAGGCTGAGGGTAGGACAAGGCCACGCTGAGCACTGCGCCCAGCCAGGGCTTGTAAGTACTCAACTATGCTGTAGGGTGCTGGGGAGCTAGACTCAGAAGACTAAGTCTGAAATGTGTGCGAGCCAAGCTCAGGGGCTGGGAGATATTCAGTGTTGCCAAAAAATCAGTCCATCTGCAGAAAAATATGAACATTAGTCAAAAAGGGAAATGTGAAGCTAGGAACGGAGGAGAAGTGAAGGCTGCTCCATCCCTGCTCTGTCACTTACCCACATAAGTCTAGAAGGGGCGGGTTCCTTGATTCTCCCGTCAGATGTAGAATCCCTAAGGCCAGGTGGGCCTGGGTGCACCATGCCCTGCTAAGCACTGTTCTATGCCTGGGGCTTTTGTGATCCTATCCCCACCTCAGTACCTTGAACAATACCCTCAGTTTTAGGCCAGCCAGCAATCAGTGTGGAATGGAAGGTTGCCAGCAATCTTGTCAAAGCCACAATGTCGCTTTTAAAAGAACAAATCCTGTCCCTGTGTCCTTTGCCTGTTTCCAGCTCCCTTGGAACACAATGTGTTCTCCTCCCACTCTTGAAGCCTCACATCTAGGAAGTCAGGCGAGAGTCCATCAGCAGAACAAGAACACCAATGGAGTAAGAGTGGGTATTCTCAGGGGCTAGATACAGAATTTGGTTTCTTGTCGTGTCTTACGTTAGTCCAACTCTATGTTTAAATTATTGTACATAGTGATTAAATATATACATCTTCAGAGAGGAAAAAACTATCAATTTGTTTGGAAATAAGATCCAGTGATGAGGGGAAGTCAAGGAAACATTCCCTCTCCTCAATGACATAGGAGATGGGTGTAAATAAAGATTAGATTTGGAGGCCTCCTCATCTCAGCCCCAGCTGCTTCTTCATAAACCCAAGAAGGAGGTACCCATGGCCATGTCCACACCTGGTGTCCTTCAGTAACATACAGCCAGAAGAATTCTTATAGGATTCAGTGCAGGTGTGACCCTAACCAATCTGTTCTAGATATACTCCAAACCCAGATTGAGCTAGGTGGAAAACAGGAAATGACATGATCTTGGAACAAGTCCCTGAGAAAGAGGATGGCCTCCCCACACCAGGAGAGAGAGGCCACAACACCCCTTCTCATCCGTAGAGGCCTTACCACAGGTGAACTTGGGTCTGCACTCGCCAGGGTTGGTCAGTATGGGCTGGAGGCCACCTTCACAGTGAGGCACCGTGGGCAGGTCGCAGCTCGCTGGGTCACACACTGAGGGCCAGAAGGAGAGACGTCCACACAGAGGTCAGCAAGGTTACTCTTTTATTACCTGTGAGTGGGACACTACACTCTTATTCATGCAGACTTCTACTATTTTAGGTAAGTGGTAATGATGGAGACAGAGATTAGGGTCGGAGACAGAGAAAACAGGGGAGAGATATAGATACATCCATCCATCCATACATACATACATACATACATACATACATAGAATAGGTGATAAATAGACACATGAGATGATAGATAGATGGATAGATGGATGATAGATAGATAGATGATAAATAGATACATGAGATAGATGATAGATACATGAAATAGATAGATAATAGATAGATGATAGATACATGAGATAGATGATAAATAGATACATGAGATAGATGATAGATAGATAGATGATAAATAGATACATGAGATAGATACATAGGTTAGACAGAGATAGGATGATAAATAGATACATAGGTTAAATAGATCAGACAGATGATAGACAGATATATAGGTAGGTAGGTAGACAGATAGATAGAGATCAATCAATTCAACTCATATATTGATTATTCTTATCATCTATTAGGGCTTCCACATCTCAGCCAAGTCTACTTGGATCCTTTAGACCTCAGTTTCCTCTTCTGGAAGGTGAGAGCTCTACCTTATAGGGTCAGTCTGAGGATTTCACAAAATAGTGAAGGCAAAGTGCCCGGCACATTGTAGGAGCCTACTAATGTCTATAAAATGAGGGCCTTGAAGTAAATGATCCCTCTAGTTCCCTCTACTGCGAGCATTCTAAGTCCTCCTTTACATAAAGTGTTCTCAAGCCACATCTCCCTCCCCATAGGACTTCTGTTTATTTCTGATCAATTTCATGAGTATAAGTAAGTTTCTCCTATTATACGATTTTCTTTTAGTTGCTTGGACCGTCCCCTGACACTCTCCCTTGAAGAGCTGCATCACTGCGAAGGCTACAAGCCTGTGCTTTATGTCTCATCTGTACAAGCAACGAGCACACAGGACAGGACAGGGGCAAGGCACTAGTGATTTCCCGCCATGTTAACTGCAATTCCATCAGCTCTGAATTCACAGACTTAGACCATTATTCAGCCCACTATTCCCCAAGTAGCCTGTCAGGCTAGCACGGAAACCTCTAGCAAATGGCCTGCTAAACTCAAGGTGCCCAGTGTGTGGCCTTCTCTGTATCTGGTGGCCTCAAAGTCTTATTGAAAAGGAAAACAAGTTGCTTTGGCGTGTGCTTTTCTTCAGCATAGCTCTGTAGCCCCCAGCAATCACCCCATTCTTGTATTAATGCTGCCAAACCTATGTTTAATAATTTACACCAGATTCTTCCAGGAAGCAAATCCTATTCTCCAGAGGTAACCCTTCCTGTATTTTTGGAAGATCTAGTCAGTCCTTACCCACCTCCTGCCACACACCCTGTGCCTGGGAACAGAGCCACCTTTCAGTACCCTCAACCTGGTGCCCCCTGGAGCTGGGGTTGTACCCGGAAGACCCCCCCAACAGTGGGACACATACCACACTCAAACTCTGGGCAACACTGGTCTGCATTCTGGCGGAGGCGGGCCACTTCACACAGGCCACATGTGGGAGCTGGAGGAGAGGAACAGCCACAAAAGTCAGAGCAGTACGTCGTGGGACAGCCTCAGAGGGGTTTGAAATGCTCTCATTCACTGAAAACCAGGAGGAGCTCTGTGTGGCCGTCCCACAAGGATCCAAGCCACGGGACCTCTGGCAGATGAGTGTCCTCCCCATGTCCTTGTTGACACCCTCACATTTACCCTCCAGGGAACTCTAAGTCTGAGCGTTGCTGGGGACCGGGCGGGAGAGTTAATCTGAGAGCGTCTGCTCCAGGTGTGGAATGGGGCTCCCAAGCCCAGCGAGGGGAAATGCAGGCTGGGCAAGGAAACCCACCCACTCTAGGACTCCAGATGCCAGCGTTTGGGTCTGATCTGCCAGGGGTGAAGATGGGTGGCTGGGGGGCCTTTCGGGAGCCCTTGTTCCTCCATTAAGGCAGGGAGGGGTGGACTCTCTCACCTTTGGCCGTGGGGCAGGGCTGCGTTGTACAGTTGACCTTCCGCCCGCTGAGGCACGTGCAGATCTGACAGGGCTGGTGGTCTGGGACCCAGGCTTCCAGGAACTGAGGAGAAACCGAGGTTCAGAGAGGACACGGGACATTCTAGGTAGAAAGCCCAGAGTTGATAGTGGTCAGCTCTCCCTGTCTCCAGCAAGGGCCAGTTTCTGAGCCAGCCTTCTGACAGAGCCTCACAGACGAATGAAAGCACGTTGAAAGGAGGTTGTGAGGTTCTAATGGCTTTCAGAAAGGTGGGTCGCCATATTGCTTTGTAAACTCAGGAAAATGACAAACTACGGATATTGGAATGCGGGAACTTTCACTATAGTCTTCTCTGTCGGCAGTGCTAAAACCAAGCAAAGAAAGAAAATGAGGGTTCTTGGATCACACTGCTAGTCATTTCTCAAGCCAAAGGAGAAATCGGGATGTTGCCTGGAGAAAAAAATCCCATTTATCTCTGAAATTGACTTTAGACAATAGGATAGGAAGAGTTGTGGGGAGGACAGCAAAACTCTTGAAAGCATCTCGCTCTTGATGCCAGCCATGACTTTGGAGGCCTAAGTGCAGTTCTCTGATTTTTCAAATGAGAGACGGCCCAGGGCATAGAGCAGCCTTCTCAAAGTTACACACAGCCTCACAGCACAAAGCTTTGAAGTCAGGAACTCCCGAACTCTAATGCGGGCTGCATTCTGCTGTGCCTCAGTTTCCTTACCTGTAAAATGAGGGTACTCAAGCCAGGCTCACAGGACTGTTGTAAGGAGTGAGAAACTGTGATTAGCACAGGGTACACAGCAAAGAGCTCCACTAAGAAGAAGCAGAGCCAGGACTCAGTCTCCTTCTGGATTCAGCCATGAAGTTAAATTTAAACTTAAAATTAAATTCAAGTGAAATTGCCCTGAAGAAACACATTCTTATCCAGTAGCTCAAAGGCCTCTAAGAAGTTCCCAGGTCAAGAAGGTCTTACTTATTACTTCCACGGTCAGCAATCAGTCAGCTAAGAAGGAAGATCAAAGACCCCCAAGTAAGACCCTCTTCCCCAAAGTGCCCTGCCCTCCTTCAGGATTAACCCCTCCGGTCCTGCCCTTGACACCTTCCACTCACTCAACAAATGATAGCAGCTAACATTCAAATACCACCTGCTATGTGCCACTGTGTTGAGGGCTTTATTTAAATCAGTCACGTAATCCTCACTGCAGTCCTACGGTGAGGGTATTTTTTACCATTACCCTCACTTTTCCAATGAGAAAGCTAAGGCACTTGCTAGGTTTACAGTCACAGTGACAGAGTGAGGATTTGAACCCAAATCCATGGTTTGTTTCTTTGTTGTTTTATGTTTTGTTTTGAAATAGAGTCTCGGTCGCTGTCACCCAGGCTGGAGGGCAGTGGCATGATCTCAGCTCACTGCAGCCTCTACCTCCCAGATTTAAGCAATTCTCCTGCCTCAACCTCCCAAGTAGCGGGGACTGCAGGCATGAGCCACCATACCCAGCTAATTTTTGTATTTTAGTAGAGAAGGGATTTCACCATGTTGGCCAGGCTGGGTCTTGAATTCCTGACCTCAAGTGATCCACCTGCCTCAGCCTCCCAAAGTTTTGGGATTACAGGCATGAGCCACCACATCCGGCCCAAATTCACGGTTTTAAACCATCATGCTCTGCTGCCTCCCACAAATAACTAATCAAAATGTTCAAGATACGTTTCTAAGAGC
This sequence comes from Sapajus apella, assembly GCF_009761245.1. Taxonomy (NCBI): domain Eukaryota; kingdom Metazoa; phylum Chordata; class Mammalia; order Primates; family Cebidae; genus Sapajus; species Sapajus apella. The sequence continues at coordinate 7,283,945 of NW_022437026.1, forward strand.
TTTACATTTATTTACTTAATTTTCTTAATAATAACCCTATCAGGTAAGTAGTAATATTATCTATATTTACAAATAACCAAGATGTTACAAAATTTGACCAAGTGGCACATGCAGGCTTTGAACCCAGCATTCCGGGCCTAGACGCCACAGGCCTGCCCTCTGCACTGCAACAGCTTCTCATCAACAGACACAGTGTCCGTCAATGACAGATCCGAACACACCGTCCCAGCCCTCGAACGGCTGACAGTCAAGTTGAGGAAATAAGACTCATTGGCGAAAATCTGAATGAGAAAAATAAATTGTGATACACAGACACCATGGAATACTGCCTAGCAAGAAGAAAGAGAAAACTATCAAAACACACAGCAGCATGGATGAATCCCAAAAAGCGTTATGCTGGGCGAAGGAAGCCAGGCAGAAAAGAAATGTATACACATGGTTCCATTTATGTGAAATTCCAGAAAATGTAAACGAATCTATAGTGACAGAAAGCAGACCAGTGTTTGTCTAGGGTTGAAGGATACATTTAAAGGGGCATACGCGGCCGGGCGCCGCGGCTCATGCCTGTGATCCCAGCACTTTGGGAGGCTGAGGTGGGTGGATCTTGAGGTCAGGCGTTCAAGACCAGCCTGGCCATGATGGTGAAACCCCGTCTCTACTAAAATACAAAAATTAGCTGGGCATGGTGGCATGCACCTGTAATCCCAGCTACTCGGGAGGCTGAGGCAGAGAACTGCTTGAACCCGGGAGACAGAGGCAGAGGTGAGCCGAGTTGGCGCCACTGCACTCCAACCCCGGGCGACAGTGCGAGACTCCATCTCAAAAAAAGGGGTGGGGGAGGTGGGGCACAAGCTAACTTTTGGGGGATGGAAGTTCATTATCTTGGTTATGAAGATGGTTTCACAGGTGTATACATATGTCAAAACCTATCAAATTGCACACTTTAAATATGTGCTGTTTGTGGCATGTAAATTATACCTCAATAAAGCTGTTCACAATAATAAAAAAATAAAGAGCACTAAGACTGTAAAAGCAGAGTCCGATAAGGTTGGGTGCTCCAGAGAGGTCCCACGAGGGCATACCTATGAAGCATGGGAAGGACTTGAGTGAAGGGGAAAGGAGGAGGAATCCCAGGTGGGGAACAGCTAACAAAGGCACAGATGAGGACGGGCGCGGTGGCTCACACCTGTAATGCCAGCACTTTGAGAGGCCGAGGCGGGCGGATCACAAGGTCAGGTGACTGAGACCATCCTGGCCAACATGGGGAAAACCCGTCTCTACTAAAATACAAAAAATTAGCCAGGTGTGGTGGCACGTGCCTGTAGTCCCAGCTACTCAGGAGGCTGAGGCAGGGGAATGGCTTGAACTCGGGAGAAGGAGATTACAGTGAGCTGAGATCACGCCACTGCACTCCAGCCTGGCGATAGAGCAAGACTCGTCTGGAAAAAAAACACAGATGAAGGAATGCTGGTGTGGTGCCCAGCATCAAAGGCGAGGCAGGTGGCTGAAGACGGCGGAAGAGGCCCCGCATGCTCACTGCAGGAACTTGCCTTACCTCAGCAGGCAGGTGTGGGCCCGGAGGCACAAGCAGGACCCTGCCTCACAGAGAAGAGCTAAGTAAAGACAACTCTGGCGACAGCATGCGGGATGCAAAAGGGAAGGACTAGGACTGGAAAACCAGAAAAGATTAGTTCAGCCACTGTGGAAGACAGTGTGGCGATTCCTCAAGGATCTAGAAACAGAAATTCCATTTGACCCAGCAATCCCATTACTGGATATATACCCAAAGGATTATAAATCGTTCTATCATAAAGACACATGCACACATATGTTCATTGTGGCACTGTTTACAATAGCAAAGACCTGGAACCAACCCAAATGCCCATCGATGATAGACTGGACAGGGAAAATGTGGCACATATACACCATGGAATACTATGCAGCCATAAAAAAACAATGAGTTTGTGTCCTTTGTAGGGACATGGATGAACCTAGAAACCATCATTCTCAGCAAACTGACACAAGAACAGAAAATCAAACACCGCATGTTCTCACTCATAGGCGGGTGTTGAACAATGAAAACACTTGGGCACAGGGAAGGGAACAACACTCACGGGGCTAGGTGGGGGAGTGGAGGGAAGGGGAGAGACAACGTGGGGTGGGGAGGATGGGGAGGGATAGCACTGGGAGAAATGCCTGATGTAGGCGACGGGGGTTGAGGGGATGGAGACAGCAAACCGCCATGGCGTGTATGTACCTATGCAACAATCCTGCAGGATGCAGGACGTGCACACGTACTCCAGGGCCCACATACAATTTAAAAAATAAAATTAACATAAGCCAATTTAAAAAAAAGAAAACCAGAAAAGATGCAGCGGCTGCCATTCCATCTGGAAGGTGGAGGGAGGGGCCCGGGGCGCTGGTCTCAGACGGCTGGGGCGGAGGGTCAAAATGGCAGATGTGAGGGGATGAGGAAGGAGAGGGTCATGTTTTATATATGCTTCAGTTTTTTTCTCTCTCTTTAAATGTAGACCTCAGATTTTTACACTGAGGAATAAATCACACAATTTTCCAGCTATCCAGAGAATGGGTAACACACAACAAATGACCAAAAGCAGGTGTCCGACTGCCTTCACTGGGGATCTTCATTACCCAGGAAGTTTAAGTCCCGCCCAAGGCAGGCGAAATAATAAAAGTAAAATAAAAAATTTAAAAACAAGGTAAGGCCAAGCTTCTAAAAGCAACTGTGGCAGCTCTCTGGGCCTGGCCAGGCTCTGCAGCGAGGCGGCCGGCAGATGGCGCTGCTGCACAAGCCCCGGCCAACTGCAGAAAGGCCTGTCGCAATCGCCAGGTTCCAGGGCCCAGGGGAAACTATCACCAGGCCAGGAGGGGTACGAGAGCCAGCAGGAGTTAAAGCTTGAACAAAGGTGACAAAAGAGCGGCCTGCAGAGACTACGGTGGGGAAAACGGAAATCTTCAAGGCCCAAGGTCAAAGAAGGACACAAGCAGTTCACATGCACCACTCATCACCAGCCAGTGTGATGGAAGATGCCAATGAAATGCAAACACTGAGCCCAGCTCGGGACAGCAGAAACTCCGGGAGAGTAAAGGAGGCCACAGGCCAGAGCTTCTGGGCAATGCACGTGGTTCCTGCTAAGCTTGTGCCTGTCAGTACAGCACCCGCCACGACCAGCAGCTCCACGGAGCCAGGGACAGCTGTGCAGGCGCTTGGCCCCTTCTGAGCCTGCTGCAAAGCCTCACCTCTTTAGACTCTGTTTTGCAAAATAAACAAGAGCTATGGGAAACTAGTGGATATTTTGCTCTTCTGAAATTACTGCAATAGTTTTATACCCTGGTTTATTTCCCTGAATAAAAGGTTTTCTGGGCTTTGTTTTTCAGGTAAAAAAGCTTATTTAATGGAAACGTTCTTATTAGGTTTTTATTCTTTCTCTGCTTTGAAAGTGAAAGCTGAAAATGCACGTGGCTGGATGTGATCTTTGTTTTCATCCATCTAAACTATATTTTCCGAAATCACTACAAGTGGTGGTGTTCTTTTCAGAGTTTTCAATTAACCAATTTTATTTTACTTGATTTTTAAGATATATTTACAAGGCGGTTTCTACATCCAAAATATTTGGATGAACCCTTTATACAACTTGAATATATATTCTAATGTGTTGGACGGAAGATGAGGAGAGCAGTGAAAGGGGAAAATAGGGCCAGAGAGAGAAGCAAAGGGCAGGGGTTTGGACACAGCAAGATAAAGTTGACAAGCTTCCTGCTCTCAGGACCCCCCAGACATCTGACATCCATGGAGTCAGAAACGCTGCAAACTTGACCTCACTTCTTATCACAGAACGCCAAGGAAGAGACCCTTTCTGTCTCCTTCTGAGAGCAAGCACTTTGCCACTACTAGTCAAACCAGTGTGAAATTAGCACAGGATGCTAGCCCCATGATGTAAACAGTTCCCATCCTTCACGCCCTGCAGGGGCTCAGGAGCTATGCAAATCAGGGAGAGGAATCTAAGGTTTTGTCAGCTCATTTAGGGAATGAGTTGGGAGTATCACAGAACAGGCAATTACTTAGCCTGGCAAGTTGAAATATGGTAGCAGAGCAGGACTACAGCTCACCTGTTCCACAGTGAGGGCAAACTGGATCCGCTAGGATAAAGCCCACCAACTAAACCAGAGCAGATGCGATCACTATAAGTAACAGCCCTAATGGATACCCATGCCCCAGTGAACGTGAGTTAGCCCATAGTTCAGCTCACAGCTCCAGTGAGGTCAATGGCAGGGCTGGGACACTATGGGACGACTGGTGCTAGGACTATAAATCCCAGCTTTGTCACCTCATGCCACTGAGCTTCAGTCTCATCCACTCGATAGGATGTGTGATTATGACCCTACAGAGCTTTGGTGAGAATCAAATAAAATGGTCCATTTCCCGGCTTACAACAACAGGGACAGAATAGCATAGTTACTGAAATGTTGTTTTCTTTATTCTCCAGGTTGGTTAGCTAGATTTACTGTGATTTCTCCCATTCGTGGTTAAATATAGTGGTAAGTCACTCTACTTAGTCAACTTAGTGAGAATGGTCCTCCTTGGTGATGAAGACATTAGGTCTGGGGTGCAGCCCATGACCACGGAACACATTCTCCTTTCCTAGAAGCCAGATATGCTTTCTACCTCTACCACGCTCTGTGGTATCACTGTCAAGGATGAAGGACAGGACCACCGCACACATTCACATGTGCACAGACACACACGGCCCCAGGTCCTACAAATATACATGGGGTCAACTTTGAAGAGAGATGATAGCCATTTTAGGCCAAGACAGGGGAATTTGGCAAATATCCTTTCAAAATGCACTCAATAACTCCCAAAGTGCAAAAAAAAAAAAAAATTTGATGACTCCCAAGCAAATCAGCCCAAAGGAGATGCAGCAAAAGAGCCATTTCATATAGTAGAAAGAGCCAGATCTCTGTAGTCACACAGAGCTTCAAATTCCGAGACCAAATCCATTACTTACAAAGTGTGTCCATGGGTAACTTACTAAGCTCCTTAGGTCTTAGTTTCTTCACAGAATTTTTGTATTTATGAGTGATATAGGATACACTAGTATATTCTGTGGAACCCCAGTCCCAAGGAATTCTCTCTCTCTCTCTCTCTCTCTCCCCCCTCCCACACACACACACAAAATGCTCCATGTTCAAATAAGTATGAGAAACAAAAACCCTCTTAAATATCTGCAATGTACAGTATTATATTAAAAACTCTGAAGAGCTCTGCAATAAAGAAACCTGTTTAACTACGGTTAGCTAGTGTTCTTTAGACTCACTTGACCACAGGTAACTACTAATACCCTGCAAAATACACCTTTGAAAAACCCTGAGATAATGAACACATTGCATTTAGTACAATCAAGGTACACTATTTCTCTCAATAATGGCAGACACTACCATACAAATATTATTCTCCCTTTCCCTCCTGGGTTCCTGTATCATTCGACTTAAATGATTACAGTAATGAAGACAATAGTAATAATGCGGTGACACCACTTTGGTGTTTAATCCCACAGGTGACACGTGACAGATGCAGGACTTGAACCGAGAGCTATCTGAATGCAAAGCCATTATGCAATACTGCCTCCCTGTCCCTAATGATCCCCTTAAGAGTCAGCCCTGCTGCCACAGTTGGAAGAGGCCAATCATTGGTGAACGCTCTTCTCCCTTTTGACCCAAGAAGAAAGCAGCAGCCCATGGGAGGTGAAAGGTAAAGGCTCCTACCTGGTGTCGGACTCCATCCTCACCAATGCACTGAGAACAGGCCTCTTTAGGGACACAGCTGCCTTCCAACATGACTTGGTTTGGAGGGCAGAAGCAGCCTTCCGAGGGATGGTCCCCACAGGAGCTCACGTTGCCATCACAGTGCCGGGGACAGCCACGCTCACAGTGGTTGTAGACCAGGGATGACGGACATGACATAGCTATATACAGAGAAGGAGTTCACTCACAAAGGTCCACACCAGCCAGAGTGACGCAGGCACAGCTGATTCAACATGGTTAATCATCAGACAAATTTGCTAGGGCAGAGACGGCTATTTTCCACCAATCTTCATCCTCCCCATCTTCCATAGAAACAGAACTTTAGGCTGGGCATATGACCCCCAGAATGAGGACTACATTTCCCAACTTTTCTTGCAGCTAAATGCAGTTATGTGACTAGTTCTGACCAATGAACTGTAAGAGGAAGTATAGTATCCCATGGCAGCCTCCAGGAGTCCATTTAAAAAGACATCTGTGCATGCTCCTTGTCCCTCTTCCCTCCTTCCCTCGGCTTGCTGCTTGGAGAATGAATATAATGGCTAAACCTCCATTTTAAACCGTGGAGAAAAATACAACACCCAAGTGAAGGCAGAGCAAAGAGCTAGAATCCAGTGTCAGGCCCAGAATCAGCTATACAACAGAAGAACTTAATTCTCTGCTACTTGGAGCGAAATCTAGTTCTAACGAATGATGTGAACCTGTGTGTCCGTAGTAGGTTTTGTGGTCCTTTTTTGAATACAGATGTCTTTTATGCTTTCAAAGCATCTTAAAATTAATTTAGGAATCCACAGCTATGAAGAACGGCCTTGGGAGAGAAGCTGCGAGGTGATTCATTTCCCTCATTCTGATTCACTCAACAACTTCCTCACATTCTCAAGGCACCAAGGCAGACAGGTGGCAGAGGAAGTTTCCAAGGGTTTGGAGCACGAAGGATTTCCCTCTGTGTGCACAGTAAACCAGGAGGTACATAAAGAAATTAGTATGCAGAAAAAGTGCTTCCAGTAACTTGGAAACTAACATTTGCCACTTGATTTGCAGGCCGATTGGGAGGAGGCAGTATCATCCACATGGACTCAGAAAATCAGAGTCCAAAGGAACCTGGGGTTATCTAGGCCAACTATCTCATTCTAGGATGCAGAAACTGAGGTCCAGAAAGATTAAGAGAACAGCCCATCCACCAGCTGAGCTGGGACTAGGATGCCCAAGTCCTCCGGCCCCAGCTCAGAGCTGCTGACAGTTCTATGAGGATAAGTTCTGAGACTCCAACGTGCTTGCACATACTGATTTCCCTCAAAACACAGTAGAGGATATGTGATGACTGAGGATTTCAAGTTCCGTGTTCTTTTCTCTCTAGCACCCTTGCGGTACAGGAGCCATATCTGATTCATTTCAGTTGTCCCTACACTTTAAATAAATGCCAAATCCAGGTAGGGAAGCTGACCTTGGGGAGCTTCAAGCAATTGCAATCCTGTGGTGTTTGTAATTAAGAAGATTCTTGGCAACCAAATGGCAAGATTCTACTCGCACTTCAAAATCCTGCTCAGGCATGGCCTACCCTGTGAGCATGTGCTAACGCTTGGTGGAATTTCAAATTCAATGTGACTGGTTACACAGTGCTTTGCAGATGCTTATATGTGTCTAATGTGTTTAACACATTAAAATCACATTTGTCCAAACTATAGAAATACTAATGGAAAGAATCAGCATTAATTTACACAAAATTCTACATGCAGAGTGTGCATATATATCTATCAAATAACATGATATATTAGATCAAATAAGATGGAAGACGTATATATATGATACGTATAAGATATATTCATTAGACAGATAGATAGATATATCTTCCATCTTATTTGATCCTAACTGGAATCCCAGGTCATACAACACATAGCGATTTTCAGACTTATTAGCCAGATAAAGTATGTGGGGCACAGAGCGGCTAAGCAAGCCCAGTCAGTTGGTCTCCAGGATTTTCAGAGGTAACCTGGAAACTCACCACAGAAATCAGGTGTCCTCCAGTCAACGCAGACCCCACTGGTCCGACAGAGGTGGGCATAAGAGGCGATCACCTCACACACTTGCTCCCGGTGGCAACTATCCTGCTGGCAGATGGCATAGAATGTGGCTGGAGCCAGGACCTTGTGGCACTCAGCAAACAGTGCTGAGAGGAGGACCTGGCACTGGGAGCTGTCGGACACTGGGCACTGCTCCTCCAGAACGGGTTGGCACGTCTGCCCTGACTGCTGCATAGTCCATTCCCGAACAAGTGTCTTCCAGTCTGTGGTGACCGTGCCATCCCTCAGCATGAAGTCATTGGCTCCGTTCTCATCACAGATCCCTAGAGAAACAAAAAGAAAAAAGATAAACTGAGCATCCCTGGGTACAAGAACACTGATGCCAGAGACAGGCTATTTTTCATCCTCACCAGAATCTGACCCTTGCTACTGGACCCAGAAATATAAGCACCCAAGAGCCCTCAGAGTACAGCAAGTAAGGGTCACAAATGTATAGCAAGGGGAGAAGGGGAGACGAAAATGTTCTTACCGCAGAGACCATACGTCTTTGAAGCGAAGGTCTTGGGGCTGAGCTGCAGTTGGAATTCATTGTTTTGTGGAGTGAATGTGAAGATGTGGCCAAGATGGTTGAATCTGACCTCGTGCATGATGGCACCATAGATGCTGACTTCCATGTTCCCACCCACGTAAGGAACAGAGACCAGTCTCCCATTCACTGCCACCTGAGCAAAGAAGAAAGAGCTCATCGGGAGTCCTAGCAATGAGGAATCCTAGAACTTCACCCTTAGGGTTTTAGTGAAGTTACTGAGAGTCCCACTCAACCACAACATTAGCCGCAAACCTTGGTATCTGTCGGCAGCTCTTCTAAGATAAAGAAGAGCTTGACTAGAAAACAGAGCTTGACTTCACAGAGCTTAGCCAAAAAACAGACTGTTATAATACTGACCAGGTGGCCATGCACCACGAACCTGAAAGCCCAGAGATGAAAGGGAACCTTGAGTCTATCTGACTCAACAGGGAAGGGCCACGCCTTTAAGACAGGTTGGGAAAGTCACCTCAGTGCCAACTCATCAGGGCAGTGTCTCCAGGAGCATCTACAACCGTGTCCAACGCTTTGAATGCAAGGACATTTTTGCTTCTCTGTGGTGGTGGATATCACAAAAATTATGCACAGACTTTTTTTTTTTTTTTTTTAGCTCATCAGCTACCGTTAGTGTTAGTGCATTTTATGTGTGGCCCAAGACAATTCTTCTTCCAGTGTGGCCCAGGGAAGCAGTGTTTTAATGGGATGACTTTAAGTCTTTTTTGTGTGCATGTGTGCCCTGGAAGCTCTTTCCTGGGTGGCCCCACCATCTATCATATCAAACATGCTAAAATGTACTCACATTCCACGATGGATGTAATTTTGCTGTACAAATTTTGGAAGGATTTTTTATCATTTTGATATTTTAATTTTTGGCTTTGAGTTACTCACTTGATATATGACTAACTATGATTTTTATGCAATTATTGTTCAAATTCAGGAATCTTTGCAAAGTGAGAAAATCTAGCCTACAAGTTGTTTTCACACAATGAAATATTATGATTTCTACATGAACAAGTAAAGAAGTTAGCATAATGTAACCTTTTGTAAGCATTTAACCAATCATGTATGTATCAGTTTTGCAGTTTTCAAATTCTGGAGCCCGACATTTTATGTAGGTCTTAAATATTTACCAAGGACCTAATTTAGGCCGTAAGCGTTTCCCTTTGGAAAGCTTACAGGGCTTAGGCATTGGGCTCATAATACCTCCCGGGTAAACAATCCTGGTGCCAATCCCGATTCTCTACCAGTGTCAGAAACTGGCACTAAATTCACAATTTCATGCTACCTAAAAGTGATTCCGTCTTGCAAATCTGAGCCCGGAACAAGATGAAATCACACCAAGACAAGGAGATGGCAATAAACCCTTCTAAGAAAGTGGTACTCTTCTCCTCTACTTAAGCAGAAGGCTGAGTTCCTAACAAGAGCACCAAATAAAACCAACTGCCACCAGGTCCATGTGGTTTCCCTGACATTCTATTGCCTTGCCACGTGACCCACAGAAAGCACTTCTCACCTCCATGTCACTGTGGAGCTCCACTGAGAGGGCGCTGTGCTTCACCTCGATGGATTTCATGCAGCCTTGCCTCGCTCCAGGGCTGCAGGCACCATTATGGAGAATCACCTCCAGGTCCTGCTCCTTGTTTTGAAACAGGACATAAGAACAGCTGCCAGTCAGCTTGAAATTCTGCCCATCAAAGGTCACGATGTGCCGAGTGGAGCTGCCTGTGCACACACCTGGACAGGGAGGAGCAGAGGGTGGATGTGACATTATCGAAACCCCCATGCCTGCTACATGCAGACAGGCAGGTGTGACCAAGATGCACACAAATAAATACAGTAGAGACCGGAACAGGCCCTTTGAGGTCATACAGACCAATTTCCTCTGTTTTTACAGATTAGGAAACTGGGGTTCTGAGAGGTAGAGAGGTTTAGGTTAGTAACACTTGCTCATTAAATCTTTTCCTGGAGAATGTTTAAAATATTACATAAAATGTGGCAAATCATAGAACCACACTTCTAAAAAATGTAAATGTGCAGTGTGAATGATCTGTTCTACAGGGATGCCTTGGCCCAGAAAACAAAGTTAAGTTCCAGAGGTATTATGACTCGTTGAAATTAAGAAAAGCTAAGCAAGCTATGAGCTCATGATCTCATTGTAAAGAAAATTCACCTACAGACACATGTGTCCTTTCGGCTGCCAAGTGACTAAGGTAATGGTACAAGTGGGCTCTCTTAATCCCTTAAGAGATTGTGGGAGAAATATTTCCAGAGCCAAAAAAAAAAAAAAAAATAGTTGGGTCTCAATGCTCCCTCATTTGACCCTGATTCATTCACATAATTTGCAAATTCTCAAGGTTCCTATTAAAATGTTATTGGTAATACTAATTGTTTTGCACTTACATAAGATGATTTGGTCAAAACCCTCACATTGAAGGCACCACTGCCACAGATGATTTGAAAGCTAATCTTGGACCTAAGTAAAGTTGGAGATGAACTTTCCAGACAAACCATGACCACATCTACAATGGCAGGTGAATACATGCCCAAGAACTGAGACACAGATTCAGTGGAGCAATGAGACACCACCAATGTCCCTCACTCACAGCCAAGCCTGGGCCAACCTCTACCTATGGGGGTGATGTCAAGCAGCTCATCCACTGACAAAGGATGGGTCTGGATGCACCATCAGAGCTAAGCAACCTCCCCAGAAGTTCTACTCAAAATCTCCTCTGTCCTTGAGCAGTCATTTCCAAGTGACAGTACTGAATGCTACTGGCTTACTAACATCCATGTGGCAAGTGACCCCCAACACGCAGCTGCTGACATCACCAAGCCAAGGAGTCAGCCCAACTGCCATAAGGATGAAATAAATCACAAGGCCAAGAAATGATTTTAACTCACACATGGCAAGTTAGTGAGAATGGCTCTGTCCACCCTGAGATGAACTGTGACTGTGGAATGGATACTTTACAGCCAGAGAAACCAGAGGTGGACTGCTGTTTCACTTCCTTGTACTGCGACCTTAGGTCAGTTACTTAACTTCAGTGATCCTCTCCTATCTCCTCTGCATAACAGGCCTATAATAGATACCTTTTAGTATTATTGTGAGCATTAGTTGCACTATAGATGAAATGCCTAATAGTGCATGACTCACATGTGCATGTCTAACAAACAGATCTCCAAATCTTTACAAATAAGCCGTAAAAGGAATTCAACAGCTTGTAAACTGCTGTGTTGTAGGTATATCAAAACCTGAGGTCCCTCCATCTCCAGAATACCAAATTACCTCCCAACAAACCATCACATTATACCCCAGTTTAGTGATTAGCTTTAATAAGCCACACATATTAACACATTCCAATGTTCAGGACATAGAGAAAGTTAGGTTGAACCAATTAAAAATTAATACATTAGAGTTATATAATAAAATGTTACTGCGCAGTTATAAAATATTATCACAGGGTAAACTATATCATTCATAAATATCTCCTGGAATCATTTTATCTCATCTCTCTCCTTTTCTTCAACATCTTCTTACTCATTATCTTTCTAAGTGACAATACAAATATTTGTGATTGAATATTACATTAAAACTTTTGACTGATTGTCAAAATGTAATGATGTCAGATACTAAAGTGAATTGTTAGCAAAATGCAAGTGTTCAAAAAGACATCCAGGTGGCCAAAGTGGGCCCCAATACTCCAGTTGTTAATATTGTCAAATGAAGGAGCCAGCCCCAATGGCCATGAGAACAAAATAAACCACAAGGCAAAGAAATATGCAGAGAGATATATATCCTCTGAACACAATGCAAAACAATAAGAACAAATTAAACTACTATGAAAAAAAGCATGCCTTCTGCATAACTAGAAAACAAGAAAATGCCCAAACTTTAAAATAGCTGTAAATAAAGTAAAAGATAAAAAACACCAAATCCCACCCAGCAAAAATCTCCCATGCTCTAGCTGTTACACTTTGTCGTGAGCAAGGACAATCCAAGGAAAACTGTAAAGAACAGAGAAGAAGGGAGCTGGCAGCAAGCCTAAAATTTCTCCGTAACCACCACAAGCACCAGAAAGAAAAGCCCGTCCTAAGTGCAAAAATATTTTAAAGTATCCCAAGAGACCAGAGCAGGTGCTAAAAACACACGCAATTTTCAGTGACAACCTGAAAAGCATAGTTTTGAGGGGGTGGGAGAAAAAAAAATGGAAAGGTGCTTGGAAAGTGACTGGAGACAAACAAGCAAAAGGGAAAGTCAGACTCCAGAAAAACCTGAAAAATCAGAGGCCACACAACCTTTCAGTATACACATGTACACACACACACAGAGAGACACACACACACACACACCACTAAGGAAATGACTTTTCTATACTGATACAAGGGAGGGTTACCGAACTAGAAATCTTGTAAAACCCAAAATTCACAAAATGAACAGAAGATTAAGCAAGTCTATAAAACCTTCTTTAAAAATCAGAAAACGAGAATCAACACTCCTCATCTATTGAAAATTCCGCAAAAAGGAAAAAACAAAAAACGAAATGCTATGACACAGAAGAAAACTATAAGACAACACTCAAACTAAATTAAATGTACTCCAACATCTGCAAAAATGAAAACCACCTTGAATCAGAATTTCAAAAACTAAGAAGAGAAATGAATGAAGACAAGAATAAATAAAAATAGAATTTAGTGAACTTGGTGGGGGTGGGCAATAAAAGCACAAAGTAACTCAGAAACAAAGACTAAATTATAAGGACCCAAGGGAAATGACATCAAAATAAAAATTTAATAAAGAGCATCAGAGAAAAGCAAGAAACCAATCAAGAGAATGAAAATGAGTTAATGAAGGAAGTACAAAAGTCAAAGCAAAAGTAATGGAAATATAAGACAGGAAGAAAAATGGAGTCTTAAAGGGGAAAAGAAAACAATGGAATAGAACTAACACTTAAAGACTGTAACTCATGAAAACATTCTGGAAAACAAAAAAGAACCAAACCTATGTATGGGAATCATGTGCCAGATGTCCAGAAAAATTAACCCAGAACAGTCAACTCTGAGACCTATTACAGTACACTATTAGACTTCAAACATAAAGGAAAAATTTTCCAGGCCTTCAGGCAAAAAGATCAAATAATTTACAAGGACAAAAAAAATGTATTGGTATCAGAATTTTCAAAAGCAATATACAAAGCAAGGCAACCATGGAGCAGGGTTTTTCAGAAATTCAGTGAAAGAAAGTGTGAATCAAGAATTTTATGTTCAGCCAAGGTGTCCTTCTAGCATCAATACTACAAGAAAACAGTTTTAAATACATAGGACGTAATAGAATTCTGTACCCATAAGCCCTTCTTGATTAGATTTAAAAATAAGAGCCTGAAGGCATTTTAGAAAGGTACAACTTCAAAGGTAATGACCAGAACACAAGCATAAACCTTCCTAGACACCAAATACATGACATATCCTCACATTTATAAATAAAAAAATATAACAAATGTAATTATAAAATATAATGGCAAAGGAAGATCAAAGACAAGATGGCAACAAATAAGAATGGGCTTAACTTGTCTACTAAAACAAAAAGGTTTTCAATTTGGCTCAAAAGCAAGACCCAACTATATGCTATATAACTAAAACTCAGAAAGGCTAAAGCAAAGGAACAAAAAAGGATATGAGAAAATAGGAAAACAGGGATGGAGATTCTGATATCAGACTAAGTAAAATTCTAGCCAAAAAAAGTTTGAATGTGACTAATAAGAGCATTCTGAACACTGTAATTCATAATGAAGCCGTAACAGTTGTGAATATCTATGCCCCAGACAACACAGCAACTATCTTTATAAAGCAAAAACTATAGGAGAAGCAAAGCGATATTGGTAGACAAACTAATAACAGGATACTTTTATACATCCCTTCCAGTACCAGATAGATAAGACGGGTAAAAGGTAAGTAAAACTGTAGAAGACATGAACAATAAAATCAAAATAGGTAGTTCTCAGGGAGGGGTGGCAGGAAGAGATGGAGGGATCTCAAACTCTACACCCTGAGAGTAGAGAATACACCTTCACAAAAACTGATCATGGATTAAGCCACGAAGAAAATAACAGTAGCTTCCATAAAGTAGAGCTATTAAAAATATCTTGTCAGAAAATAGTAAGATTAAAAAGGTTTTAATTATTGTTTAAAAAGATTTTTATACTTGGAAATTTTTTAATGTATTATATATAAATCCTGAGTGAAAGGGGCAATAAGAACCAATAGTACAGAATTTCTTTTGAAAATAAATAAATAAATAATAAATAATAGAATAATAAAAATACTACATATCAGAATCATTGGGATACATATAAAGTGATCTGAGGAAAATTCATAAAAGTAAACACGTCTATCAATAAAAATAAAGCAATGAAAATGAATGAAATTCCCAGTTCCAACGAAATAGAAAAGCACAAAATGTAAACTAAAAGAAAATTCAAGGAAATAAATCCTAAAATAGCAAGGATAAGAGCAGAAATCAATAAAGTAGAGAACAGTAAACATAATAAATTGAAATCTTGATTTTTAAAAAAATCCAGAAAGACAAATCATGAGTTAGTTAATGTGATCAAGAAAAAAAGATAATAGACATGTATATAAATTAAGAAATGACAAAGGAAAATCACTGTTTAAAAAGAATTTGTAATACTCTGAAAGATTACTGTGAAAATTTTAGTTATACCCTAGAATATATACAAACAAAAAATAAATAAAATTTCAATTTCAAAAAAAGGACTACTTCGAAGACCTCTATACAACAAATCTGAAAATCTAGATGAAATGGATAATTTCTAGGAAAATGAAGATTAGCAAAATTAACTCCCGTAGATAGAAGACAAATCTTAAGCATACCAATTTACATGGAAGAATTAGAATAAGTTAGTAAGAATTAAAGAAAGTTACTCCACCAAAAAAAAAAAGAAACAAAAAACAAAATACCAACCCCAAATGATTTCACAAGGAAATTTTCCTAAACTTCCAAAGACCTGATAGTCCCGATGCTCCATAAATTGTTCCAGAGTATTGAAAATGAGAGAACACTTCTTTTTTTTTTTTTCCCCATTTATTTATTTTATTGCATTTTAGGTTTTGGGGTACATGTGAAGAACATGCAAAATTGTTGCATAGGTACACACATGGCAGTGTGATTTGCTGCCTTCCTCCCCATCACCTACATCTGGCATTTCTCCCCTTGCTATCTCTCCCCAGCTCCCCGCCTCCCACCATCCCTCCCCTATTTCCCCCCAACTGACCCCAGTGTGTAGTGCTCCCCTCCCTGTGTCCATGTGTTCTCATTGTTCAACACCCGCCTATGAGTGAGAACATGCGGTGTCTGATCTTCTGCTCTTCTGTCAGTTTGCTGAGAATGATGGTTTCCAGGTTCATCCATGTCCCTACAGAGAACACTTCTTAAAGTGTTTAATGAAACAAGTTTTAACACTGACATCTAAACTAGATTAAGAAATATTCCAGCTCCCAACAACAACAACAAAATCCTACAGGGTGGGAGACAGAGGGAAGATGCTGGAGTAAGAAGCACCAAAAATCTGTCTCCCCCGCACCTAGACAACAATAGCACTGGAAGAATCTGTCTTGTGTAGTAAATCAACAGAAACTACCCCTGAGAAGGACCAGATGGTAGACTTACTAAAGAAAGCTTTTAAAACAACTGTCTTAAAAATTATCAAAGAGCTAAAGGAAGATGTAGACGAAATCAAGAAAATGATGTATGAACAGAATGGAAACTTCAATAAAGAAATTGAAATCGTAAAAAGGAACCCAAAAAATTCTGGATATTACTGTAATCTTAGTTTATAACTTTCCCTTTTATTTTCTACATGATTTAAGAGACTAATGCATTAAATATATATATTCGTCTATGTTTTTGAACAAAAAATATATAAAGACGTGACTTTATGACATCAATAACTGAAACACTGTGTGGACAGAGCTGTATGTGAGCTGAGTTTTGTATGTTGCTGAAGTTGAGCTGGTATAAATTCAAAGTACAGCGCTATAACTTCAGGATGTCAAATGTAATCCCCATGGTAACCATAAAGAAAATAGCTATAGAATATACACAAAAGAAAGAAAAAGGGAGTTAAAATGTTTCACTACAAAAAAAAAAATCAACTAAACACAAAGGACAACAACATGGATGAACCTTGAAGAATTATGCTAAGTGGAATAAGCCAGTCCTAGTAGGAAAAATGCTGTTTGATTCCACTCAAAGGAGGTGTTTAGAGTAGTCTCATTCACAGAGACAGAAATCAAAACGTGGTTGCCAAGGGCTGGAGGCCTAATGAATAAAGCATTTCAGTTTTACAAGATGTAAAAAAGTTCTGACAATGGATGGTGGTGATGGTTGCATCACAGTGTGGATGTACTTAATGTTACTGGATATATACTTAAAAATACTTAAAAGAGGCCGGGCGCGGTGGCTTACGCCTGTAATCCCAGCATTTTGGAAGGCCAAAGTGGGAAGATCACAAGGTCAAGAGATGGAGACCATCCTAGCCAACATGGTGAAACCCCATCTCTACTAAAAATATAAAAATTAGCCAGGCGTGGTGGCACATGCCTGTGGTCCCAGTTGCTTGGGAGCCTGAGGCGGAAGAATCGCTTGAACCCAGGAGGCAGAGGTTGCAGTAAGCCAAGATTGCGCCACTGCACTCCAGCCTGGCGACAGAGCAAGACTCCATCTCAAAAAAAAAAAAAAAAAAAAGTTAAAAAGTTAAAAGGGTAAATTTTATGTTATAGGTATATATTACTGAAAATCTAAAGAAAATTTTAAAATTACAGACCAAAAATACTTATGAATATCAAAAACAATGTACTAAATAAAATATTACCAAACAGAATCCAACATCACATTATGAAAATAACAAACCATAACCAAGTGGGATCAACATTAGGAAATCCCTTCAAATAACATACCACATTAATATACTTCAAGAAAAAAAATCAAGTGATTATCTCCACAGATGCTGAAAAAGCCTTCACCAACACCAAAATTCCACAATCATTCTTGACAAAAAAGAAAACATGCAAAAATGAGAATTGAGGGATACTTACTTAATATAATAAAATATATGATAGTGTGCGTGTGTGTGTGGGGGGTGTGTGTGTGTGTTTGTGTGTGTGTGTGTGTGTGTGTGTGTGTGTGTGTGTGTGTGTGTGTGTACACAGCCCTGGAGCCAGAATCTTAATGACAAAATATTAGAGGTATTTCCACTAAAATCAGGAATAAGATACTCCACTAAAATCAGGAATAAGATACTTTTTTTTTTTAAGAAAGCTCATTTTAATGCAATAGAATACTGCTGTCAATGTTGTAGAGTTTGAGACTAGATGGTCATGTGACTCCTAGCATGAATTACAGGTTACTACTATGACCAGGCTTTATAAGTTTCCAGACCTCAGGGCTAGGGTTAATCCAACATCGTACTAAAAAGTTTATTAATGCAAGTATGCAAGAGAAATTACTTGGAGGCACAAAAATAGACAAAGAAGAAGAAAAACAATTCCACTTTCAAATGATACACCATCATACCCAGAAAACCCTAGAGAATCCAGGCTTAAACTAACTCAATAACAAAGGAATTCAGTAAAGCTATAGGATATCAAATTAACATACATATATCAATGCCCCTTACATACACAAACGATAAGTAAAGAACATAATGGAGAGAAAAAAATCTCATTTACAATAGCAACAAAGAAGATTCAATACTTGGAATGAACTTAGCAAGAAATGTGCAAAACCCAAGTGAATAAACCCTAAAACACTTGTAGAAGACAAGAAGTCGGCTTGAATAAGTGGACATAGTTGTTCTTGGATGGGATGATTTAACATCATAAAAATGCCAGCTCTTCCAAAGTTAAATTTAATGTATCAAGTTAAATTAATGTATAAAGTTAATGTATAAATTTAATGCAATTCCAATAAAAAATACCAACAAACTTTTTATGGAGGTAAACAAGTTGACACTAAAGTTTATATGAGAAAAACAAACATAAAAGAACAGCCAGGGAAATACTTTAGAATAAAACTATGTGGAGGTACTAGTCCTACCAGGCACTAAAACATACTGTAAAGCCTTTAATGACAAAACACTAGAGGTATTTCCTCTAATTAAGACAGTGTGGTAATTAAGACAGTGGAGTTCTGGTATACGGAGAGCTTACAATAAGTGGAATCAGAAAAAAAGTTCAGAAATAAGCCCATGCACATATGTAAATTTAATATATGATTAAAGTGTTATCTCACATCACTAGGGGCAAAAATTGACATGTCAATAAATAGTACTGCAACCTATATGACAGGTAATGGACTAATAGTTCCAATATTTAAAATAAAGGGTAAGATTAAAACCCAATGGAAAGTAGAAATAATGAACAAATTTAGGGAAGAAAATACACATCCAGCATCAAGTAGTCCAAAAGACTCCAACTAGAATGAATTTAAAGAAGTCTGATACAAGATATATTATAATCAATTTGTTAAAAGTCAAAGATAAAAAGAGAATTTTGAAAGCAGCAAGAGAAAGGGGGCCATTATGAGACTATTAACGAATTTATCAGCAGTAATCTTGTAAGCCAGAAGGGAGTTGGATGATATATTCAAAAGAAAACAATGGCCAGCCAAGAATACTATCTCTAGAAAAACAGCCTTTCAAAAATGGAAGGGAGGCCAGGTGCAGTGGCTCATTCCTGTAATCCCAGCACTTTGGGAGGCCGAGGCAGGTGGATCACTTGAGGTCAGGAGTTTGAGACCAGCCTGGCCAACATGGTGAAACCCCGTCTCTACTAAAAATATAAAAACTAGCCAGGCATGGTGGTGGGTGCCTGTAATCGCAGCTACTCAGGAGGCTGAGGCAGAGAAGTGCTTGAATCCCAGAGCTGGAGGTTGCAGTGAACCAAGATTGTGCCACTGCACTCCAGCCTGGGTGATAAAGTGAGACTCAGTCTCAAAAAAATAAATAAATAAAGTAAAATAAAAATGGAGGGGAAATAAAGACTTTCCCATGTGAACAAAAGCTGAAAGAGTTCATTATCACTATATCTGCCTTATAAGAAATGCTAAAGGGAGTCCATCACGTTGAAATAAAAGAATGCTAGGCAGCAACATGAAAACATATGAAAGTATAAAGTTCCTGGTGAAGGTAAAGATATAAACAAATATAGAATATTTTAATACTGTAATGACAGTGTGTAAATCTTTTAATTCTGGAATAGAGCTTAAAAGAGAGTTATAAAAATAGCTATCACTATAAAAATCAGTTAGTGAATATACAACATTAAAAAATGTAATTTGTGACATAAATAACATACAGTAGGGGAGAGGCAGAAAAAGAGTAGAGTTTTTGTGTGCAATTGAAATTAAGTTGTTACACGCTTAGAATAGACTGTTGTAAGTATAGGTTGTTTTATGTAAGCTTCATGGTAACCACAAAAACAAACAAACAAAAAAAAGCCTATAGAAGATACACGAAAGGAAATGAGAAAGGAATCAAATCTCATCATTACGCCCTCACCCCTCCCAACCCCCCCTCCCACCAAAAATCCATGAAACACAAAGGGTAGCAAGAATAGAAAAGAGGGGTTAAAAAGCTACAACACAGACCAAAAATAGTTACCAAAATAGCAACAGTAAGTCCTTCCCTATCAGTAGTTACTTTAAGTATAAATAGAATAAGCTCTTCAATCAAAAGCTACAAAGTGGGTGAAATGAATCTAAAATAAAATAAAATAAAATAAAAGGGCCAGACGTGGTGGCTCATGCTTGCAATCCCAGCATTTTGGGAGGCCAAGGTGGACAGATCACAAGGTCAGGAGATCAAGACCATCCTGGCTAACACAGTGAAACTCCATTCTACTAAAAATACAAAAAATTAGCCAGGCATGGTGGCATGCACCTGTAGTCCCAGCTACTTGGAAGGCTGAGGCAGGAGAATCACTTGAACCCAGGAGGCGGAAGTTGCAGTGAACCAAGATTATGCCACTGCATTCCAGCCTGGACGACAGAGTGAGACTCCATCTAAATACATGCATACATACATACATACATAAACAAACAAGATCCAACTATATGCTGTCTACAAGAGACTCGCTTTAGATTTAAGGATGCACATAGGTTGAAAGTGAAAAGATGGAAAAAGATATTTCATGCCAATGTTAACTGAAAGAGAGCACAGGTAGCCATACTTAGACAGAATGGACTTTAAGCCAAAGATGGTCATAAGAGACAAAAAGCAGACATTATACAGTGATCAAGGCATCAATTCACAAGGAAGATATAATAATTATAAATATATATGCACCCAGTATTAAAGCACACAATGTGAAGCAAATATTAACAGAACTGATGATAACAATATAACAACATAATAGTGAGAAATTTTAATATCTACTGACAGATTTTAGTATCTATTGACAGAAGATCAATAAGGAAACGGAGAACTCAAACATTATGGCTCAAGTGGACCTATCAGACAAGCACAGAACATTCTACCCAACAACAGCAAAATATACATTCTTTTCAAACACGCATAGAACAGTCTCCAGAAAAAGTCACATGCTAGTCCACAAAATGAATCTTAACAAATTTAAAGAGATTAAAATCAAGCCAAATATCTTTTCTGACCACAACAGAATGAAATGAGACACTGCTAATAGAAATAATTTCAGAAAGTTCTCTAATATGTAGAAATTAAGCAACACTCTTGAAAAACCAATGAGTTTTTTAAGAAATCAAAAGAAAATCAGAAAATATTTTGAGAAAAACAAAAACTAAAGCACAACATAGCAAAGCTTATGGGAAACAGCAAAAGCAGTAATAAGAGGAAAGTTTACAGCAGTAAATGTCTACAGCAAAAAAGATCTCAAATAATCTAATTTTACAACATATGGAACTAGAAAATGAATAAACTAAGCTTTAAGTTAGCAGAAGGAAGGCAATAATAAAGATTTGAGGAAAATTAAATGAAATATAGAATACAAAATAGCAACAAAACTTAGAATTGGTTTTTTTAAAGGTCAACAAAATTAACAAACCTTTAGCTAGATTAACCAAGACAAAAAGAGAAGACTCAAATAAATAAAATCAGAAATAAAAGAGAGGATATTGCAATTGATGGCACAGAAATAAAAAGGGCTGTAGGAGACTACTATGAACCATTATACACTAACAAATTGGATAACCTAAAGAAATCCCTGAAACATACAACCTACCAGGACTGAATGATGAAGAAACAGAAAATCTGAACAGTCCCACAATTAGTAAGGAGATCAAATTAGTAATCATAATCTCCCAACAAAGAAGAGCTCAGATGCTTTCACTGGACAATTCTACCAAAGATTTAAAGAATAATTAATGCCAATCTTTCTCAAACTCTCTACTTTATGAAGCCAGAATTACCCTGATAGCAAAGCCAAACACAGACTTTACATTAAAAAAAATATAAAAAAACTACAAGTCAATATTCCTAATGAATACAGGTGCGAAAATCCTCAACAAAATGATAGCAAACTGAATTCAATAGCACAAAGAATCATACAGTCTGACTGTGTGTGATTTATCCCTCAGACATGAGAATGGTTCAACGTCTAAAAATCAATAAATGTGATACATAGCATTAACAGAACAAAGGATAAAAATCACACTATCATCTCAACAGATGCAGAAAAAGATTTGTCAAAATTCAAACATCATTTCATGATTAAAACATTCAATAAACTAAGAATAGAAGGAAATTACCTCAACAAAATAAAAGCCATTTATGAAAATACCACAGATAACATCACACTGAATACTGCAAAACTAAAAGTTTTTCTCTAATCAGGAAGACGGCAAGGATGCCCATTCTCACCACTTCTATTCAACATAGTACAAGAAGTCTTAGCTAGAGCAATGAATCAAGAAGATATAAAAGTCAGTCACATCAGGAAAGAAGAAAAATTATCTCTATTTGCAGATAACATGATCTTACGTGTAAAATACTCTAAAGATGTCTCCAAAAAAATTGTTAGCAAATTCAGCAAAGTTGAAACAAATCTGCTAAAACAAATTCAATTGCAGAATAGAAAATCAACCTACAAGACCAGTTGTTTCTCTACACCAACAATGCACTACCCACATGAAGAAGAATGAAACTGTACCCTTATCTTATATCACACACAAAGTTAGCCTGAAATCAAATTTAAACACTGAAACATAAAACCTGAAATTATAAAACTCCTAAAAGAAAACACAAGAATTTACAGCATTGGTCTTGGTGATGATTTCTTGGATATCATTGCCAAAAACAAGGCAACAAAAGCAAAAATAGACAAGTGGGACTACATCAAACTAAAAAACTTCTGTGCAGCAAAAGAAACAGTCAACAGAATAACAAGGCAGCCTGCAGAATGGAGGAAAATATTTGCAAACCATACTTCTGATGAACGGTTAATATCCAAAATATATTAGGAATGCATACAACGCAACACTAAAAAATATATAAAAATATTCACAGCTTCTGCACAGCAAAAGAAACAGTCATTAGAGTGAATCGGCAACCAACAGAATGGGAAAAAATTTTTGCAGTTTACCCATCTAACAAAGGGCTGATACCCAGAATTTACAAAGAACTAAAACAGATTTACAAGAAAAAAACTAACAAGCCCACTCAAAAGTGGGCAAAGGATATGAACAGACACTTTACAAAAAAAGACATACATGAGGCCAACAAACATATGAAAAAATGCTCATCATCACTGGTCATCAGAGAAATGCAAATCAAAACTACATTGAGATACCATCTCATGCCAGTTAGAATGGCGATCATTAAAAAATCTGGAGACAACAGATGCTGGAGAGGATGTGGAGAAATAGGAACACTTTTACACTGTTGGTGGGAGTGTAAATTAGTTCAACCATTGTGGAAGATAGTGTGGCGATTCCTCAAGGACCTAGAAATAGAAATTCCATTTGACCCAGCAATCCCATTACTGGGTACATATCCAAAGGATTACAAATCGTTCTACTATAAGGACACGTGCACACGAATGTTCATTGCAGCACTGTTTACAGTAGCAAAGACCTGGAACCAACCCAAATGCCCATCGACGATAGACTGGATAGGGAAAATGTGGCACATATACACCATGGAATATTATGCAGCCATCAAAAACGATGAGTTTGTGTCCTTTGTAGGGACATGGATGAACCTGGAAACCATCATTCTCAGCAAACTGACAGAAGAGCAGAAGATCAAACACCGCATGTTCTCACTCATAGGTGGGTGTTGAACAAGGAGAACACATGGACACAGGGAAGGGAGCATCACACACTGGGGTCTGTCAGGGGGAAATAGGGAAGGGACAGTGGGGGGTGGGGAGCTGGGGAGAGATAGCAAGGGAAGAAATGCCAGATGTAGGTGAAGGGGAGGAAGGCAGCAAATCACACTGCCACGTGTGTACCTATGCAACAATTTTGCATGTTCTTCACTTGTACCCCAAAACCTAAAATGCAATAAAATAAATAAATGGGGAAAAAATAAAATAAAATAAAATTATATATATATATATATATATATATATATATATATATATATATAAAACCCAAATTTAAAAATGAGCAAAGGACTTGAAAAGACATTTCTCCAAAGAGACACAGAAAAAGTCAATTATATGAAAAAATATGTATCCAACATTACTGATCATCAGGGAAGTGCAAATCAAAACCATAATGAGATATCACCTCAGACATGTTAGAATGGCCATTATCAAACACACAGGCATATACCAGGAAATACCAAGTGCTAGCAAGAATGTGGAGAAACTGAAACCCTTGTGCATTGTTGGTGGGAATGCAAAGTGGTGTAGCCACTATGGAGAACAGTGAGAAGATTCCTCAAAAAATTAAAACCAGTATTAGCATATGATCCAGCAATCCCACTTCTGGGTATTCATCTGAAAGCACTGAAATCAGGATCTCAAAAAGATACCTACTCTTCCACTCATTATAAAGTTCTTGTGTTTTCTTGTAGGAGTTGTATAATTTCCATGCATTGCAATTTCATTGCAACATTATTCACAATAGCCAAGAGGTGGAAACAATCCAAATGTGCATCAGTGGACAAATGGATAAAGCAAATGTGGTATATACATGCAATGGAATATTATTCAGTCTTCAGAAAGAAGGAAATCCTTTCATATGCCACAATACAGATGAACTTTGAGGGCATTAAGCTAAGTGAAATAAGCCAGTCACAGAAGGACAACCACTGCATGAATCCACTTATAGGGGGTATCTAAAATAGTCAAATTCATAGAAGCAAAAAGCAGAATGGTGGTCACAGGGGCTTAGGGGAAGGGGACAATGGGAAGCTGCCATTCAATGGGCGTGGTTTCAG
Source organism: Sapajus apella (assembly GCF_009761245.1). Taxonomy (NCBI): domain Eukaryota; kingdom Metazoa; phylum Chordata; class Mammalia; order Primates; family Cebidae; genus Sapajus; species Sapajus apella. Next base: position 7,308,808 of record NW_022437026.1, read on the forward strand.
TTACACAAAATAAAAAAGCTCTAGAGATCTGCTGTACAACTTGCAAATAGCTAACAATATTGTATTGCGCATTTGAACATTTATTAATGTGGTAGATCTCATGTTATGTGTTTTTTACCACAATTTTCTAATGGGAAAACAGGGGAAGGCATGAGCAGAAAATCCACAAAAATAGACATAAAATGGCAGTCAAACATATGAAAAAATGTTTAACCTCACTCATCACTAGAGAAATAAATTTCAAGTACACTGAGATACCATTTCTTACCTGAAAAGTAAGAAATTTGCAAAAAATAAAAACTGTAGCAATACACTCTCTTACCAAGGCTGTGGGGAAGCATGCACTCTCATACCTTGCTGATGAAAAAGCAAACTGATGGAAATTCCAGTTTTACACAACCACGCCTCTCCTGTTGGAGGAGAATCTGGGAATATCTAAGGGGAACTGCATATACACCTATCTTTTGACCCAAGAATCTCACTTCTAGGAATCTACTCTGAAGACACACCTCCAACCATATGAAAATTCACATATTCAGGTTTACTCTGTCATTACAAAATACTGGAAACAGCCTAAATGCACACACATAGAAGAACAGTTGGGTAACCTATGGTACACAGTAAAGTACTAGGAAGCTCTCTTTGAAATGACATCGAGTAATTTCCAGGATATGCTTTTAATCAAAAAAGGCAAAGCTCTTTGTACAGAAGAAAGCTGACCATATCCTCTTTCCCAGAGGTAGGCAGCCCAAATTGGGACTGGGAGGTGTTTTAACTCTTATCAAATTCAAAGTTATGATTATTACACAAGAGTGGGCATCCAATTATCAATTGAGACTTTGTTTTATGACAAAGTAATTATAGAATTCTTTATGAATGAACATAAATAAGCAGAAACAATGTAAGGTCTTGTGGAGTTTTCAACTACACCAAGAGGGAAATTTATCTCACTAAATAAATTCTAAAGGGAGAGTGAGCTAGAACATAGTTTTGATTGCATCCCACCAATTATGTCTGTTCAGCAGAAAGATTACAATCCACTACTGAGTTACGGTCACCATAAAGTTATTTCTCCCAAACATGAGACAGAAGGTTAACCCAGCCCATGCATGAAATGCTCTCCACAAGTGCACATGAGATGGACTTAAATATTTCCTCCTCTCATTCCAGGCCACCTTGGATAGTACTGTTGCTATCGGTGTGGTTGGAGAGTTTTCTGGAAGTGTCTCTCTCACTGCTATACTTCCACTGCTATTCCCTGAATACATAGATTACTAAAGGTTGACTTGCAAAGAGCCAAGCTGAACACTGACCTCAGAAAAGTGATTCTTCCTTCTGGTTATACATAATCTGGGGAAGTGCCCTCCAAAGACAGAGAAAAAGGGCAGTGATCCCTGAGACTGGCTGAAAGCATGTCCAGAGAGCACAGGAGGGAGGAAGTGGAGTGAAGGTAGCACTGCGCATGTGGTAAGGAAGGAAAGGGCACTTCTGGGCTGGTTGGTGTCTGCTCTACTTTTCTGCACAGCCAAGATAAAAGCACTGCCTCTTTGACATTGTCCAGGCTGGAGAAGCAAAGAACTCACAGGGGCAGGTCCAGCGGCAGCCACATGTTTCTTCCACTTTAACAGGGGACTGGTTGTTGGGGCATGAAGGCCTCGGCCCCCGGTCACAGTTGACCCGATGACTCTTCAGCAAGGTCTGGCCATCTGGCTGGCAGGTTACGGTGTGGCACTGGTCTGGCAAGGTCCAGACATCCCCAGGCTGCAGAAGAAGACAGCAGATTCAGGCAGGGAATACGATGAGGTCCTCCAACTCTGAACCCATCTGCCGGACAGCTGACCCCTAGTATTGAACACAGGCCTACACAGCAAGGAGGCCTCTTGTACATGAGACAGGAAGCAAAACACAAGATCCCAAAAAAACACCAGGATGACAGTAAGAGGAAGAATTGGCCTAAGACCAAAGGAGGAAAAATTAACCAGTGGGAAAAAGAGCCCCAAACACATCTCTGATCTTTCTTTCAAAGTCAACAGAAAGGAACTTACCCTCTTCTCATTCCCATCCTCATCCATGCAAATCCTAACAAACCCTGCAACAGACACAAATAAGACTTTAGTTCCCATCTATCACCCAGAAATTCTAAACCATTCACAATGTCTGCTTAAGCAACCTGGTCTAGTTTTTGAAGTCAACTTAACTCTGAAAAGAATCTGAATGAGTTTAACAGTGGAGACATAGGGATGCAAGGCTAAGAGGTGGTCATCCTGTGGCTCTTCAGACATGCTCTGTGGTTGATAATTACAATACCAACATCAGTGATAATACGGTAATAGCCACAGTTTATGCCGTCATTATCCTGGTTCACATGTAGATCACTGCCAGGGATGGGGAAAGTGGGGATGAAGCCAGATACTGGAAACCTGAAAGAGATCTACTTGAAGATTCCTACCAGGAGAGTTGCCATCTCTCCATATAGTTAATGTTATTAGCTATACGTCAAAACTTGCATAGGGTTATTGCCCTTAAGGGCAAACTTGCATTGACTTATTCCCCTGAAGGACAGTAGCCATGCAAGTTTTGACTTACAGCTAGCAATGGGAAAATATACAAACCCAGGCTCAAAAAACAAAGCATGTTTTTTTGTTTCTAATGAAAAATCAACCTAAACTATGGTACTTTGATGTGAGTCTCCATGTTACTGTATTTCTAAAACCCTTTATACCCATGTTGAGAGTGAGTCTAGGGCCATGGGAAAGAAGACCATAATCTACAGGACGCTGAGGTTCCCTGCTTCTATCTTCTGATTCTTTTGTCCAAGATCCCTCTGCACAAATAAGCCTGGGCTTTCTCTGCCAAGTTCACATCGACAATGGAGTGGAAACAGGACCATATACAGAAATCTTCCTGCTGGCCCCACGGAGGTTTGTGGTATACACCTCCCATGAGCAGAAACTTAAAGGTCCTGATCTACATCACAATCTCCATTCGAGGCCAAATCTCATGCATGGGCACCCCAGGGTCTCTTGAATGGTGTTTTTGCTTCTATGGTGGGTTTGTTTTGGAGGGTTTTTTTGAGAGGAGTAAGAAAGGTATTATAAGACTCACCAGAGCACAGTTTGTGGAGGAAGGAATTGCCCAAGGTGACCACGGTAGGGAGATCTTCGATTCGCTGGAGACTCACCACGTTGGAGTCAGCTGCTGGGCCTGCCAAGATCCTTAGCTGGGCTGCCTCGTACCGATCTCCAATTCCAATAGGGAACACTGTCACTCCTAGGGTCGGCAAAGGGACAAGAAAGGATCTGTGGGCAAGTGCGCTCCAAATGGACCATCCTGACGCGATACCCAGCATCTGAATAGAGCTTCATGTTTTCCAGACTGGTCACATACACCAGCCCTACGAGGAAGATATTCAGTCAACAGATACTAATGAGCGTCTCCTCTGTGTCAGATACCATTGCAAGCAATAAGGATACAGCAGTGAACCAAGCATATGAAGTCCCTCCCTGTCTCCTGTCCTCATGGAGAGATAGGCAACAAACACACAAACCAAGTAAATATACAGAATTTCAGATGTGGATAAATGCTTAGGAAAAAAACAAAATGTGGCCGGGTGCAGTGGCTCACGCTTGTAGTCCCAGCACTTTGGGAGGCCAAGGTGGGCAGATCACGAGGTCAGAAGATCGAGACCATCCTAGCTAACATGGTGAAACCCCATCTCTACTAAAAATACAAAAAAGTATTCGGGCATGGTGGCACGAGCCTGTAGTTCCAGCTACTCGGGAGGCTGAGGCAGGAGAATCGCTTGAACCCTGGAGGCGGAGGTTGCAGTGAGCCGAGATCGCGCCACTGTATACTCCAGCCTGGATGACAAAGCAAGTCTTTGTCTCAAAAAGAAAAGAAAAGAGGAAGAAACAAAATGAGCTAAGGAGGATGGGAATGCCCAGGGCTGAGCTGTGGGTTACTGTTGCGTCTCTGGTGGTTACATAGTGTTTGGTGAAAACATGGCATCTGAGCAGAGGCCTGACATAAGGATGGAAGGAGCCAAGATGTCGAGGGAGAGACATCCCAAGCAGAGAGAACAGTGAGTGCAAAGGCCGCAGAGCAGAAGTGTGACTGCATGCTCCCAGGGGCTGGAGAGAGAGGGAAAAGCAAGAGAGGGAATGGGCATGGATCAGTCAATGCTCCACTGGCCACAGTAAGGATTCACCATGTTCTGTGAATGAAAGAAAGCCAGCCAAGACCACAGAGCAGAGGGACAGGAGCTGACTGATTTTAAAGGGCCATACAACTGCTGTGCTGAGAATGAACTGCAGGGGACAAAGGTGGAAGCTGGGGTTTCAGTTAGACAGCTATTTCAGCAGTCCAGGTGAGAGATCACGGGGACTTGGATTGAGGTGACCCTGGTGGACACGGTGTGGAGTGGTGTGACTCTCAATGTATTTTGAAGATGGAGCTTGCATGGAGGTATCAGGAACAAAAAAAAGAAGAATCAAGGATGCTGGGCTTTTTGAACTGAACAACTGGAAGGTTGGAATTGCCATTTTCTAAGATGAGAAAGATGGGTGTAAAAATCAGTTTAGTTAAATTGGCTGTTAAAACATGCAAGCTGAGTTGAGGTGCAAGGTTAAGGCTGGAGATACAAATTTCAAAGGCAGAGATGTATAAATGTATTTAGACCCATGACACTGAACTAGGCCATCAAGGGAGCGTCTATAAGAAGAGAAGAGGGCTGGGCGCGGTGGCTCAGGCCTGTAATCCCAGCACTTTGGAAGGCCGAGGCGGGTGGGTTGCCTTAGTTCAGGAGTTCAAGACCAGCCTGGGCAACACGGTGAACCCCAGTCTCTACTAAAATACAATTAGCCGGATGTTGCGGTGTGTGCCTGTAGTCCCAGCTACTCGGGAAGAGAACTGCTTGGACCAGGAGGCAGAGGTTGCGATGAGCCGAGATCACACCACTGCAGTCCAGCCTGGGGGACAGAGCGAGACTCAGTCTCAAAAAAAAAAAAAAAAGAAGAGAAGAGAAAATACCACAGGGCTGAGCCTGGAGAATGCACATGCTCATTTTCACAGGAGAAACTGAGGCTGTGGACAGCTAAATGAGTTGCTCTGGATCATGCCGGCTTCCTCCAGACCACAACTGCCTCCTTTCCGGATGAAAATCTTTCTTTCTTGATACTAAAGGAGAAAAATCTCCATCCTGAAATTCCTCAATTCAGTTCTCTAGAAAGTTCTAAGTATTTGCAATGTGCTTCATGTCGGACAGTATTTTCCACTAGCAACTGTTCAGCTCTTGTAAGTTCGTCATATCATCCAAATATATACCCTTTCCCTTTTAGTGTCCTTTACCCTCAAGGCCGGGCACGGCAACTCACACCTGTCATCCCAGCACTTTGGGGGTCCCAACGGACAGATCACCTGAGGTTGGGAGTTCGAGACCAGCCTGACCAACATGGAGAAACCCTGTCTCTACTAAAAATACAAAAAATTAGCCAGGCATGGTGATGCATGCCTGTAATCCTGGCTACTCATGAGGCTGAGGTCAGGGAATCCCTTGAACCCGGGAGGCAGAGGTTGCAGCGAGCCAAGATCGTGCCATTGCCTGGGCAACAAGAGCAAAACTCTATCTCAAAAAAAAAAAAAATAGATTTCATAAACATGTCACATTCATTCATTCAACAAAGGTTAAATGGTCATCTATTTTGTGCATCATACACAGATGATAAAAAAATAAGCAAGATCTTCCCTTGCCTTCAAAGAACTCTTAGTTTTTTTTTGTTTTTTTTTTTTTTTTGAGACGGAGTTTCACTCTTGTTCCCCAGGCTGGAGTGCAATGGCACGATCTTGGCTCACCACAACCTCCGCCTCCTGGGTTCAGGCAATTCTCCTGCCTCAGCCTCCCGAGTAGCTGGGACTACAGGCGTGCGCCACCATGCCCAGCTAATTTTTGTATTTTTAGTAGAGACGGGGTTTCACCATGTTGACCAGGATGGTCTTGATCTCTTGACCTCATGATCCACCCGCCTCGGCCTCCCAAAGTGCTGGGATTACAGGCGTGAGCCACTGCGCCCGGCCTTAAGAACTCTTAGTTTTTTGCAAGGAACAGATATGTTACAAATACAACACAATATGCTTTGCACATTTCGAGTAGCTCATATGTGGCACAGAGAATGGAGTAAATAACTTTCTCAGGAAGAACATCAGGAAGACAGCAGAGAAAATACAGGGTTCTGACAGAGCTCCCAGGAGATAAATATAAGTTTTCCAGGAGCCCACGAGGGGACTCAATGTCACTCTACTCACCCAGACCTTCCTCAGCTGGAAGGTGGTCCCTTAGACTCTACCACCTGTCCCAGCTCACATCCTGCTGATATTAAGAATATGATAAGCACATGTTCTTATGGAGCACAAGGCTGGACATCTGGATCCTTCCCTTTCCTACAGCATGATTCTTTGCCTCTTATCCATTCAACCCTGCCAAGCCCATTAGCCTGGTACCGGGAAAGAACTCTGAACACATGAAGGTCCCCACTGGTTCTCAAGGCCCCACAGTGAATCACTCTGGCCTAAAACGTGACATTTTAGTAAGAGACCATGAATCCTACTTTAGAAAGAAAGGGCATAGAGGTATGATCACCCCTGGACACAAAGGGAAAATGTGGAGAAATTAAAGGTTATAAAGATATAGGATCAACATACACTTACTCTTGCTTGGTTTCCAAATCACGTACTGATTTGGAGTAATTTCCTGTTGTTTGAAACCAGGCCAGAGGTGGGTACTGAGCATATTTAATATCAGCCATATTTAATATACATCCAAAAGTAACCCCAGCCCACTTGTAATCCTTTATCATTTCTGAAGTCTTGCCGTCCTGAATTGAGGACTGTACACCAGATTCTTACTGTTGGCCCTGGCGGCATCAGCTGCTGCACCCACTGAATCCACAGAGACATCCGTGACGAGGAGGACCACCGCCTTCGAGGCTCCCGGCCTGGCACCGTGCACTTCCGAAGTCAAGTACCGCACAGCAAAGTCCAAACCACTCCCTGAGGACAGAGAAGAGATCACGCCAAGTAAGCACTGACTGCAGCTGGACACCCTATCTCATGGTGGATCCTTAAGTCACTCAAAAGCTGAATGACTCACAGACTCTGAGGAACACCCAGTTGAGGTCTAGAAGAGACCTGGAAGAGCATCTGGCCTCTCACTTTCCAGGAGAAGAAACGAAGGCTAAGGGGCAAAGTGACTGGCCACGGTCACACAGTCACTTATGCCAAAAATTAAGACCAGAACGCAGGTCCTGCCTGCAGCCCGTGGCACCAACATTACCGATTTGGCTGGGGCCTCCCTCCCGCTGCATGACGTCCACGAGGCTCAGCAATTGGGCCTTCTCCGTGGCCACATTCCATGGCACATCAATGGTGGTGATGCTTCCATACTGGAGCACTGACACCCGAGTGAGATGAGGCCCTAAACGGAAAGAGAAAATGGGGATTATTTTGAATCAAGTGGAGCCCCCAAAAGATCCTCTTGGTCACCTGCAGCTTCAGGTGCCTCCCTCACTCACCTAACTTGGCTTTTGAAATGAAAGCCTTGGCAAAACTCTTCATTTCATCAAAATAAGATGCTGGAGAGCTGGAGGAGCCATCCAGGAGAAGGACCACGTCCAGGGGCTGGCTGCAATCTACAAAACAACCAGGAGGGTGAGCACGCAGGTGTATGTGGGGACAGTGGCCGCCAGGCCTACAGCCTTACATCCAATAGGATCTGCAGGGCATGCTGACCATGTGGCACACCAAGGGGAGGGTGCCTTCATGAATGCAAGGACAACGTAGGCCAGGGAGGAGGGGATGGGGGAGATGGAGTTCCTGCGGCCTGACTATCTCAGCTTCGGAGACATTGGGAAGACTCCAATTCTACCCAAAGGAAGTTTAAATGCCTACGAATAAAAGGCATGGACTTCTTGGTAACAGGGGGCTGCCACTCTTCAAGAATTGAGTAAAACACTGGTCTGGCAATATAGGGAAACTGCAAAAGGAAATGGAACGGCAGCCTCTGCCTGGACAATGAGCCGCTGCGTCCTCAGGTCTTGCAGGGCAGGTGAACGTACTGTGACTACTCCAGATGTAAATGCCTAGTGCTCCTGTTAGTGTCTGAGCACATCTGAGATTTGATACAATGATGTAATTGTTGTTTTCCTCAGCAGAAATATTACAAGAATTTAAATAAATCTATGGTTCTGATTAAAAACAAAAACAAAGAAACAAAAGCACTGACAAGTATGAGACTCAAGAGATACTAAAAAGTTAGTTATAGGCCAGGTGCGGTGGCTCATGCCTGTAATCCCAGCAGTTTGGGAAGCCAAAGCAGGTGGATCACCTGAGATTGGGGGTTCGAGGCCAGCCTGACCAACATGGAGAAACCCTGTCTCTACTAAAAATACAAAATTAGCCAAGCGTGGTGGCGCATGCCTGTAATCCCAGCTACTCAGGAGGCCGAGGCAGGAGGCTTGCTTGATCCTGAGAAGCAGAGGTTGTGGTGAGCTGAGATCATGTCATTGTACTCTAGCCTGGGCAGCAAGAGTGAAATTCCATCTCAAAAATCAAAAAAACCGCCAGGGATTCGATTCTGGGATGACCTCAAACACACCAAATAAAGATGTTCAGGATCTAGGAAGGGATTAGATGCCAGTGTCAGTAAAAGGTCATAATAACAGCAGTGGGAGCACGAATTTTTTTGTTTTTTGAGCACTTGTCATGTGCCAGATACTGTTTTAAGCACGTAGGTACCATTATTATCCTCATTTTATAGTTGAGGAAACTGATATGCAAAGAGGTTAAGTACTTGCCCAAAATTACCCAGCTAGCAAGTGGCAGAGACAAGATTCAAACTATGGCAGTCTACCTCCAGAATCTGAAGACTGCGCCTCCTATTGGCACCTGACCTCCTGGTCTCGCCCTGAAGAATGTCGGCTGCTCAGAATAATTCCACCTACCCAGTGTGGTCAAAAGGGAGCTTATCGTCACCAGCTTTAACAGAGATTACCTTGGAGGCAGAGGGTGGCATCGGGTGGGAAAGAGGCTGTGTGATAAAGTAAAACTTGCATTTGTTTTTTTACTCCTTACTGGTATTACTTAAATGTTAACAATAGCCTTGCATTACCTCTGAATGTACATAAGCACACACAATAAGAAAAGATCTTCCCCCAAGAGAGGATCACCTTGCACCTCTCTGCCAGGGAGGCGGAGAAACACAAGCCCTTTGAAGGCAAGGTTCAACCAAGGGCACAGAGCAGGGAAGCCAGGATTAGAACCCTAGTCATATCTCGGCAGATGCATGCAGCCCCAAGGCCACGCCAGCCCTCGCCCAGCCCTCCCACCTGCACACAAGGCACCAGCGTACCAGGGGCAGGGGCAAGGGTGGGGATCTGCAGCCCCTCTCCGGAGCAGCACCTCTGCAGCACCAGGTCAGGAGCCTCTCGGGGGAGTGTCTCAAAATCCTGGATGAGGATGGGGGCATTGGGCCAGCCGATCCTCTCCAGCTCCTGCACGTTGGCATGAGGGCCCACTCCAATGGGCACCACCTGGATGTCTCCAGGCAATCTCTTGATCTCATCAGAGGCAGGATTTCCAGTGACCATGTAGACCAGGTTGGGCGCCTGCTCCCGGTCGCCCTGGCTGACCAAGAAGCTGTGCTCAGAGAGGTACTGCAGGGCCAGCCCAGTGTTGGTCCTGTTGCCACCCTGGTAGCGGATCTCTCGCACCCGCTGCAAGATGTCCCCTTTGGACTGTGCCTCGCTGAAGGGGTACTCCACGGTCACCATGTAGGAGTACTGCAGCACCGTGACATGGATGCCGTCCTGGCCCACATCCATCCGCTGAATCACCTCCTCCATGAACTCCTTGGTCCTGTTGAAGTCAGCTTCGCCAATTTTGTCTGATCCTTCCAGGACAAACGCCACATCCAGAACCATGGATTTCCTCTTGTGTCCCGAGGGTGAAACTGCCAAGAGCCCGGGGCCCACGGTGACTTGTGCCATGTGGGGGGGCATGGTGGGGGGACGGGCTTCAGGGGCAAGGTCGCAAAGGTAGCTAACAATCTCGTCCCTTTGCTGCTCCAGCTCATCCACACCACTCAGCACGAAGGCCTTGTTCTCAGGGCCCTGTTTCTCAATGAGGCGGATCTGCTTGAGGTTGGCATGGGGCCCAATGCCCACCGGGATCACGGTGACCTTCTTATTCTTCAGGCCCTGGACGTAGCGGGCAAAGTTCCGGGACATCCGCTGGGGCTCCTGGCTGGCCATGAGGAGCAGGATGATACGGGAGGCTTCAGGGCGGTCGATCTTGCCGAAGATTTGGAACAGTGTGTATTTCAAGACCTCACTAGTGGAGGCCACCTGGCTGCCCGCATACTTCACCTGGCTGGCAATGCGCCGCAGCTCTGACGGTCGCTTCCGGTCCTTGAGCCCGATGTAGGCGTGGGAGCCATCGTGGTACTCCACCACGGCCACGCGGACCCACTTCTGGGAGATGCGCAGCCGCTCCATCATGTCCACCACGAAGGCCTTCAGCACTTCAAACTCAGCCTCAGTCAGCCTGGAGGAGCCATCCAGCAGGAAGACCAGGTCCAGTAGCTTGCTGCAGTAGAAGTCATGCAAGGGCGCTTCCGAGACGTCCTCCATGTACGGAGTGGTGGGGCTCACCGGGGCATCTGTGGGAGGCATCACCAGGCCTCCCGGCTCCTGGCAGGCTTCACAGGTGAGGTTGACGCCATCACAGTGGCTGCGGCAAAGAGCAAAGAAATTGAAATGGTTCAGGAAGAACCTATGGACACTTCTGAGCCCTGCAGTGTAGGACCACTTGCACATTCCCATAGAATCTCCTTCCTTTTCCATGTGAACTTGAGAGCCCATGGACCATTCCACATCCAAGTGAGATGTCACTATTTAACATCAGTCCCCAAATAGCATGCCACCCTCCAAAACACACACAGAGCAGACTTCCTTCAATTCTAGAAACCAAAGCTTTAGCCCATCCTAAGACATGAAAAAGACAAATGTTATTCTAGACCATGTACACAGCCACTCAAAGCTGATTTCTTTTCAACCTACATCTTTAGCAACATGAATACTTAATTATAATCCAAGTCTTCTTACAAGTGTCTCCAAGAAGAACTGCTACGGAAATGTGGACGCTAAGCTGTGCTTGTCGATGTTCTGTTGAAGATAAATGCTCTACAGTACATATTCTAACAGAACGTAACTTGCATGAGTTTTAAAACATGTTTAATATGTTGGGCCCTAAGAAAGAGAAAACACTGGAGCAAAAACACTGTGGAAAGATGAATAAAGATTCAAAACCTCCGCTTCATCTGGCAGAATAAATTATTTGGGAGTAGCAGACAGGGGTCCCCAAGGTGTTAGGCCTAGGAAAAGACACTCACTGGTTCCTCCAGCAGACGTGGGGTGAGCACCTCTCACGTGCAGTTACTGGCCAGGCTCTGTGCCCAGCCTCAAGCACACACCACAAGCCTGTAGCAGAGCAGTGGCCCCACACACAAATTCCTATGCTACCAGGCCGAAGTTCCAGGCTCTGCTGGTAACATCACCTTTTTGCCAGTGTCCTGGAACGCGGCAAGGCCCGCCAGACCGCAGGCAAAGTCAAGTGGCCCTGGGGTGGAGACCAATGTGCGCCAGGAGCATCTCCTCTGTGTACCCTCAGCCTTGGAGGAACCTGGCCTTCAGGACCCCCAGTAAAGCTGACAAGGCGGCAGTGCCCTGAGCCTGGGAAGTGACCCCCTGTGGCTTGACGCCAGGCCATGCCCCCAGCCTGCTGTGTGGCACTACTATCCACACACTGCCTGCAGCTTCAGTATGCACCATGGCGGCTGCTTCTGCCCGTGTGCCAGCGAAGGAGGTGGGGAGAGGGCTCGAAGCTCTCATGCCCTTTTGGCACAGAACCCCAAGCCAGCATCAGAATCACCCCATCCTTTGCTCCCTCCAGTCCCTATTTCAGCACAGAGATGGAGCGCAGGCAGAATCTTACTAGGAAGTTAATTCCTCCTTCCTGTGATCCGTGAGATTTATTGCTTCAATCCCAGGTTAACGGTGCGTGAGTGACATACTTTCTAGTTTCCTGTGTTTGCTAGAAAACTCACCCCAGGCAGTGTTCACTCTTGTTTGTACAGATGGCGGAGGCAGGATCTGACTCTGGCAGCTGTGGCCATAGCCCCTCCACAGCGAATTTACGTTCTCAAGTTTAAGTTCCCAGAGGGCTTGAACAGTGTCAGGGAGTGGTGCTGAATAGATCAGGATTTTAATAAATGTTCCCTACTTGTGGGCAGGACATCAGAAGGCTCAGAGCTCACCCTGAGGCCTCCTCACCTCCCAAAAGGCCAGTTTCCCATAGGCAAGTCCAGTGAGAACTCAGGGTGACAGCAACAAGCACCTTCCCTCCCCACTATGAAAGCCACACCCTGCGACCTGACTGTGGCCCCGACGATGTTCCTGTTACCCTGAGAGCCCTAGGTTCCATCTCACTTTCCTCTCCTGAGTCCCCACCGCAAGTAAAAGAGAAATCTAATTTTTTGGCCGGGGGGTGGCTGATGCCTGTAGTTCCAGCACTTTGGGAGGTTGAGGCGAGCAGATCACAAGGACAGGAGATTGAGACCATCTTGACTAACACGGTGAAACTCTGTCTCCACTGATAAAACAAAAAATTAGCCAGGTATGGGGTCACCGGGAGGCTGAGGCAGGAGAATCACTTGAACCCGGGAACCAGAGGTTGCAGTGAGCCAAGATCGCGCCACTGCACTCCAGCCTGGAAGACAGAGCGAGACGCCATCTCAAAAAAGAAATCTGATTTTTATAGACACCTGTACTCAGACTAGCCATAACCTACAAGGACAGTAAGTGATCATACTTCACCTTCAGTGAGAAAAGCAAAAACCTCTTAGGACTTAAAAACCTAGTAAGAAATACATGTGGAAGAAGCAGTCGTCTAGTCCATCCCTAAAGAAAAAGTAGCAAACTCCAGGAACAAACAAAGCAATAACTATACTAAATAATGAATTAAATAAATAAACAAATACAAGAAACTCAATCTCTCAACTCACGTAGAGAGGGCTTTTTACCCAAAACCTAGTCTCTGAGCTGGCCCCCAGAGGAGGCAGTAAGACCCATCACTTCAAACAACCCAGGAATCTGTTTTACCAAATCTGGCAGTGCTCAGGGTCACTGGGATTCAAGGTGACTTTCTTTCCTGAGGCTAAACGCCGGCCAGCCACCTCACACACCGGGCAGTCTTCAGGGTTGATGCAGGTCTGCAAAAGCTCATCCAGGATTTTCCCTGCACAAGAAAGCTGCCATTAGGAACCAAAATGCTCCCCTTTCCCACAAGGAAGCCTCACTTTTAACTAAAAGGGCCTCCCCTAGAAGCCAACTCCTCCTGCCCGCGCCCAGGGGGTCACCCCCCGCCACTCAGGAAGCATCTTTCCTCCTTGTGCCTTGATTGATCCCTCTGCCAAACTGGGAGGGATTCTTCACCCTACCTCACCTCCCCAGGCCTCAGGACAAATGAAATCTTATCTACAGGGCTCTTTCCACCCTTCTAAATAACACCTTCTGTAACTCTAGAGCTGTGCCATACCATATGACAGCCACAAGCTGCATGTGGCTATTTCAGTTAAACTAAGTAAAATTCAATATAATTCAAAACTTCAGTTGCCCAGACACACTCGCCACAGTGACCTTCAATAGAACATTCCCCCACCGCAGAAAGTTCTATCAGCGGGGCCGCTCTAGATGATAACCCCATAAATAGGCACAGAAAAGCATTTTGGAGGAGCTCGACTTGACAAAAGTCACGGCTGGCCTGGCTCTGATGAAATGACCCATGAAGACAGAACCTGGTGCAGGCCTAGAGGTCAGACAGGGCGCGGCGGATGGAGGCTGAGATGAGGCAAAACTGAGATGCACTTTCCGTCCATCCCTATCCGATCCCAGCAGCCCAGCCCCCAGGGATAGAGGCCTCACCTGGAGGGCAGTGGGCGTGGCAGCCCTCCACGCACTGCACAGGGCAGGCCAGCGGCTCGGGGTGCTGGCACGTGACGCGACAGGCAGGCGCACAGCTGTTATAGCGCCACTCACACTCGTACCCACTCTCCCGGAGATTCCTCTCCTCGCAGCTCTGAGCTGTGTAGACAGGAGACAAGGCTGTGACCACAAACGCCCCAGGACTGCAGACCTATGTGGTGATGGCCTGGGGGAATCTGGAGATAATGTTGGGGACATAAGGGATGACAGGAATCACCAATATTAGAAATTTCTGGATCGTTGAAGCACCGAAACCAGGATCTATTGGATCAGAATTCATTTCTTTTTTTATTTTTGTAGAGATGGGTTCTTGCTATGTTGCCCAGGCTGGTCTTGAACTCCTGGGCTCAAGGGATCCTCTGGCCTTAGCCACCCAAAACGCTGGAATGACAGGTGTGAGCCACTGTGCCTGGCCCGGTTTTCTACATAAAAGCATTAATTTGCTCATGTCCAAGGAAGGAAGACTCCATAGACACGAATGTATGAGTTGATCACTCATATTGGCAAATCTAATACTGCCTAATTAAAGACATAAATTGACTTCCTTCTTTTCATCGGTATGCATCAGACTCTGCCAGAATCTCTCCAGAAGAAACGTCTCCACGTACTCATGCCTTGAATCCATTTCCCACCTCACCCATAATATGAACTTCTTACCCAGCCAATGCCTTAACTGAGCCTCCCAGTCCCACGCTAGCACTCTGTCTTCTCTCTCCCATGACGGTATCCCCCCTGCACTTGCGAAGTCTTAAAGCATAGACACATGGGAAGAAGGGAGAGCATCTGAGAACATGAGGGCATCAGGACTCACGGCACAATGTGGTCGTCCTCCAGGTCACCACCTTGCCGTGCTGGGCACACATGTGGGCATAGGCAGCAAGGGTGTCACAGAAACAGGTGCAGTCCCCGATGGACTCACAGGAGCAGGTGTCATAAATGCAGGCATCCAGGTATGGCTCGGGGTCCACCTGCAAAGGCAGCCTCAGGTGGCCCAGGCCTATGGCCAGGTGTTAGGAACTCTGGCTCTTGGTCTGGGTGCAAATGTTCTGATGGTCAATTTAAGGATAAGGTGGGTCCAGGTAGAAGGAGATAGGTAGCTCAATGGTCTCAAAGAGGGAATGAGTGGGAAGGCAAGATTCTTAGTTTCTAATCTGAATTCCAGCAAGAAAAGTTGAATAAAGCAGTTTTGCTAGCCTTTTACAGAACACGATGAGCCAGAGGATTTTCCAGAAGAACTTTCCCTCTGTCCCTCTGCTTACCACCCTGCTCGGCCACCTGTCTGTCCTCACAGCCCACTCCTAGCCTCATGGGCATTTGGGTGTTTTTACAAAAACACAAACACACACACGTGTTAGTCACTGTCTTTCTCTGCCTCAATTCAGCAAAGAGAATGGGGAAATACACCAGGCCATGCAGCTGCCTCACTGCAGTGCTATGGGGCAGGTATGCCGGACAACAGGGCCTAGCTAGACTCTGACCCCAAATCCAGTTTAACCAGTTCCCACCTTTCCTTATCCCCAAAATACGCCCCTACACACACTGGACGTTTTCAGGACAGTTATGATAGAAAATGAATTTAGACACCGAGCGGAACATTGTTTCCAAGACGTTCCAACAGTCTCAACGTCCCCAACTCCTCCCCTGTCCTCACTCTTCCAACTCAGACGCCCATGATTTCCACCAAACCAGGGAATGTAAGTTTCCTTTGGAGTCCTCAGAGACTGAAACTCATTGGATAGATAGAAAGAGAACTGAGATCCATGTTTTCAACCGGTCTCTCCCACACTGGTGATGCTACATAGCAGCATGTATGTGTGCATGGCTGTGTGTGTACATAGATTCACGTATTCACATACACCCACGTACACACCCATGTCCATGTGTGTGTACACACATACATGCAGCAGATAAGAGACAACTGTACTATGGCCAGGCATGTTGGCTCACACCTGTAATCCCAGTACTTTGGGAGGCCGAGGCAGGTAGATCATAGAGGTCAGGAGTTTGAGACCAGCCTGAACAACATGGAGAAACCCCGTCTCTAATAAAAATACAAAAATTAGCTGGGCGTGGTAGCAAATGCCTATAATCCCAGCTACTCAGGAGGCTGAGGCAGGAGAATCGCTTGAACCCGAGAGGCAGGGGTTGCACTGAGCTGAGATCACGCCATTGCATTCCAGCCTGGGCAACAGAGCAAGACTCCATCTCAAAAGAGAGAGAGAGAGACAGACAGAGCGAGACACAACTGCACTTAACTTTGGGGAATTCCTCCTTAGCATTAGAGATCAAGACACAAAAATAAGTCATAAAACAAGGACTCAAAATTACCAAAATTAAGGCCAGAAAAGATTTCTGTGGGACAAGAAATGGGCACCAAAGGGTTTTTGAGGGGTGAGAGAGGAAGGTCTTTTGGTCTGGACAAATGCAGCAGCGACAGGAAAAGGAAGTCTCTGGCTCTGGGGTTGAGAACAAGATACTGAAATCAGGGAACAAATCGTGAGACTGGGGCTGAAAGAGAGGTGCTGGCACACGCCAAGGGGAGTGACTTCTCACGCAGAAGGAAATGTTTCCAGGCATTGCTTCCCTGAGAAACTGTTGATTTTACTTTTCATTTCCCAGATTGAAAGCCAAGAAAAGACTGAAGTGGTATCTTGGTGCAGAGCATGCCAAGACACCAGGGTGGCGTGCACGTCAGAAGGTCACACTCCGTGTCCGTACCCCTGGGCCAAGTCTTGGGACCATCTGCTTCCCACTACCCACAAGGTCCTCACCAGCTTGTTGCAGTCCTGGAAGACGTCACTGGTGAGGATTCTACAGGAGGAGTCCACCATCGTCTGCTTCATGATGTTGTTGCGACAGGTGGCCGGGGATGAGTCCAGAGGCACCTGGGAACCAGGCAAGAGACAGGCCAGTCATCGGCTGATCAAACTGGGGTGACTCAGCCCAGAAAGAGCCAAGGACCCTCCTCCCTGCCCTGCAGCCACTTGAAGGTCATACCATCCACAACCCCCCTTCCAGCCCTCATGAGAATGCGAACGGGGGACATTCCAGGAAACAGGCTCTTGGGCTCTGTCCACACAGATCCCAGACATACTTTTCTGGTGTCAGCACACTGCGAGCTCACTTTCCAGGAGTTCCCAAAGTCCACGGAGTCTACCTCCACTTGGAGGTTGCTGCTGGTGAGGTCATTGTTCTGGACGCCATCAAAATTCCCACACAGGCCGCACACTTGCTCCTTGAGAGACAGGTTGAGGGGATGAGCACGGTCAACCCCAGGGGCATGCTCTCTGGCTCAGGGGGAAAAGGAACGTTCCTGGCAACAATGGAGGCAGAGGGCATTTGAGGAAGAAGAGGAGGAGCCAAGGAGCAGGACAGAGACTCAGAGGAGGCCCAAGGTGAGCAGCAAGGCCCTGCCCTTGCCAAGACCTATTCCTGAGCTTCCTTGCCGACCCCATTTTATTTAAAGCCACAGAAACAAAGAGAGGCAACTTGCCCATGTCACACAGTCAGTCAAGGGCAGGGGTGGGAATCAGGCAGCCTTGGCCCTGGGATCACTGGTGGGAACCATCACCCTCCCCAACCAGCGTAGAATCAGAGACAGGGGCCAGTCCCACTGCCCCACCAGTGGAGGTCAAGGGGTCTGCGGACAGAATGTTACAGAACTGCCTTACTCTGGGTAGGTGAGTCCCCTCGCCTGGAGAACTACAGCCTGTTCAGGGCAGGGTGGGCAAATTCTGCTACAGCATAAATGTAACCAGGAAGATACGTCTCACCTGTCTCCATGCTCACCCATCATGGTGTGCAACATACAACAAGCTCTGAAAAAGCAGTTACTAATGAATGCAAACTACAGAAAAAGGAGGGATAAGTTCTAGTGTTCTGTGGCACCGCAGGGTGACCATAATCATCAACAATTTTCTGCCTATTTTCATGTAGCTGGAAGAGCAGATTTTGAACGTTTCCAACGCAAAGAAATGGTAAATGTTTGCGGAGATATACTAGTTACCCCGATTTGATAATTACACTTAGATATACTAATGACCCTAATTCGATCATTAAACATGTGTTGAAATATCACACTGTCACCAGTAAAGACATACAGTTATGTGCCCACTAAAAACAACAGTAAAACAGAAAAACTACGGAAAGAACTGGAAATATTTGTCTGGAAAAGAAAAGGTGCTATACATTTACAACATATTTACAGCCCTGGCCTTGAGACAAAGAGAAAAAAAATGTATGCTATTTTGCTTCAATAAGCAGAGCTTGGCTTGGTACAAGGGGTGTAAGCTACCGAGAAACATAAAAGAAGAATGTTCTCACTGTTGGGCAAAAGGCCAACGATCTTCACATGGCCTAGGAGCCCCCACGGTGTGACTACTGCCCCTCCCTGCCCTCGTTAACCCTCATTCCCCCCAAGTCCCTCCTCTGCAGCCACACCGGCCTCCTCGTACGATCGCTCCCGACCTCTGTCACCTTAGGGCCTCGGCACACGCTGCTCCATCTGCCTAAACTCTCTTCCCCAGATACCGGCACGACTCCTCCTTTTCCCAGAGATTCTGCTCTTACGTTCCCTCTTCACAGGGATCATCAGCCCAAACTATCTAAGGTAACATTCCCACTAGAATATGATCCTCACTAGGGTTATGGAAGGCAAAACAGCAGCTCCCCTGAGATGAGGAGATTATCCTGGATTATCCATGTGGGATGAATGTCATCACCGGGTCCAATCAGAGGAAGGCATGTCAGAGTGCGAAAGGTGCTGCGACAGACAGAAGCAGAGAGAGATGGAGAGTGGGAGATGCTACCCTGCTAACTTTGAATATGGAGGATGGGGCCACAAGCCAAGAATGCAGGCAGCCTCCAGAATGCAGAAAAGGCAAGGAAAGGGATCTCTCTCAGAGCCTCCAGAAGGAATGCAGCCCTTCCCACCAATTTTAGCTTTCCGACCTCCAGAACCATGAGATAATACATTTGTGGTGTTGTTTTAAGCTAGCAAGTTTTTGGTGATTTCTTGTAGCAGCAATTAAAAAACAAACACAAGGAAAACACATACACACACACACACACACACACACACACACACACTCAAACACACACACCTGATTTTTCCCCTGCTATATCCACAGTGCCTAGGATGGTGTTTGACACACACAGGAGCTTAGTATTTATTGAATAAACGAATGAGTGATTTGTTAATGCTTTCTGGGAATGAGATGGGCTGCCTCAGAGAAGTGAGGGCAGTGCAGCCTCACTGGCTTGTACAAGCTGAAAACGGATGATCTTATCAGGGAGGTTGTGGAGGCCATTCCTGCCTGACTAAATCAGCCACCAGAGTAGACAGAGCCACTTGTCATATGCATGCCACTTAGAGAAATCATTCAAGTTCCAACAACTGTTGGACCCTGAATGGTGGAATCGTTCTCAAAAGTTGGTTATTAGCAATTTTATAAACAGCTCTCAAAAACGTGCTGGCCCATGGCTCAATGGTAAGCCAACACCCCAGAATAGTCTGCAGCGTTTTAATAATATTGAACATCACTGGTTTGCCTCTTTAGGGTAAGAAACCTTAAGAAAAGTTGATATTGTCTAATCTTCTTCTTTTGCGGACATAAACTGCATGCCTAGCAAGGCCAGTCGAGACGTTGTTTGGGGTGGGGAGCCACACTCAATCCTTCCCGCTTGCAGCTAGCCTCAGTAAAAGACTAACTCTAAGGCTTTGTATCCATAGCCCCATTTGTGTGGGGAAGGCAGCTGGCCTAGAGGGCCGCCTTCCCCCAAGACAGCAGACAGGGACAATGGGTTGCTACTCAGGGAGCAGAAAAAGCTCCAAAGGCCAAGTTCCCAACAAGATGAAGCAAGAAAGCCACTGACCTGGTATGTCTGCTTCAGGACCACAGAGATGCTCAGGTGGCGGTCCCAGACCACGGAGAGGGCTTTGCCCAGCAGCAGGATGATGTACCGGCCAGACTCCACCACCTCGAAGTGAGTCTCATCCTTCATGGGCCTCTTCACATTCACCTGGAGGAAGATAAAACAAGAAATCCAGAGGATGAAGGGCAGACTGGACAGTCAGATCCTCCCTCCACTCCACGCCTGCCCACCTGTCTCCTGTGCCCATGAGCACAGGCACCGCCACCCCTCCAGGACCACTCGTGCCACTGCATCCCCACAGGACCAGCCCCATGCCAGGACATGTCCGTGGCCATCTCCTCACCACTCTCCAGGCATCCGTGACCAAGAGACGGTAATAGAGGTAGCAGCAAAATCACGACTATGAAATTAAAGTACTATAAAACCAATAAGCCGAAGAAACCATACATCACTCCACAAAAGGTGTTTTATCGACGATTGGTCATTAAGTAAACAGTGGTCTCCTAGATAGGTTTTCAACACAGCAATGATTTTAAGCATCTCTAGTCGATTTTTTAAAACTCTATTCCTCTATAAAAATAAGCAGGCCGGGCGCAGTGGCTCAAGCCTGTAATCCCAGCACTTTGGGAGGCCAAGGCGGGCGGATCACGAGGTCAAGAGATCGAGACCATTCTGGCCAACATGGTGAAACCCCGTCTTTACTAAAAATACAAAAATTAGCGGTGTGTGCCTGTAGTCCCAGCTACTTGGGAGGCTGAGGCAGGTGAATTGCTTGAACCCGGGAGACGGAGGTTGCAGTGAGCCGAAATTGTGCCACTGCACTCCAGCCTGGCGCCTGGTGACAGAGTGATACTCTGTCTCTAAATAAATAAATAAATAAATAAATAAATAAATAAAAATAAGCAGTAGACTCTCACCATTCCTGTATCCCACTACCTCCCCCTCCCCAGAGCCACTGTCATCAGAAGGCAGAGCTGAAGGGACAGGAAACTGAGGAGCTCAGTGCTAGTGCCAGGAATTACATATTACAGGCTCAAGAAGGGCTCTGACCTGAGCCCCTGACTTGGCCCAGTCCCCGCCAGTGCTGCACCCTCGAGGCCCATTTCAGCATGCGTGGCGGACTCCACAATTCATCAGACTGAGGCCGAGGCTGAGAACTGCCATCACCCCCTTGCAGAGGTCCTCTCGTTAGTAACATATCACATGCAGAGCTAATCACACGTGCAAATCTATCCCTCACGTGCCTGCATACCCTGTTCAACGTCATCACTGTCTTTCTGCCTTTAATAGAGCTGTTCTTTGAAATGGAGTTGACACTGCTGACCCACAGTTAATACGTCATGCTTGTTAAGCAGCTTTCTTCGATAATGGTGAAGAACTCACCTCCCATCCCCTGATGTCAGTGGTGGGTATTTGGAAGAAGTCAGAGATGCAGGCTGAGGTCATGGGAGAAAATGAAGACACCAGGACAGGTTTGAGCCCAGAGCCTGGGTCTTCCTACCACCACATGTAGTCAGAGGAGCTGAACCAAAACTGTGGCATAGGGATGACATGCAACTTTAACTGCAGGTTCCTGGGCCTCACCCAGACCTACTGAGTCAGAATCTCAGGATGGAACTCCAGGATCCACATTTTAAGTAAGATCTCCTAAGGGAGTCTTGTTCATACCCCTGAGAACTACTTCTTAAGCTCTTAGTACACAGGGGACCGAATCCGTTTACTCCTCCTTTGAGCTCCTTTAAAAATGTTTATCTGATCGGGCGTGGTGGTTCACACATGCTGTAATCCCAGCACTTTGGGAGGCTGAGGTGGGCAGATCACCTGGGGTCAGGAGTTCGAGACCAGCCTGGCCAACATGGCAAAACCCCATCTCTACTAAAAATACAAAAAATTAGCTCAGCGTGGTGGCGTGCACCTGTAGTCCCAGCTGCTGGGGAGGCTGAGGCAGGAGAATCGCTTGAACCCTGGAGGTGGAGGTTGCAGTGAGCCGAGATCGCACCATTGCACTCCAGCTTGGGCAACAGAGTGAGACTCCATCTCAAAAAAAAAAAAAAAAAAAAATGTTTCTCTGAAAAGAACATAAAAACATAAATGAAACATATCCCATAACATCCTCATTTCACACACACACACACACACACACACACACGCACGCACACGCTACCCGCCCGTTCCCACCCCACTCCAGAGGTGAGCATTGGTTCTTCCCATGTTTGTGCAGACACACGCACACATCCTTCTCACACACTCTTCACTGTCGCTAAAAGGGGGTTGTGTCATCACTATTGTTCTGCCACTTGTTTTTCTCATAAAATAATACGTCACAGTCAGATGCAATAGCTCTACCTCATCCTCTTTCGTGGCTTTGCATTATTCCATTCACGCAAGTTCTAAAGGAACGCTTGGAAAATCTTCCTAGAAAGTGACAGATGCACAAGGCGGGAGGTGAGGGTGGAGTGGAGGAGGCTGCACTTACCTCCCCATCAAACAGCTCGATCTCTCCTCCCTCCACCAGGATGGTGACCCGTTTCTTGCATTTCACCGAGGGGTGGCTGCATCCCTCATTCCCCACCAGGATCCGAAAGGTCCCAGGGTTGCTGCCGCAGTAATCCTGGGGAAAGAGGTGTGCCAGGAGAGGACCATTATCCCCACTGGCTCTCACCAGACCAGAAGATTGCCATCTCTTCATGGCAGGCCTCTGAATATGTGTTGCAGGATGTTGCCATGTCCGTGGCTGTGTGTATGTGACTCTGTCTGTGCCCGGGGGGGGTGGGGGATATGCCCAGGTGAATGCCCAGGTGTGTCAACCTCACTCACGACAGATGAGCCAGGTGCCTGCAGCGAGTGGGGTGGGGGTGGGGAAGGAGGGGGAGGGAGGGAAGGTGACATGTGGCCTGCTTTAATGGATGCATCAGGCTCAAAGGCCTTGCCTAGAGCCCATTTGCGTCCCACTGGAGCCCATGCCTAGAGTCCCACCCAGGTAACTGGGACAGTTTGACCACAAGGCATTTTGTGGCTTTAAATTCTGGTTGAATCCCTCTGAACTGCGGGCCCAGAAATGGAACCAAAGATGGTTTGACACAGCTCCACGGGTCCTGAGCTACCAGCTTGAGATGAGTAGAGAGGATAAGGGAGCACTGGTCCTTGTTGGTCAATTGCATAGAAAATTAAGCAAAAGGGGACACGTTCCTGGCAAATACCTCCTAGCAAACACCTTCGTGGTGGTTATTATTGTGGTATGATGGGAAGAAAGATAAAATGTTCAACTTAGAAAAACAGGTATGAATCTTGATTCTGCCACCTATTGGTAACGCTAAACAAACTACTTACCTTTCGGACACGCACACACATACACACACACCTATATGTGCACACACACTCACACACATATACATACATACACTCATACACACATACACACACACCCATGTAGTCATACACACATACACTCACATATGCACACACACATACACCCATACTCACAACACATACACTCACATATGCACACACACATACACACACATATACACCCATACTCACGACACATACACTCACACATGCACATACATACACCCATATACACATACACACACACATACACCCATGTACTCATACACACATACACTCACACACATGCTCATGCATACACACACGCACACACACATACATACCTATGTCCATACAACACACACAATCTGCACCTCTGTAAGATTCCACTCAACTTAACAAGATTGTTAGGTTAAACGGCTTTGTGTTAGGTTGATGGATGGTGAAGGTTAAAAGAGGGAACAAGGGTGTGAGTGCTTTATCTGCTCTTATCATCAACTGAGATTTCTGAAAGAGAGGGACTTAGGTCCTGATACTCCCCAAAGCAGGATGGCAGAAGCGGGAGGGGCCCCAGAACACCACATCAGAAGACAACAGAACCAGCTGGGGGAAAGGAAGGAAGCCGCGCACACAGGGCACCATTTGGAGGGGAGTCTTTCAAACTGGTCCACTTGGGAAAGCTAACCTGGGCCAGGGAGGGCTGGGAGTGATAGATGCTGACCGGCTGGTCCTCATTGCACTGAATTAATTGTTTTTTCCTGGATGTTCAGATTTGAAATTGGCTGGGTAGTTGTTCTGCAAAGCTGACGCTGCCTCGTCATTTGCAGCTGAGGCTGGGAGACTTCCACATGGAATCTGTGGGAAAGCTCTGGCAGGTGCATACCACCAGCTCACAGGTCCCTTGCCTGGTCTGCATGCCCGGTGTCCCCAGCACACTGCCTGCCTCTCTGGGCCAGCCTGGGTGTGAGGTGGGGACTGCAGAGGCTGCTGCTGGCTCCGCCCCATCCCCAGAACGCTCTACATGGGTCCACAGTCACCCATGCTACCTGACTCACCAGCTCCTGCAACTCAGCCTCTGGGGCTGGGGCTCCTATGGGTTTGTGGTCTTCCATTCAGATCACGCCAAGCCCCCACCCACCCCCTCCTCCTGGGAATGGAGACAGAGGGACCATGTTTGTTTAAAGCTTCACAAAATCAGTGCCTCGGCTCTGGTGAGAAAAGCACTCTTACTTCCTTGCTTACATATTTGATGTCAATCAGCAAGAGAAACTTACAAGAATCCACACAGTGGGGAGTGGGAGGCGGTGGGGTTGCTGCCGCACTCACTGGTGGGTGAGGATTCCTGTCTCATCCGCTGGGCAGGATGACTTTCCCATGTCCCATCCTCCCACTCCTCCCATTCTGAATTGTACCAGGTTAGAAATTAAAATGGCAGAGAATCCCACAGAGCCATACTGTGGGATGCAAACTCCAGGGGACATTTTAACCAACCCCTGTCCAGGGCCACCGCACAACACCTGCCACCTGCAGACTGCACTGCAGAGGGTGCTGGCAGGGAGGGGACTGGGACTGAGATCCCAGCCCAACCCACTCCCTGAGCTATGCACCCAGACTGAGTCTGTGTCTGCAGAAGGAACAGACACCTTTTTCTAATTCCACATCCACACCGATGTCACCTGCCGGTAGCCCTTCCCCCACTCCAAGCCTCATCAACAAGCAAGTATCTGTCTTGTTTTATACGTCTCCAGGTGAGCAGAAGGAAAATGGACGATTTTGAGTTTCAAGTCCCGTATCACTTCAGGACTTCTGTGAAGGACTGGAAAATGGTCCAATAGAGCCCAGACCCCAGAGTTATTTCTGCAGACAGACCCACAAGGAGGAGGTGGAAAGCCACACCTCCCGCCCCTCCTAGAGAGAGACAGCACCCTCTCCCCATGTCCCCACCTCTCACCTGCACCAGAACGTACTGGCACTCCCCAGGGAACATGTATTTGAGCCCGTCGAAGGTGAGGTAGTGGGCCATGCCGATCGTGGAGCACGTGGCATCACACACGTGGCCTGTGCAGTTCCACTTCCGGTCCCGACAGACACTAGGAGCAGTCATGGCAGATATGATAAGTTGGGCACCTTGGGTTTGAGGGGCCCATCTGGGCAACAGAGACAATAAAGTAACACAGAACACTCCGGGTGCCTCCCAACCCTCCAGGAAGCAGGATCTTGAGGATCTGCAGCCTGGAGTGGCCAGCACGGGGCACAGCAAGGAGAGAGGGTAGCCTACCTGCTCTCCCTACAGGGGGGATACTGAGGCAAAGAAGGGAAGGGGTTGTCCACAGTGAGCCAGGCAGCCAGGGAGAAGGCTCGGATGCTCTTTAGGCCTTCTATATAAATTCGCTCAGCCTCACCCTGGAAGCCACATCTACCTGAGATTGGCCACAGGTCTCCGTAAAACAGACACACTGAGGTGGAAATCTTGAGGCTAATGGGAAAAACCAGGCAAAACAGCAGGAACGCCCAGAGTCTGGAAAAGAGTGATGAAGCATGCACTTCTGCCAGGAGCAGTTCTATGTGCACAACTACATGGAAACATGTTCATAGCTACATGCTAAAATCTAGGGTGATCTGCCCATTGCCCCGTGTCCCACCCTGCTACCACCTGGAACCAGAGCTGACATCAAGAAGCCCCCTTGTGCATCAGAGGTGGTAAACTCAGACCTCAAGCACAAGGGACAGCCCTCTCTGTCTCTGTCCAGTGGGCCTCTTTCCAAGGCTGTGCACAGCCACAAAGCCAAAGGCAGGGTGAGTGAACAGGGCGAGGGGTTACATGTAGGACAGCCAAGGAGAAGGGAGAAGGCAACCAGCCACCCTAGCCTCAAAGCACGCCATTGCAGGCACACTCACAATGTGCTCATGGGCAGTGTAAGGCCTGCAAGGAAAGGACCCTCCAGACCCCGTGCCCACTGGCAGCCTGGCCACAAATGGCAAGGTTCCTGTCTTCCCCGGGGCCCATCTCCCTGAACAGAAGAACAAGTTTAGCACTCCTAATCCAAAAATCTGAAGTCCAACATGTTCTGAAACCCTAAACTTTGAGCACCAACATGACACCACATGGGTGGCTGAGAGGGTGACACCTTTACTTACTGATGGTTGTACACAAACTTGGTTTCATGCACAAATATTAAAAATATTGTGTAGGTCGGGCACGGTGGCTCACACCTATAATTCCAGCACTTTGGGAGGCCAAGACAGGTGGATTACCTGAGGTTATGAGTTCGAGACCAGTCTGGCCAACATGGTGAAACCTTGTCTATACTAAAAAAATACAAAAAAATTAGCCGGACATGGTGGCACATGCCTGTAATTCCAGCTACTTGGGAGGCTGAGGCAGGGGAATTGCTTGAACCAGGGACGTCGAGGTTGCAGTGAGCTGAGATCACTCCACTGTACTCCAGCCTGGGTAACAGAGCCAGAGTCCGTCTCAAAAACAAGTTGTATAAAATTGCCCTCAGGCTATGTGCATAAGGTATTTATGAACCATAAATAAATGTCATGTTCAGACTTGGGTCCCACCCCCAAGACACCTCATTATGTATATGCAAATATTTCAAAATCCAAAATAATCCAAAATCCAAAACAATGCTGGCCCCAAGTATTTCTGCTAAGGGATACTGTTCTAACCTGTTGAACAGTGTCTGTGCAGGATGGGCGCAGGTGATGAGAAAGATTCTCCCTATTTTACAGATGGAGAAACACAGGCACAGAGGAAAGGCCGAGAGTAACCAAGTTCCCACAGGGGGCTGGAGGCAAGTGCAGAAGGTCCTGTGGCCGCATGTGCCCTCGATTCCCCCACAGGGCCTGGGTCCCCGGGCAGCCCTCACAGAGCCTCACCAGGTGTTGCAGTCAATCTTCACTGTTTCTCCGGGGGCGTACTCCTTGCCCTGATGGAAGCAGGGACACCTTTCCAGGGCCACACATCTGTTTTCATGCCGAACCTAAGGGAAATGAATCCAAAAGTCTTTAGGCCACCGTGACCAATCTAAAGCCCTCCTCCAGCCCTCTCCGGGAAGGGTTGTCTGAGACTTGAGGCTACGGGTAAGCCCAGCAATGGGACCGGCACTGGGACCAGGGCTGAGCCGGGGGACAGTTTCCACCGCAGGCCACGCCAGGGAGCGCATGCCCAGGCTGGGGCTTGGCAAACATGGGTTCCCATCTACATGGCTCCTGCCCATCAACTAATGATGGCCCTCTGCCCTCTCGTGCCCTGCTGGGACACTGTAGCCTGGACACTTCCGCCATGGTACTCCTAAACATCACGTCCAGAGGCCTTGAAATGCACATATTCTTCCACCCAGACATCCCAAGTAAAGGATTTCTCCAGGGGAAACAGAATTATGGACAAAGATTACTGGAGAATTATTTATCATTGTAAAAACATTGGAAACAATTAATAGGAAAATGACTAAATCCATTAAGGAATTACCAGGCCCTAGTATCCTGTGGCACTATGACAATGGCCCTTTGGAAGAATCTTAAATGGTTTAAGAATCTTAAATGAGAAATACTTATGCTGTTAATTTTTAAAATAGGAAGAAAAACTGTATGTACATATGGTTCCAAATTCATATATATTTCACAAAAGACTAGAAGGAAATATAGAATTTACCTCCAGGTGGTGAGCTGGGATAGGGCAGTGGGAGGATTTTATTTTCTTTTTCGGCTTTAAAATTTTTTTCCAAATGTTCTTCAATGAGCATGTATTATGTTTATAATTAAAGAAAATGTATGCTATATTGAATAAAATTAATATGTACTTAATACTCTGGAGGTAAGGGCTGAATGCTGGGCATAGGTAGGAACAAATCAAAATTAGAGTCTGGGGGCTGGTCCAAGCCACAGGCCCCCTCCGGCCCAGTCTCCAGGATTCTGATTCACTCTCCACGGGATAAACTCTACTTCCCTGTCCTCACCCCTTGGGAAACTATTTATGTGAGCCTGCTGTACTCCTCAGGTCTATTGCGGCTGGGGGAAAAAAAGGAACTAAGAACCACCAACACCAGTGGGCTCAGGAGGAGCCAGCCAAACCCACTCTGAGCTCCACATGCAGACATGCTTCTGTCCCGACTCCAGGGGGCAGCCGTGGATGCCTGCCCTGGCGTGGCCTAGGCTTGGGGGCTCTCAAAAGGCCTGAGTCACCCCCAAGTGAAGGACTGTGGCACCTTGGCCCCAGAGCTACCTGCAGGGCGAGAAGCTCCTGGTCTGGACAGCTCCAGCTCCACAAGACCCAGTCACTCCCCAGACAAGCCTGAGCTCCCAGGCCTAGAACTAGACAAGTCCCTAGGAGCTGAGCAATCTTGGGCTTTCAACGACCCAGGCTAGAATCATATGTGAGAGTGTGTGAGCGTTGTGTGTGGGGGGTGGAGGTGTAGGGGGAGTAGGAAGAATACTCCACTACTTAAGGCCGCCTTCACCAAACCTCAGGAGGTGTTCCTGCATCCGCGGAAGCCCAGCTGATGGGGCAGAATGACAGTGCAGAGAAGCAGCAGCAGGTGGATCCACTCTTGGTAGCTCGTCCCTCCCAGAACCACTGTTCTTGGGAGAGAATGACCTTAGGCACCCAGGAGGAAAGATGGCACCTTGGTAGGAGCTGGGAGGGGCTGAAAAGCCTCTCTCTGGCAGAGCCTTCAAAGCCTCTGTCACAATTAGGGTTCATTTCCACATCACCCCCACCTGTGTTCACTCTGACTTAAGCCTGAGGCTTGCCACCTAGTGGCTGCTATAAGAATGACAGAGGCATGGGATCTTAGAGTCCACGGAAACCAGATAAGCCTCCTTGCAGCAAATATCACGTGGGGCAGAAGGGATGCAGGGATGGACTCCAGCGAACAGAGCCAGGCTCGCCTCACCTCAGCAGCACATGTGTTGCCCCTCACCCTCGGGCAGGCGGGTTGGGGGCTCCCAGGCCTTTCGGTCTGCATGCTGCATGGTTTTTTTACCTATCGCCATGCTATTCAACCCATGGGCCAACCCACCATGCATCCACGGCCCAGGGAGTCCCTCCTCTCACCAGGTGTGGGTCTGTAGAAGCCCAGCCCAACTCCAGCAGACAGAACACTCAAGTCCCAGCTCAGCTGTGAGATAACAACGCCATGACTCATGACTGCAGCCGCCACCTCCTCCCCATCTTTTTTTTTTTTTTTTTTTTTTGGGACAGAGTCTCACTGTGTCACCAGGCTAGAGTGCAGTGGAACAATCTCGGCTCACTGCAATCTCGCCTCCAAATTCAAGTGATTCTCCTGCCTCAGCCTCCCAAGTAGGGACTACAGGCACACGCCACTGCACCCAGCTAATTTTTGTCTTTTTAGCAGAGATGGAGTTTCATCATGTTGGCCAGGTTGGTCTTGATCCCTTGACCTCATAATCTGCCCACCTCGGCCTCCCAAAGTGCTGGGATTACAGGCATGAGCCACCGTGCCTGGCCACCTCCTCCTCCTTCTGAGCACCCACTGCAAACCACCTGGCTGCTCTCTACCCTGACTCGTGTTAGCAAGAGGAGATTATTAATTCATGGACAGCAATATCAAAATAGGACCTTGATATTAAATGAGACCTGCTATGAAAGCCACAGTGGTGTGAGTTAGGTCCATAAGAGAGCTGGAGAGGAGCCAAACACAGCCTTAAAGGAGAGGAAAGGGGTTTCAGGCCACAGCGTGAGGCTCCTGGCTTGGGCGAGAACAGCAGGTGACAACAGCCCAGCTAAAAACACCCAGAGAATCCCAAAGCCTTACAGACATTCAGGGAGGTAGAAATTCATCGAGGTAGAAAGGCATAGAAATAAAGGGGTGATTCAGGGGATGGAAGGAACCCAGAGAGGAGCTGTGCAGAGAAGCGGGGCAGGCCAGTGCAGCAGTCCCTGACCGAATTTTGTGGCAAGTCACTCAAACCTCACAATTAACATGAAGAGGACCATCTCTGCTTAGTGTTAATCCCTTTGGGGCATCAGAAGGCTACTAAGATAGTCTATGAATGTCCCTTGAAAACTTCAGAAGAAAGCATGGCGGAAATACTCATCACATCATTCATCACCTCATGACATCTTCAGTCAGAAGGGGCTTGAGCTGAGAACATGGTCCTACATACTGGTCAGTGCAAGAAAAATTATAAAGTAGGAAAAAAATGGGTTTTGTTACCTTTTCTGAAAAGGCCCCATTGTCCCTGAACTCCCCACATATAAACACCATCGTGACCCGCTCCCCAAAATCTTTTTTACCTTCCAACTGCCACTCACTGATTCTCCTACCCCATGAGTACTTTCAGGCCAAAACAGCTGAAGTCAGCCAGAAGTCTTCTAGGAGGACAGCAATCTGAGGAAAGAACTCGTGCTCAGCGTGGGGACTCTTCCTAGGAGGACTTATAAAGTTCCGCTTTTTTTAAGCCTCTCGCTTGTTAACCAAAATGAATTTTCTGCTTATTATATTTCAGTAAGCCTGACTGAGTGACAAATTGTGGAGCACGTAGGAGATATTTCTGACACAAGCTCTTCCTTGGACCTTTTAAAATGTGCACTGCCCCCATGTGAGGCGCCTCTGGGTGTACACCTGAACCCAAGCTCTGAACTTTAAGAAGCGGTGCCTGGTAGGGTGTGGTGGCTCATGCCTGTAATCCCAGGACTGTGGGAGCCTGAGGCTGGTGGATCACGAAGTCAGGAGTTCGAGACCAGCCTGGTTCAACCAACATGGTGAAGCCCTGTCTCTACTAAAAATACAAAAATTAGCTGGGCATAGTGGCATGTGCCTATAGTCCCAGCTGCTCAGAAGGCTGAGGCAGGAGAATTGCTTGAACCCAGAAGGCGGAGGTTGCAATTGGGCCTAACGGTTTCTTCTCCTCAGCCCTCTGTGATGATCCTGGAGTTACCATGGCACTGCACTCCAGCCTGGGTGACAGAGCAAGACTCCATCTCAAAAAAAAAAAAAAAAAAAGTGGTGCCCAACTGTTTAGTCTTCATATGGGGCCAGTGAGGAAACTGGACATCCTGGGATCAGGAACATAAACACACTTCTCACTGCCAAGAGGCCCCTAATACTGGCAGACCCGGGTGCCAGTCTGGGAGACGTAACGGCTAGGTTTCAACGGGTAAGTTAGCATCTCCCCGACAGTGGGACATTTCCACCAGAGCCTTCAGTGTTTCAGACTGGGGGAGCCCTGAGCAGGAGACCAGAATTTCCGCTATACAACTATGAAGGCTTGACCCAGCTCAGGGTTTCTCCTCTGCCCGCCGTGATGGTCCTGGAATTACCACTGTGGTCGGACTCCGGAAGGGTGAGCAGGGCAGTGGGTTGTGCTTTGCTGTCACCTAGTGGTGGGAGCAGGTACTATTCTAACTTAAAGGGACAGACGCTTCAGACAAGCATCACTCCAGGAATTTCTAAACTGCTTGGAAGTTCTTCTAGCACAACCTCCTCATTTTATCGACCCAGTGGGTCTCAGAAAGTGAACACTGGGATCTAAAAAGTTGCTCCGGAACCGCAGCTTAGGCGCAGACATGGCCAAGTCCAAGAACCACACAACACACAACCAGTCCCGAAAATGGCACAGAAATGGTATCGAGAAACCCCGATCACAAAGATACGAATCTCTTGAGGGGGTGGACCCCAAGTTCCTGAGGAACATGCACTTTGCCAAGAAGCACAATAAGAAGGGCCTAAAGAAGATGCAGGCCAACAATGCCAAGGCCATGAGTGCACGTGCCGAGGCCATCAAGGCTCTCGTAAAGCCCAAGGAGGGGCCGGGCGCGGTGGCTCAAGCCTGTAATCCCAGCACTTTGGGAGGCCGAGGCGGGTGGATCACGAGGTCAAGAGATCGAGACCATCCTGGTCAACATGGTGAAACCCCGTCTCTACTAAAAATACAAAAAACATTAGCTGGGCATGGTGGCGCGTGCCTGTAATCCCAGCTACTCAGGAGGCTGAGGCAGGAGAATTGCCTGAACCCAGGAGGCGGAGGTTGCGGTGAGCCAAGATCGCGCCATTGCACTCCAGCCTGGGTAACATGAGTGAAACTCCGCCTCAAAAAAAAAAAAAGCCCAAGGAGGTTAAGCCCAAGATCCCAAAGAAGGTGTCAGCCGCAAGCTCGATCGACTTGCCTACATTGCCCACCCCAAGCTTGGGGAGCATGCTCGTGCACGCATTGCCAAGGGGCTCGGGCTCTGCCGGCCAAAAGTCAGGGCCAAGTCCAAGGATCCAAACAAGGCCCAGGCTGTACCTCCAGCTTCAGTTCCAGCTCAGGCTCCCAAAGGTGCCCAGGCCCCTACAAAGGCTTCAGAGTAGATATCTCTGTCTGCCAACGTGAGAACAGAAGGACTGATGCGACCCCCCAGGGCTGCCATCTGCATGGGGCTGGGGTCCTCTTGTGCTATTTGTACAAATAAACATGAGGGAGGAAAAAAAAAAAAAGTTGCTCCGGTGTGTGCTAATTCCCAGCAGCACCTCTGTTCATAGCAGGATTCAGTTTTCCACCATGAAATTACTGTAATAGTGATCATTAAACTACCACTCACGGTTGAGCACTGTGGCTCATGCCTGTAATCCCAGCACTTTGGGAGGCCGAGGCAGGTCGATCACCTGAGGTCAGGAGTTCAAGATCAGTCTGGCCAACATGGTGAAACCCCATCTCTACTAAAAATACAAAAATTTTCTGGGCATGGTGGCGCACCCCTGTAGTTCCTACACAGGAGGCTGAAGCAGGAGAATGGCTTGAACCGGGGAGCAGAGGTTGCAGTGAGCCAAGATGGAGCTGCTGCACTCCAGCCTGTGTGACAGAGCTAAACTCCGTCTCAAAAAAAATATTTTAAAAGAAGAAAATATTTTTTAATTGGGTGGGATCATATTATTTTTTGTCATTGCTTTCTGTTTCATTTTTATTGTATTTACAAAAGCATGGGTCCACAGCCGATTGGAAATCTAAGAAAAAGCATCCTTCACGGGTCTTTTGGATGGACAGCAGGAAGAACCGATGGGTGCAACCTCTGAGACAGCCCTGGATAGTTACAAAAACAATTCGAGCTATTCCTACAATTCTGTAGCACTCTCTGGCTTTCAAGTGCTTTCACACACATCTTGGGGCTCACAGCCATGTATCACAGAGGCGGAACAGGAATTAAGTGTCTACATAACACAAGAGGTAACGGGGCGTCCGGTAAAGACTGAAGGACTGTGCAAGAGCGCAGAGTGGGAGAGCAGGGAAGCCTGGCCTGACAGGTCTGCCCTCTGCACCCCATTCCTGCTCGGTGCTCTTTCTGCTCTCCACAGATCTGCCCCCAGGAAAAAAGACACTTCCCTCTCCCCTTTCCAGGCCTCAGAAGAATGCAGAACCCATGACCTCCTCCCCAAACCCTTAGTGACATTCCACAACCCTGCCACTTCACATGGGACAGGCTGGACAGAGAAACGCCCTGGGGGTAACGTCGGCACCATCAGATGGGCCCAAACAGGGCGTTTCCAGGCCCAGCCCCATTTTCTTTGTGTTACAGCCAAGAACACATGTCCCGTGCTGCAGCCAGCATGCTGCGCACACTTAATAAATTTCACGGACTTCTCTGCTCTGTCAAATCTGGCCTCAGTAATTTGCACATTCGCCGGCATCCTAATGAAGCAGTTGTGAAAATAACCCAATCTCTTACAATATGAACTTGCAAGCTGATGATCCCCTGTGGCGGGAGTGCAAGGCACCTCGTCATGTGACAGGTATCCAAGTGCTGTCCTCAGAACACATGCCCAATGCTTCAGGAATGCCAACAGAGCGCCTAACGGGACAGCCACACCCTGCATTTGAGGTCTCACTCTCCTCTTGGGATTTGGAATCGTAATGCAATTATTGTGGTTATTAATATTTAAGCCTATCTGTATTTTTTCCTTCATGACAAAAAAGTTCATTTCAAAGCATGTCCAATGCTGACACAGTCCTCTGAGTGATGTTCCTTTTCTTGCTGAGTATGGTAAACAATGATCTATGCCTCCACCACACCAAAGCTCTGAGACACTGCGTAAGAGGCCCCAGGGATAAGAAGCGCAATGAGGAGATTCCCCTGCCCTCTCCTGTTTTTTGTTCCTACCCAGGTCTGAGTTTCCCTACCTTAGAGACCCTTCGTGATACTCACCTTGGGCAAAGGCACCAAACAACCCTTCTGGTTCAAAGGTGCTCACTGGCCAACCCCTAGCTCTCCTCATCAGAAAAGACAGTTCCAAAGCCCTCAGAGGCTAAGGCAGAAGAGGGAAGAATTACTGAGTGTTGGTCTCTCTGTTTGGGAGAAGGAAGAGTTGAAGGGGAAATAGAAAAGAAAGCATCTGTCCTTCACACGCTGCAATCCCAGCCTTCCTGAGAGACACTGGTAACTGGTCCACGTTCCCTCTGCAGAATATGACAGGTCCCATAGTCCAGGACCCTGCCCCTCAAGCAGAGCCCTGGGCATCAGTAAGTCTCCTCCACAAGAGCCACCCTCTCCCATTCTGGCCTGCCCCAACCCCTCACCATTGACTTTGGGTATAAGGAATTGGGGTCAGGGAAAACAAGAAGACAGGATGCATTTGAAAGAGAAACATCCAGAAGTTGCATCCTTCGGAGTGACAAGAATAACGTATGCATGATCTATGTAATACAATCCTGGCCTCAGATTAGACTGGGGAGGGAGGGTAGGAGGAGCAGGCATGCTCAGGTCATTGCCACCAGCAGAAGATCCACGCGGGACCCACGGAGTCAAAAACCGGCACAGCCTTGGATGCGTGGCCTCCATGCCTGTTTTCAGTCACAGCACCGGAGTCACGGAATGTCAAGAGCTGGCAAAGACCTCACGACTCACGTTACAGGTGAGGAAAACAAGGCTCTCGATGGGGAAGAGACCTGTTGGGCCCATGGCCTGTTAGTGACACGGCAGGTACCTCACTGTCTTTTCTTGAAATAGAAAGTTATACGCATATATGTCAATCATATGCAAATATATGTGTGTCCCTCCATTTTCACAGCATGGAAGGCAGCTCCTGGGAAAATCAGAGTGGAAATGCTTGTTTTTACTTGCAGGTATTTTCTGGATATTCTTTGCTTCCTATGACTCCTGTAAGCTGAATTCTGTTTTTGTCAGATCCCATGAGGCTCAGCCCCAGGCATTTTCCTAACACCCCCTCCCTGGCTTTGGCAGCGGACTCTGCCACAGAAGAGCCTCCCTCCTCCAAGCCCCCATTACCAGCACCACCTCCATTACCATCCTTCTTTAGCCCCTCTTTCTTCCTCTCTCCGGCTCCATAGGCCCCTCACTCATCCCTGCCTACAGGAAACTGAAGGGCAGGCGCCAGCTCTGTGCCTGGTGACTCACCATGCCGGGGGGGCAGAGGCAGCCGGAGACACAGCCCGTGCTCATGCACTCCAGGTCATAGTTCTGGCATGTCTTGGCACACTCGAGCCCTTCAGCCCGCGGGTTGTCAGCGGGACACACCAGCTTGACCATGGGGGGCCGACAGGATAGGCTCCTTTTGCCTTGAAGGTAGGAAAAGCAAAGAGGTGATTAGTGAAGGAGAGAATGGACCTACCTTCCACACTGTCCTTTGGTCCCCTGGATGCTGTCACTTAATTCAGGAGACTCAGAATCGCCCACTCGCTGGGACCTGCTGCTGCCTGAGCCGGGGTCCCTGTGTGGGACTGGGAGGGCAGCCTCATCTGCTCACCTGGGCTTCTGACCTCTGGCTCACACTGGTGGCACCTATTCTGACCCCAGCTCTCATCTGATGTCCCACACTTGTCGTCACCCTTGACCCCACTGTAGCAGGTTACATTAAATCAGGATGCATTGCAGAAATTTCCAGATTCAGGCTTGAAAAGACCTGAGTTTGGGGCTAAAAAGGAGTTGTAATGCTTCCCAACAGAATCATTCCCAGATGGTTACCACTAACGCGGGGAGAAAAGGGCGTGTGACCACAATCTTTAAAAGAGGTCTTTACTTCAAAGTAAATGCGGCACGTACACACCACGGAATACTATGCAGCCATAAAAAATGAGTTTGTGTCCTTTGTAGGGACATGGATGAACCTAGAAACCATCATTCTCAATAAACTGACACAAGAACAGAAAACCAAACACCGCATGTTTTCACTCATAGGTGGGTGATGAACAATGAGAACACCTGGGCACAGGGAAGCGAACAACACTCACTGGAGTAAGTGGAGGGGGTGGAGGGGAGGAGAGGGGAGGAACAGTGGGGCGGGCAGGGAGGATGGGGAGGGATAACACCAGGAGAAATGCCTGATGTAGGCAACGGGGTGGGGGATGGAGCCAGCAAACCACTGTGGTATGCATGTACCTATGCAACAATCCTGCAGGATGCAGGACGTGCACATGTACCCCAGAGCCCATATCCAGTGAAGCGTCAGCCCCTGCCCTGCCACTTCATTTGAATTTGCGACACTTGCAGCACTCCATCCCGACACTCCGGTCTCCCCTCCCTCTGACGCCCTGTATATGCTCTTCTCACCATCTGATACACTGCACATCTCACTTGTTCACGGTCCTCCCCAAGCCACTGGGCCTACTAGAACATGCGTTCCATGGAGCCAGGGATTTCTGCCTGCTTTGCTCATTGACATCCTGTTTCCTGGAAATTAGCAGGCATCGATGGCTGACTGGGTAATGCTGACAGCAGATGACCGATACAGCCCCTTCCCTTCAAAAGCCCAGGTGCACTTAATAGCATTTGTACCCCCTACTAGCTCCTGGGGGCAAAAAGTCAAAATTTCTAGACTTATTTTTATACAGAAACTTTTGTTAGGAAACTGAAACTCCAAGAGGCTAAATGGCCTCTCCCAATCTGCACAGAATCCCAGGGAGTTTCCTGACTTTGAAAAATACTACATTTTCCAGTGACCAGAGTAGAAGATTCTGAGCAGCACTGAAGGGAGGTCTGAGAGGCAGAACGCAACAGAGAGAGAGGGTCGGGGGGAAATGCTCTGAGAGGGAGAGAAAGGGAGACGCAGAAGGATGGAGTGACCTTGAGGTCACAAGTTCTGGTCTCAACTTTTGAGCCACCCACGCCCTCAGGATCTTGCCCAAATCGAGGCTCCCCAGTCAGTCATGCCGGGAGCCTGACCTCTCACACGGGGCAAGCAAGCAGCATGGCACAGAACTGGGTCCCTTGAACAGAAGGAACCTTATGGAACGTGAGAGGCAGAGAGAGAAGCAGCCAGGCTGGAGGTTGAAGACAGACATTTATCTCTCTCCCACTGGAAGAGTCCTTTCTAAGCAAGGATGAGCCTTCTGGAAGCAAATAAGGCCCCTGTGATCCACAAATGTGAACGTGAAATCCCCTAATTTCAGGTCAGCACCTTCTCCCTGCTGTGCCTGGTCCTTAAACAGTACAGCAGGCCAGACATGGTGGTTCATGCCTGTAATCCTAGCACTTTGGGAGGCTGAGGCACGCAGATCACTTGAGGTCAGGAGTTGGAGACCAGCCTGGCCAACATGGCCAAACCCTGTCTCTAGTAAAAATACAAAAAAAAAAAAAAAATTATCCAGGTGTGGTGACATGTGCCTGTAATTCCAGCTACTTGGGAGGCTGAAGCACGAGAATCACTTGAACCCAGGAGGGTTGCAGTGAACCAAGACAGCACCACTCCACTCCAGCCTGGGTGACAGAGCGAGACTCTTGGAAAAAAAAAAAAAGACAGTACAGCAGCCACCAGGACCTTCGAATGGAAAGCAACAGACCCAACCCTTCCCTTTTTCTCTTTCAAATCCATCCAAGAGCTTTCTAAGGAAAAAGCTGTCTTCATCAGCAAGTCCACAGGAAACAAGAGGCCATACAAGAAGGGTGACTGTCATGACAGTCAAGGCGACCAGCTCACTCACAGCTATTCACTGGGTTAAGGTCACCATGGGCAAACTAGAGGTCTCATAGGATCCATCTGCTTGCACAGAAGTCTTTCCCCCTACACAAAACAAAATGCTTCTTGCCTCAATGATTTGGATTTACACATGCAAAGACACGTCTTGGCCGGACGGTCCCTCACACAAACCCAGAAATTGCAGTGATCCTGGTTGGAGCCAGAGCCGTGCCTGAATGCACACACACATCAGATGGTGCCACCCAGCTCTCCCCCATTCCACATGTGAGGTATGTGGGCAGGATGGAGTCCAAAGGGCCCTCCAGGGGCACAGTACTCACTGCGGTGAGTCAGGGGACTGCTGAGGACAGCGTCGGGCAGCAGGCTTCCGGGGACTTCACTCATGGTACAGTGCATGAAGCCATCCTCACAGTAGCTGCAGAGAGGAAAATCACGGCCCAGCTTCACGAGACTGGTCTACACTCGCCGCTGCCACATCCTCACCTCCCGCTCCCTGCCCCTTCCAACCAGGTCCCAGTCCCAGAACCCCTCCTGAAGCGCAGCTCGCTAACATCACCAGTGAGTGATCCCCATGTCACTAAATCCCATGGGATTTTGTTCAGTGATTTTTTTCATTGATCCCATTCAACATTATTCATCACTGTTGACCACGCCAGTCTTCTAGAAAAAGAAATGTTTATCTCTGCAGGCTTCCCTCCCACTTCCCTGCTTCCTCCTCCTCGGCCTCAGCTTTCACGCGCCCCCACTGCTTGGCCTTGAAATATCGGCCTTCCCCAGGCTCCGTCCTAGGCTCACTCCTCTTCTCACGTTCTGCTGCCTTCCACACCCCCAGCTCTAATCACAGACGTGACTCACAAACCTCCACCAGCAGCTCGGACTGCGCCTTTGAACCCCAGACGCATATACTCAAATGCCTACATGGTCTCACTAACGCAGTAAGTCTCAAAAACATTTCAAACTCGGTACATCCAACACTAAACACAATCCCCCACCAAAGCCGATCCTCTTCCAGGGCGGATTCACTGAATGGTGGTGACGCCATCCAACTAGCCCCACAACCGGAAGCCCAGGGTCATCCCTGCCACTGTCTTCTCCCTCACCCTCTGTATCTGATCCACCACCACGCTCTTGGACTTGGCCTCCTGTATGTCACTGAAATTCATATCCACTTCATCTCCACTGTCATGAGACAAGACACTAGCATCTCTCGCCTGGCCTATGCAAAAGTCTCCTGGCTGACTGACTATGTTTTTATAAAATGTGTGTGGTTGCTTTGTATGCATGTATGCTTAATTTACATAAATGACATCACATAGCACACTGTGTTTTGCTTTTCCTATTGAGCACCTTGTGTAAGATTCACCCCTGTTAAGACATGTACCACTTGTCTGTGGCTTCTGTTACACAATACACCTTTTACCTATTCAGTGTCCCAGTGATGGACACAGGTTGTCACCTGCTCCTCACCACCACAAACAAAGCTGTGCTGAACATCTGCAGACCCGTGTCCTAATGAACATGTGTGAGGATTTCTTTAGTCTATCTGCACAGAGCAGAAGTGCAGGGACAGTAGGTGTGAATACCTGACCGGCATGTGCTGTGCCAAATGCTCTCCTAGGTGGCTGAGCCAGTCTACGCCCTACAGTAGCAGACGAGGGCCTCCATGCCCCTCAGATCTGCCAATACTTGGCATTATCCAGACATCCAATTTTTCCAGTCTAGCATGAGGTCATACTCATTGCTTTAATTTGCATTTCTCTGACTGCAATGATTTTTATTGTTGTTTTGTTTGTTGTTTTAGGTTTGTTTTGTTTTTGTTTTTTGGGTTTTTTTGAGACGGAGTCTTCCTCTGTCACCAGGCTGGTGTGCAGTGGCCCGATTTCAGCTCACTGCAACCTCTGACTCCCTTGTTCGAATGATTCTCCTGCTTCAGCCTTCTGAGTAGCTGGGATTACAGGCACCCACCACCATGCCCAGCTAATTTTTGTATTTTTAGTAGAGATGGGTTTTTATCATGTTGGCCAGGATGATCTCGATCTTCTGACTTCATGATCTGCCTGCCTCAGCCTCCCAAAGTGCTGGAATTACAGGCGTAAGCCACTGTGCCCGGCCTGTTTTGGGTTTTTTGAGACAGAGTCTTGCTCTGTTGCCCAGGCTAGAGTGCACCAGTGCAATCTCGGCTCACTGCAACCGCCGTCTCCCGGGTTCAAGCGATTCTCCTCCCTCAGCCTCCCAAGTAGCTGGGATCACGGGCGCATATCACCATGCCCAGCTAATTTTTGTATGTTTAGTGGAGACAGGGTTTCACCATGTTGGACAGGCTAGTCTTGAACTCCTGACCTCAAGTGATCTTCCCACCTTGGCCTGCCAAAGGGCTGGGATTACAGGCGTGAGCCACCTTGTCCGGCTGGCTGTAATAATTTTGAACATTTTTAATCCACTTGCTGTTCAATAAATATTTGTTGAATGAACAAGGGAATCAGCCCTTCCCTTTCTGAGCACATGTGGCACCTGTACCGCCTTCTGGTTCTTAACTAATACCAAGTTTTAAAAGAGCAAATTCCCCCCGTCCCCATAAACGTCATGTTCTATCTGTCATTTGGACATGACCCAAAAGCTTAATTTTCTAAAAAGCCTCGAAGACAGGTTTAAAATCAACTTCCAGCCCTAAGCCTGGTCTGCAGAAGAATAAACCCTCCGCTGTGATGGCTGCTGGGATGACCGAGCACGTGGTCCACAGAACTTCCAGGCCACTGTGTTCCACCTTCCTGCCACCTTTTCACGGCCACAGCTAGCACCTGCTCAGTGAGGCTCATTCTCCCGTGTGTTGTCTAAAGAATAAAAATAAATAGCTGCACGCAGGCCCTGAGGTCCTTCTGACACACCTTCTCCGTGAAACCCAATTTTCTAAATGAAGTGGAAAGACAAGATGCTCAATCGCTTTCAGCCCTGGTGCCCGAAAGAGACAAGGAAGCGGATGTAGGCACGAAGAGGTCACGGATGTCAAACCCTGTGCCCAAAGCTAGGGTCACTCCCCAGCCCTGCTCACCCAGAGGCCAGTGCACTCCATCTCACACCTGCCCTCAT
This sequence comes from Sapajus apella, assembly GCF_009761245.1. NCBI lineage: Eukaryota > Metazoa > Chordata > Mammalia > Primates > Cebidae > Sapajus > Sapajus apella. Next base: position 7,350,062 of record NW_022437026.1, read on the forward strand.
TTAGTGAAACAGCCAGCAACAGTTGCTGCCCCTGCCAGTCATACCAGCTTCCTACAGCCTAGGCTCTACCCTCACCACTGAAACAGGGGGGCCCCCATGACCTCATCACGATCCATCCGCCTATTCTCAGGGTTACAGGGAGAGTTCGAGAACCCCTAGGTTCTAGTCACTTGTTGGCTGACTTAGGAAAGTGATCATCTCCCTATGCCTCAAATGCTTTACTAAAATAGCAAGCCCTGCCTGCCCAACAGCGCTGTTTTGAGGCCCCAGAGAGAAACTCCTTGAAAATTATAGCCAGACAAGTACAGCAAAACAGCACTGGGCTAAGGCCAAATGATGGAAGCCACAGAGCGTGTCCTTACTCCCTTCTGCCCTTAATTTCCATGATACGCGCTGCTCTGGCTCTGCCCTTTTTACTGGCCTTTGATCTTTGGCCTCTCACATGCAATCCTCTTTTTCTTCCTCCTGCCCTCCGAGCATTCCCCCGAGTTCTGACTCAGTGCTCTTTTCTGCCCTTTGGCCCACTCCCCTTAGGGATCCTTGCTACTCCTGTGGCCGTGACCATCACCTCCACGCAAACCTTTCTCTCCAGCCCCAATCTCTCACTCACCTTCCACACTCATTTCAAGCTGTTGATTCCATTTGTTCACCAAGATGGTAACTCAAAGTCACTAAGGCCAAAACCAAGGCCGTCACTTGCCCTCTACCTCCAGAGGGCCCTCTTGCTGTTCTTGCCATCACTGTCCTCACAGGCATGCCAGTTCAGAACCGCAGGGCCATCTGCAACAGCCCCTCCTCCTCTCAAATGTCCCACCAGTCCATCTGCTTTCCCAGCGTCTCTGGCTTCTGGCTTTCACCCTCCATTTCCACTGCTATGTTCCAGGGCCTCGCTACCTTCTTATCAGTCTATGTCAACGTTTTTTTGCAGATGCTCTCTCCACCATCACACCTCATGCAGCTCCCAAAACCCACTCCCTGAAGCTACTCTTGGATCCTATTTGCTCCCTGCTGAGAACCTTCCAGGGGCCTATTCCCACTGCTCCAGCATTAGTGCTCACCCCCTCCTTTTGAAGACCCCTGGACCTCATCCCAACTTCCCTCCAGTCTTAGTCGTTCTTCATACAACACGTGTTCGCGCCAGAGGACTTACCTTGGGGATTGTGGAGTACTCCTTGTGCATTTAGGCCCGAGACCTCTGCTCTACCTCAAAACAACCCTCCTCCATCCTGCCAGCCCACCTCTGCTGCTGGAATCCTCTCCAAGCTCAAAACCACCTCCGGCACGGAGTTTTCCCTAATTCCTCCCACATGGAAATGATCCTCCCTTTTTCTGAATGAGTAGGGATTTTTATGTCTCTGATACGACACATCTACAAAATGTTACAGTTATTTCATCTCAAAAAACATGTTTTGGGTACCTACTTTATGCCAGGACTGTGTTAGGGGCTGGAGATCGGGACCTAAGATGTGGTCTCTATTCCAGGGGTGGCCACAGTCTAGAGGGCAGACACAACACGGTTGACTGACAGCCAAGTCCAACAGTGATGAGTGTTTCAATGGAAGGGTAAACAACCTACTTTGGGTAAACAAGTTGGGAGGGGCTTCAAATTAATCTCACTGGAGTGATGAGGAAGAGTTTTATATCAGATGTAATGTGTAGATTCTGTTCCGGTCTTGATGGAAACAAACCAATTATAAAAGGCATTTTGAGAAAATCAAAAAGAAACGAACATGGATTGAATGTTAGATGTTATTAAGGAATTATTGTTCATGTTCAGGTTAATGATGGTATTATGATGATGTTTACTTTTTTTTTTTTTTGAGACGGAGTTTCACTCTTGTTACCCAGGCTGGAGTGCAATGGCGCGATCTCGGCTTACCGCAACCTCCGCCTCCTGGGTTCAGGCAATTCTCCTGCCTCAGCCTCCTGAGTAGCTGGGCTTACAGGCACGCGCCACCATGCCCAGCTAATTTTTTGTAGTTTTAGTAGAGACGGGGTTTCACCGTGTTGACCAGGATGGTCTCGATCTCTTGACCTCGTGATCCACCCGCCTCGGCCTCCCAAAGTGCTGGGATTACAGGCGTGAGCCACCATGCCTGGCCGATGTTTACTTTTTTAAGTGCTTATTTGTTGAAATACGTACTGAAGTATTTGTAGGTGAAATGATATAACATTCACAGGTTTTTTTAAACTATTCCAGCCACACAGGGGAGGAGTCAGTAGACAAAATAAAAATGGCAAAATGCTGATAATCACCGCAGCTGGGGATGCATACGTTGGGGCTCCTTATACTATTCTACTTTTAAGTCTGTCTGAAACTTTCCATAATCAGGACATTTTTAACTGGTGTCCCCTAATAGACTATCAGGTATTGTATCTGTTTCTTTCTTTTTTTTTTTTTTTTTTTAAGTGACACGATTTCCCTCTGTCGCCCAGGCTAGAATGCAGTGGCACAATCACAGTTCAATGCAGCTTTGACTTCCTGGGCTCAAGCCATCTTCCCACCTCAGTATTGCAAGTAGTTAGGTCTGCAGGTATGCACCACCACGCCAACTACTTTCTTTCATTGCATGTAGAGACAGGGCCCCCCTATGTTGCCCAGGCTGCTCTCAAACTCCCGCCTCCACCTCCCAAAGTGCTGGGATTACAGATGTGAGCCACTGCTCCAGCCTGGTTCATCTTTAGATCATTAATTCTTAGGCAGAACTAAGACAGAACAGATGACAGTAAGTGTTTGTCCAACAAATGTCCTGTTGTAAATTTCTTCTACACTCATGGCAACTCTGTTGAAATTGATCATCACAAAAGGCCTAGGCAAAGAGCTGCAGGAAGCAAGCAGGATTTGGAGCGTTTTGGGGAAGTGCATGAAGCAGGTCAGGGTAGCAAACCCCACAGAGGCAGTGCTGCTGTGGTCCACGTTCTTTCCGCTCAAAGACTTCAGCCTGAGGATACTGCAAGGAGGCGGGTAAGGAGTGTGACAGGGCGATCTCCCTTTTACTGCTCCAGAAGAGGGAAACTGAGACCTAGAGCCCAGAAATGGGGCCTAACCCATGATAGTTGGCAATAAAACTCAAGAATTCCTACTGCCAGCCAGGAATCCTAGTTCCCTGTGTAGTAAGGAAGCCAGAACACCTGGACCAAATCCCAGCTCTGCTTCTGACTTGCTGTACAACTCTGGACAAGTCACTTCTTTTCTTGGGCCTCAGTTTACCCATCCATGAAGTGAAGGTCTTGGGGGCCCGTTTACGTCTCCAGCTCTGCTGTTTCGGAGTTCCCTCACCCTGCTGCCTGCACTTACCACATGGTGTGATGGTCTGAGAAGACGTCTTCAGGCTGGAAGATCTCACCATCGTAGTAACAGGGGCACTGAGCCTTAGGCACACAGTCCCCCCTCTCATCCATGTAGAGCCCTGGGGGACAGAAGCAGCCCTCAAGGCAGTCCTCACTGCATTCCTCATCCGGGTAAGAGAGAGAGCGGCAGGTCAGGTTGCAGGGGGTCCCGCATTGCAGGTACACCTGGCCTTTCGGGCAGTTCAGCTCTAGAGGAGAGAGGAGGAGTAAGGCCTCAGCGGGAATGTTGCAAAGCAAGGATTGTGTTCTAGGACTTACCACCCCTTGCAGCTGTGACCCCACACACACAATTATATCTGTAGGGTTACCAACTTCCTTTCCCACTATGAGCAAAACTGTACTTTTCAGCCTGCAAATGTGCATTATAATGATGGGGGCACACATTTTCTCCTCTCCTCAACAGAGGGAATGTGCATTAGTCATTTCTGAATTCTCAAAGCCTAGGAGGTAGGAGAAATCCTGGCATGTTTTGAAGCTGTGAATATTAAGAAGAACTGGGCGTGACAGGGTAGGGCATCTCTGTGATGATAATGACAATACTGGGTATCATTTACGGTGCACCTACTGAATACCTTGCTCTTACATGGGCTCACGCTGAGTTAGCTCTCATCACCTCCTTTCAGGAAGCTCAGCCTGAGTGACTTGTCAAGGGTATACCTCACAAAGGAAGCAGAGGCAGGATTTGAACCTAGCTCTCTTCGGCCCATGCTCATAACCATCATTCTCTTGAAAGAAAACAGTCCCTTTGGGGACATGCAGGTCCCAAAGAGCAGGGACACTCATACCTACCCCAGCGAAACAGGTAGCACCCATCCGCCCGCAGCCCTCACCCTCCCTAGCCTCCCACAGAGAAATACAGAAAGACGAGCTAGGAAGAAGTGTAGCAAGGCAGTAACACAGCTAAGGGAACAGGCTCCATATTCCAAATACACCCACCACTAGTTGGCTATGTGACCTTGGGCAGTATCCTCAGTGGATGGAATAGCAACATCCTTATGGGCAGGGTAGGGCGGACAGGGAAGGTGTATGGGGAGCACTTTGCCCTTTCAAAATACCTTCCCTTTCTCGGACCAGCTGCTGCCCAAGAAATGAGAACCTCACCCTGGGCATGCTTCTTCTGAGACAATGAGAATCCTTCCCCGCTCTGTTAGAATTCATTGCTCCAGCAGAAACCCACTGGCAGAGCATTTCACAGAAGCCATAAAAGTTAGCCCTGGCTATGAGCCTGAGCAGTGGATCGGGGGCCTTTGGAGAGACCCTGCAGTTTCCCGCTGCTGCCACCCCCCTGCACCTGGTGTTTGAAGGTTGCTGGGAAGGGCGGGGCTCTTTAATCCTTTTAGACATTGATTTTTCTCAGCAAGAAAGGAAAGGTTGGGTCATTGGATGATTATTGAGGGAGCGTAGGTGAAGATGGGATGTGTTAGGCAATAAAGATGAAGATGTCTTTCAATCCCCTGAGCCTACGAAGACAAGGGCACATTTTACCTATTAAAGAGCAGCTAGGCTCGAGAGCTTGCTTGGTTCTGATAGGCTATCTCTAGCGCCGGCTAGAGCCTTATTACGTTTCTCCTTTAGCCTTCTTCCCCAAAGAAACAATGCGCATCTCAGTTTAGCAGACCCGGCTTGTGTATCCACTGCCTGCCAGGAGCCATGCTAGGCCCAGGGAAGCAGAGATGGTCCGACCTGGTCCTTGCCTTCAGAAAGCCTGTGGTCCTGTCTTCCCAAAGGAAACACAACCAATTTGCAAGAGGACAAAAAAAGTGTGTGCTTCTCCTGAATCTCCTCACAGCATCCCACAAAGTAGCTACATGGTAAGTCTGTGCTCCCTCAATGTCCCCAGTTGGTATGACCTCCTCTTAGGAATAGATTCACTCGTTTAGGGAGCTCCATTCCTTTCCCTGGAAGAGTAAATGACGTATGTGTGGAGGGCACAGCTGAGCCTCAGCTCTTCTCCAAGTCAAGAAAGGATAGGGGGCAAGAACCCAGGAGTCTTGCCCAACTGCCTTGGGTGCAAAGAGACAGCCTAAGACCATCTGGCCAGCCTAGTCTCTTGTCACAAAAGCCCCTGGAGGCAGATCCCTCTTGTGCTTAAAAGTCACCAGGGAAAGCTTCTTCCCATCACCCTTTCTGCTCTATCATAAAGCCTCAGGAGTCAGGACATTCTTTAACCGAACCTTATCCCCACTACAGAAGCCTCAGCCCAATTCCCCTGTTCTATTCGGTGGATGTTAAGAATGGCTGTTCGTGAGAGATTAAAGAATATTTCAGTGGACCCTTAGCGTTCTGGGAGAACGTCCTAAACTAGGAAATCCTGCCGATGCTGCAGCGTATTGATAATGCATCATTTCTAACATTGGTGGACAAGCAAACAGTATTCATAAGCAGCATCTCATTCACTCCTCATTACTTTCCCCAATTTCTAAATAGCAAACGCTAAGGAAGAAACTGAAGTGCAGAGGGGTTGTTAAAACCATAGCCAAGTACACGTCCCCCAAAAAGCCTTCCTTGGTTTTCCCTG
>NW_022437026.1:7355940-7361021 GCF_009761245.1 Sapajus apella
ACGTCCCCCAAAAAGCCTTCCTTGGTTTTCCCTGCCCTGAATCTACTCATCCTTTTACTTAGCGTGACAGGTATAGTAGGGCTGCAGTTTCCATCTCTGACTCTAACAGTGAATTTGGAGTTGTATATCATCACTCTTGCCCGACCCCACTGGGCATGCAGCAAATGTCCCCTTAGCAATAACAAAAACAAAAAACCCAATCCAGGCACCCAGGGACCAGAGTGCGAGCAGATACCAATTCTGGTCCCCAGTTTCCAGCAGCGCGGAGTGAGAATCTAAAGCCAACTGGGCACAGTGATGTAATTCACCTTCATATAATTCTGTACAGTGCCAGAGATTTTGCCTATGGGTGGTTTGCCTGGAGTTATAAGCAAAGGGTTTGAATGCGAATTTCCCCTTGCCTTCATCGGACTCTCGGGGGTGCGTGGACCCAGCAGGATCTGGGACCCACTGGCTCCACAGCCTGACCTTACGGGTGCCGAACGAACACCAGGTGGCAGCAGCCACTGGAAACCCCTGCTCTACAAGGATCCCCAAGTTCTAGGCCTCCAGGTACAGGGAGCCAACTTGTCCTGGGACAGGCCCCAGGAGGTCTCCACCGCGCGTCCTGCTGGGAGGTGGAAGGGAGAGGTGGATGCCAGTGAGCCGTCCCCCCAACCCGTGCTTGTCACAATGCCCCAGGCCCTCTTTCCACAGGAAATAACGCAGAGAAAGGGCTTCGAAAGGGACGCGTGGACGGATGCGGGGGGTGGGCAGGCGGGCACGCACCGCAGCGTCCCGGCTCGCGCCAGGCGATGCGCACGCCTCTCCCCGCGCAGGCCGCGGCGTAGCTGGCCAGGGCGCCGCACAGGCACTCGCGGCCGTCGGAGCAGGAGCACACGTCGTAGCGGCAGTTCCGCAGGTAGGGCAGCGGGCTGACGGCGCGATGGCAGGCCTCGAACGCGGGGGACGCCAGGACCGCGCACGCCTCCTCGGAGAACCTGGCTGTGGGGGCGAGACGAGAGAGCCGGGATGGCGCGGGAGTGGGGGGTGCCACGCCCCCCAGGCCAACCCCCCGGGAAATAGCCCAGCGCTGCTGCCGATAGAGGGCCGCAAGGTCGCGCAGAGAAATCTGCAAATTCCACCCCACCCCCCAGTCCACTTATCTTACTATATCGTCTAACGCTGAGTGCCTGAGCTGCTGCTGCCGTAGACTGGGAACGCCGAGGGCAGGGACTGTGGACTATGGTCTTTTATTTAATTTTATTTTTAGAGAGACACGGTCTTGCTCTGTCGCCCAGGCTGGAGTGCAGAGATGCGATCTCGGCTCACTGCAGCCCTGACCTCAGGGGTTCCTGCGACCGTCCCGCCTCAGCCTCCTGAGTAGCTGAGATTCCAAGCGCACCCCACCACGCCCGGCTAATTTTTAAAATTATCATTTTAATAGAAATGGGGACTCCCTACGTTGCCCAGACTGGTCTCGAACTCCTCGCCTCAAGCGATCCTCCTGCTTCCGTGGACTTTTTTTTTTTTTTTTTTTTTCTCTTTCCCGGGGCCCAATAAAGGGACTTTGAAGAGCAAATGACCCAGTTCATTTGATCGAATGCTGACGCTAAAAATAATGCCCCACCCCTTTCCTCGCTCCCCGCCCCCGCCCCCGCCTCCGCGCGGTGGGCGCACTTGCCCCGCGAACCCACTGCACTGGATGTGGGGACCTCGAGGCTCTGCGGGGTCCCTGCCTTGCCCCCAGGCTCACGTACTCATGCGCGGGTTGAGGGCGCAGGGATCGCTGTGCTGCTTCTGCAAGTCCTGGCAGTCCCCGTGCAGCTTCCAGGCGTTCCCGAAGTCCTCCACCCGGGGCTCCGCCAGCCCGGAGGGGGTAAGGAAGTCGTCGCCCTGGTTGCCGTTGTAATTCCCACACAGGCCGCAGGTCTTCCCGGAGTAGACGGGGGACAGCTGCGGGAGAGACCAGGCCACCCTGGTGCCACTGCCGCCAAAGCAGCGCAGAGTTGTTTCGCTAATGAGATGGTTTTAATCAAAAAAGTTCCCCGGGTGAAAAATAAATATGAATTTAATAAAAAGCAGCTAAGCCCTGGGCTGCAAAAGGGGTTGGGGGGAGTGAACTGCAGTGTAAACTTACCGGCTCCATCCCTGTTCCCAAATCATCAGAGCCCTGTCCTGCCACAAGGGATTTTATAAATTGTCAGATCAGCCCAGCACGGAGGCTCATGCCTGTAATTCCAGCACTTTGGGAGGCCGAGGTGTGTGGATCACGAGGTCAGGAGTTCGAGACCACCCTGATCAACATGGTAAAACCCTGTCTCTACTAAAAAATACAAAAATTCGCCAGGCATGGTGGTGCGCACCTGTAATCCCAGCTACTGGGGAGGCTGAGGCAGGAGAATCGCTTGAACCTGGGAGGCGGAGGTTGCAATGAGTCAGATAGTGCCACTGCACTCCAACCTGAGGGGCAGAGCAAGGCTCTGTCTCAAAAAAAAAAAAAATTATCAGATCATTTAAGGATGGAGAAGCAGAGGCCCGAAGAGGGAACATGACCTGCCCCCAGTCAGGGAGGTAGTGGCAGAGCCGGGGTGAGTGAGCAGGCAGGTTGAGCCCAGCCCAAAGTGCTCTGCCCTCCATGCCATCCACACCAGTGGGCCTGACACCTCCAGAGTCACATACAAACTTAAGATCCCTCTATATAGGGAGACCTCGAATTGGTCACTCAATGTGACCAGGAGAGGTCCAGGATTCAAACTCCAGGCCATCGGCATGTGGTTTAGTGTCCATTCTCAGAACTGAACAAAGTTCTGAGCCCAAAGTGCACATTGGGGGACAACCAGGAGAGTGGAACCTGCCTTTCCCCTACACAGCTGGGGGTATCTGCTGGTTTCTACGGTGAGGACCCTGATTCAAAGATGGAGTGGGGGCCGGGACCCAGGAGTCCTGACTCCCTCTCCTCGTGTCATTACCAAGGCAGGACGACCTCCCTGCATTCTGAATCCTCAGGGGCCAGGGTCAGCTCTCAGAGCCCCTTTTCAGCTTCCAGCTCCAGCCTAACAAGATGCAGGATTAACAATCCAGTGGAAGGTCCTAGGCCCACAGAAATCGAACCCAGGTAAACATCATTGTTAAGAAAGGGGACAGAGTCACGTTTCCTTGTTTGCTTGACAAATATCAAATGTTGTCACATTAGGCCTTCTCCCACCTCCCTATTTAAAATTTAAATCCCCGCAACCTGGCACATCCTGCCCGTTTCTCTGCTGTATTTCCCCGGGATCCATCACTTTCCGATCTATAGTATGATTTACTTGCTTGTTTTGTTTATTGTCTGTCTGTCTCCGTTAGAACTGAAGCTAAGTGAGGCAAGGACTTTTATCTGTTTTGTCTCACCGCCGTAATCACAGCATCTAGAATGGTGCCTGTCTTAGCCCTTTCAGGCTGCTATAACAAAATATCACAGACTGGGTGGCTTATAGACAAGTGATACTGATTGCCCACAATTCTGGAATCTGGGAAGTCCAAGATCAAGGCGCTGGCAGATTTGGTGTCTGGTGAGGGCCCTGCTTTCTGGTTCACAGGTGGTGCCTTCTAGCTGCGTCCTCACATGGTGGAAGAGGCTAGCTAGCTCTCTGAGGTCTTTTATAATGGCACACACCTCATTCGTCATCACCTCCCAAAGGCCCCACCTCCAAATACCATCGCCTTGGAGGTTAGGATTTCAACACAGAAATTTGGGGAGGACATGGACATTCAGTCCACAGCATGCCAGCAGACACTCAATAAGTGTTTGTTGAATGAATGAATCATTGAACAAATGAATGAATAAGTAAGTGAATAACTGGGTTCTCCTCCTGATGGGCTGGAATGCAGTGCCCGCAGTCAGGGCTCCCTGGGTAAGGCGGCATAACTGGTGGCGCGCCTCCACTCCCTCCCCATCTCTTGGCATCTTTTCTCTCTCCTTTCTCAAATTTTGATGTTCCCCAAAGGTGCTTTCATTCACCCCCACCAGGCCATCTATCACTCCCATGCCTCACTCTAAAACCAGGTCTTCTCCCATCTCCTTGGCTTGTCTCAGAGGTTGGCTTGGCCAGGGTTAGGGGAGTGGGTGCACCCAGGGGCGGGACACTTAAGACACTGGCTATTTGAAATAAACCTCTGCTTAGTGACAGTTCTGAGAAAATGAAGACTGTGCAAGGGTCTTTTCCACACCACTGTGCCTAAGGCACACCCGGGCCCTGCAGGGCAGCCAGCAGGGCAGGGAAACAGCACACAGTGGGTGTGATTTCTGCTGGCCAGAGGCTTGCTGCCTGGACCGCCAGCCCCACAGGGACAGCGTGCACACCACGCCTGGGGGAGGAGACCAGAGGAACCCTGGCAGCACCTCCTCTGGCACCGTCTCTGCCCCAGCCGGCCTCCCTCCAGCTCTTGCCTCCAGACTGCAGTCCCCAAAACCCTGGGGTCAGCATTCTGAGGCTCCCCACCTCCTGCCCCATCTCAAACACCCCCTTTCCTGCTTCATAATAAAACCCACAAGACAGACCCTTTCCATGAGCACCAGGAACCTGCATAAGGAAAAAGAAAAAATATACAAAAAGACAGTTCTATACGCCATGGGGTCATCTGACCCTGTCCTGAATCTTGGCCAAGGAAATCGCTTCTTGTTAGCTAAACTGACACAAACTCATCCCAAAGAAATAAGTTGGCTTCTCATCTCCTCAGGGAGAGACGAAGACCAGAGAAACCTGAGGGGAAGAAGGGCAACTGCCCAGGATCAGACGTTACAGCCCTGCTGATTGAAGGGAGAAAGCATGTGGGTGGAGAGCACCCTCTCTGTGAGGCGGGAGGATGCTGAGAAAGTGGATTGGCTGGCCAGGTGTGATGGCTCACGCCTGTAATCCCAGCATTCTGGGAGGCTAAGGCAGGTGGATCATTTGAGGTCAGGAGTTTGAGAACCAGACTGGCCAACATGGTGTAACCCCATCTCTACAAAAAATACAAAAATTAGCCAGGCATGGTGGCAGGCACCTGTAATCCCAGCTACTCGGGAGGCTGAGGCAGGAGAATCACTTGAGCCTGGGAGGCAGAGATTTTGGTGAGCC
>NW_022437026.1:7361121-7388467 GCF_009761245.1 Sapajus apella
GGGGGACAGAGTGAGACAAAAGGAGAGGGGGGGAGGGGGGGAGGGGAAAGAAGGAAGGAAGGAAGGGAGGGGAAGGGAGGAAGGGAGGGAAGGGAGGGAGGAAGGGAAGTGGACTGCTTAAAGTGAAGCAACTCCTTGAAGACCAGCTTGCAAGAGGCAAGATTAGACAAGAGCCAGGAGCCCGAGTTCTGGTCCTCACCCTGTAACCAAAGGACCATGAGACCCAGGGCAAGTTACTCCTGCTCTGGAAATAGTGGCTCTTTATTTCCTACTAGAAGTGGGAGGCTGACAAGAGGATCTCCCAGACCTTCCTTCGCATGGTCTATGGTTGCAGGTTTATTTTTAATGAAAAGGGGTAAAAAAGGAGTCAGTTTGAAATGCCCTCAGGAGCTCTAAGACAAGAAAAAGAACATGGCCACAGGAGAAGGGAGGATGCCAGGGTCTCCTGGGCGATGCCTGACAGCCCCCCACCAGGACTACAGCAAGGACCCTGTGGAGCACCGGACCCCAGGAGGCAGGAGGAGGCTCTCCAGGGATCCGAGGCATCTAGCACAGTGGTTCTCAAAGTGTAATCTTGAGACCCGGGGTGGTCCCTGAGACCTTTTCAAGGGGTCTGCGAAACCAAAACTACTTTAATACTGTGAACACATTATTTGCCCTTTCCCTCCTCATTCCCTTACAAGTATACAGTGGAATTTTCCAGTGGCCACATGACATGCAATATTGCAAAAGATTGAACGCAGAAGCAGATGCGAGAAGCCAGCTGTCTCCTATTAGGCCGGCCATTAAAGAAATTTGCAGAAATGTACAACGGTGGTATTATTCTTGTTGCTTATTTTCGTTCTGGCAAACAGTTATTTTTTTCCCAAAACAGTGATGTTTGTATTAACTTGTAGTGGGCTTATTATTACAATTTTTGAATGAGTTAATAAATACATATTTTAAATGTCTCTAATTTAATTTCTAATCTGGTAAATATCAATAGATACAATCCTCCTACAAGATCTTGGGGTTCTCAATAATTCTGAAGAGTGTCAAGGCATTCGAGGCCAAAAACTGAGAGCCACTTTTTGTTCCGATGGGAAAGGCACAAGGCAGAGAGCTAATCCTTGTGCATCCTGGGTCATTCAGGAGGGCAGAGGGGTCAGGGTGGGAAATCCAACGAGTCTGGAGTGCCGGACCATCCCTCAACTTCCCTGTGCCCTGACTGCCTCATTTATAGTGTCAGTAATAACATCTGCACTGCCCACCTGCCTGAGACATTTCCAGGCAAACTGGAGATAGAGGCCCCAGGAAAAGTAGGGATTGCTGTCCAGTGTGATGCTAGGACCACCAAGAACGAGAATGAACACGCATGCAGAGTCCAGGGCTCAGGGGAGGAATCACGTGGTTTCCTGTGCAACCTTTCCCAGGCAGACGGGAAACTCAGCTTTCTCTTAGGTCGGAGTGCCAAGCTGGCTCTTCCCTTACTACCCATAGTGGGCACCCGGGGAGACAGCCCTGCTCCCGGGCCTTGTTTCAGCCGGGAGACTGGACAGCAAACCTGCCCCCTCCGCAACCTCACAAGAGCCCACCCCAGTCTAGAGGCCCTTGGGATAGCGGAGCCCAGCAGGGAGGATCCCCCGGGGCCAAGAAGGCGCATCCAGAAAACAAACACCAGCCTCATAAACAAGAGAGGCCTGTTTCTCGCTCTGGGGGTGTAGGCCAAGAGGAGAAAGGAATTCTTCTCCCACCACACAAAGCCATTCTGCCCAGAGCACAAGGGGTACTTTGTAAGGGTCGGGCTGCAGGGAGCCAATGCCCCATGAGGGGGACCTACCTTCACCAGCAGCCTCCCGCGGCCATCCCAGTCCATCTGCAGGTCCTCCCCGTAGCTGACGTGCACGGAGGTCGTCACCGTGTGCTGGATGCGGAGGTCACCTGGGACCCAGCAGGACAGGATTCAGGCAGAGGTGGGGAGAGGACAGGGTAGAGGCAGGCAGATGTATTTGGGGGGAAATGGGGTGTCTCAAAAGGATGGTAGCAATGAACAGCAATGACTTAGGGGCAGATGGGGTGGCCATGAGGTTTAAGGGGCTGTCAGGTAGAAGGGTGATCAAGGTGGACAGAGGGCAATTAGGGTCTCCCAGGAAGAAGCCTCTGCACCTGCCCTGTGACCTGCCATTCCCTCTACTACCACAGGAGGGAGGCAGAGGCTCCTGCATCCTCCGCTTTAGGTGGGTGCCCTCGAGCAAAGGGGATCTGTCCAGCATTGACACCACAACACTGAACATGCCTGGGACACTCTGCCACTGCACACCACCTCCTGTCTGCACAGTGCTGTGTACAACAGCGAATACAGCAACTGTTGCTTCTGTGGGAAGGTGGAGAGAGATGGGAGCATACCCCTTGCCCTGGAGGAAAAAACGTATCTCATTATGAGACACACACAGCATTGACACCCATGGATGTGCTGGGTATCCACTGGCCCAAGTTCACCCACTGTGTGCAATGCTAGGATAGTGGGCGACAAAGTGGCCAGCAGTCACGGAGAGGGACGAGTCTGGGAGCCATTTTGAGCGTGAAGCTTCAGAGCTTTACTATGCAAAAGCAGGTTTGCTTTGACAGGCACAGGGCAACCTGGGTGAAGATACTGGACAGGTAGGTTTTTTGCTACCTCTAGACAGGCCAGAGGGTCACCTGGCCTTGCCCCAAGTGGCATCCTCTGGTGTGACATCACCAGTCACCCCTGATCTCAGCATCAGCCTCTGCCCCTTTCCCACCCCAGAGCAAACCAGAACCACCTGCCCAAGACTCAACTCACCCCTTTGGTTCAAGCCAAATAAAAACCCTCTTGGTTCCCTTTTCCCAGCTACACTCTGTCCCAGGCCTAGAACATCTTCATCTATAGGCTTTCTTCTCTAGTCTTTCTCCTCCAGGAAGCCTTCCTTTCTTGCAGGGATGCATGCCAAGCACCCCACCCTGCCCTCCAAAGATAACTCCCCATCACGTTCCCACAGAAGAGGCGTGCAGGTCCTTAGGGACAGTGGTGAGGGCTAAGAAGGAGGGTGCTAAGGGATGCGCCTGGCCAGCCCCAGGCCTGGTGGAGCAGGACGATGCACACCTTTCAGGAGGGGGAGCTGGACGTCCTGGCCATCCATGGCAACTCCGCCCCCGTGCTTCAGCTTCACGAGGCTGTTGTGCAGGCCAGGCAGCCGGATGGTGACGAAGCGGGTGCACACAGCATCAGGGTCATCAGCACACTGCCAAGAGGGAACACAGGGTGACTTTGCTGCACCCCCTGCCCGTCCAGCACCCCAGTCCAGTACCCTTTTAATTAGAGAAAGTCCCTGACCCCAGAGAGCCTCTGGCCTTCTCACAGCCTACAACCCCATTCTCCCGGAATACTGCATATGAATGGGGCCCCCTAGCGTTGTGCAGCAGGAAGGTGCTGAGCACATCCGTGCCTGCATCTTTTCCCAGCCTGGCCTGGTCTTTTTTAAAGACCCATGGGCCTCTGCTTCATCGTGTTCCTTGGACCTATCGTTCAAAGGGAATCAGGGACTTTCATCTTCAGGGGAAGCCCTGTGCACTCTATTCGTCCTCATCTTTGCTTCCACCCCTAGAGAAAGGAACCCACACATGCACCATAGAGCTCAGAGCAGAAGTCAGGCCCTCTGCTCTTACCCCAGCCACCCCCAGCTCCAAACATCAGAGGGTTAGTTATGGAGGCAACAGGCTAGACCCAAAAAGGATGCTTCCCCTGGGTGGGGAGCTGAGCCGGCCCTGAATAGGCATTATTGGCAGGGCAGGATGCCTTCCCACAGCATCCAGGGAGAGGGGAGATGGGCTGGGTTTCTGGATGAATGAGGGTCTAACTGAAGTCTGGAAGAAGCGGCCGGCCTCCCGCCTGCACAGAAAGCAATGTTCCATGTCTTCCAGGGGCTGCCCTGTCAGCCTAGCAGCTATGCAGCACCATGAACTGCCCCCCGACCAGCCGCCGGCCTGGCAAAGCTCACCTGCACCGTCTCAATGACAATGGAGAAGGAGTGGTCCTGGCAATCCCGGGCCAGCAGGTACTGGCAGATCCCACTGAAGGTGAAGTATCTGTTGTCAAAGCTCTTGAAGTGGGATTGACCTGTGACCAGGCACTCCCCTGGAGAGACACAGAGGAAGGGAGAAGAATGGGAGGTGAGGGGACGTCCCCTGGGGTGGCCAAGGTGGAATGCATATGCAAGCAGGGCACCCTCTCCCCAAAACTGCATGGATGTCCTTTCACCACGCCAGTCTAAACATGAGTTCTACGTGAGGACTCAGCTCCTGCTCCTAAAACTGCAAGATGGCAGAGCTGGGGCATGCATGTCAAGGCCTCATTTTACAGATGGGGCAACTAAGGAAGGTGACAGAGCCACACTCAGTCAGTGGTGGAGCCACGCGGGAACCCACGCGTCCGCTTCTGAGCTCCCTGCAGCCTCCCCTCCTCCCTCACAGCCCGCTGGCCTGGGTTTCACGCTTCCCGCAAGCATCAGTGCCACACCAGCCTCAGACTGGTGCCAGCGAAGTGCCCTGCCAGGGGGAGGCTGCCCAGTAGCACGGGGTTCTCTGAACCTGAGTGTGGAGGAACTCTGGGACACAATGCCACCCCTGGAGAGTCCCTGCAGGCCAGGGTCAGAGTGGGCAGCCCAGAGACAGGATGAGGTGGGAGGGTGAGGGGGGACAGTAGTGGAGTGAAAATGGGGACTCCATCCTCCTCCCCAGCGGGGGGATGACTCTGAGGCCATTGCTTTCTGTGTCCTCAGAGGGCCAAGCCCATGCTGTGACTCCAGTCAGGACCAATGGGGAACCAGGAGGCCATCTGCCCATGATCTCACCACCGCCCAGGCAGTGCTGACCTCGACAGGGCCAGCTTCCCAGCCCAGGCTGACACATCTGTGGGTGGGGACTAGGACTCCCCTTCATCACCCTGCAACTCAAAACCCTCCACTGTCCCCACCCTAATTCCTACTCTGCCTCCCCAGGCCCTAGCCTAGGCCCCATACTTCTGGCCCGATGCACCTCCAACCTGAGATCACAGAGCCTGGACGGGTCCTGGCAGGGGGAGGCCTCTGCCAATGGCTGCAGTGATTCTCCATCAACCTGCCCTGGCTTGAGGCAATCCCATCTTTAGGGCCAAACAGGGACCCATGAAAGCTGAAAAGGGCATCTGGATCCCTTCCCAATCTCCCCTATATGTTTCCTACACCTGCTCTCAACTTTGCTACCTACTCTACAGAAAAAGAAATATGTATATATAGAAACTATTGCCACTTGGTAAAGGAGGAAGACTTTGCCCACCCAGCCACTCTAGGGGGCATGTGTGAGCTCCTCCTTCCTCTAAGGACTGAAGCAAAGATGAGGATGCTGAGAGTGCACGGGGCTCCCCCAGGGCCTCGCAGCAGCGGAGGCGTGGCTCTCTACGGCACTACCCCAGCCTCCACCTGAAGTTCCCCCTTCAGGGAACAGATGCTAGACCAATGCTAGACAGACAAAGGTAAGAGGGTCCTACAGACAGTCGCATGTGGGCCCAGCTCCTGGGCTGATGCTAGGCCCTGTCACACAGCCAGGGGGTCCCCAAAAGGCATGGAGAGACTCTAGCTGTCCGTCTGTCAAGAACACGCTCCACAGGCCCCCACTGCCTGGCACTTCATACCCACATGTGCCCTGACAGGCCCGGCCAGGGGCCAGGCTAGACTGCGTGGGCTTGGACCCAGGTGTGGGCCTGCCTTTGGGATGTGTGTGAAGGCAGGATTAAGGATGAGTGCCCCGGGATGCACATGTCCCTCTGCCTGGTCCCCGGGGCAGCGTACCCCTTCCAGGAAGGCACATCTAGCCCAGAGGAAATTAGGAGAATGTGGAGAGGCCCCAGATCACTCCCGTTAGCATGATCCACCTTCACCATTGCCCCCTGGAGAAGGGTGACAGTGAGAGGTGACTGTCCATGGAGGTCAGAGCAGAAAGGGCCACAAGATAGGCGCTAGGATCATCCCAGCCCATTTTGGACATGCTGGAATTTCAAGTCCAGTGAGGTCTCTGGAAAGCCTTCTTGAACGGACCATTTTTCAGAAATTATCATCATTCTACAAACAGCATAATATGGTCATTTGTGTCAAATGTCTTGGACCCAGTGCAGTAAAAATGGGTGGGAATTCTTCCCCCAACCTTTCCCTGTTTTCTCAAGAGCGCTCTTATCTAAGCAAGAAAACTGACTTCTGTTGTATTTAACAATACCCAGGAAAAGAAGGGTCAATGAGAAACGTGCAAATATTCGAAAGGAAAACTTTCAGGGCCAGCATCTAATCCTCTCATCTAATTTCCTTCGCTGACCCTCACTGACTTGTGTTCCCAACTTTTTCGGGAATCAGAAGTCTAAATATTGTATTTAGCTTATCTCCTCAGTACAATTGAGGAACAGAGCCACAAACACAGGAAAACGGATGGGTGAGCTGCCAGGTAGGAGTTAGCCACGGGAGCTGGAATGTCAGCCAGAACCATGGGCCACGCAGCCAGGCTCACCCATCCTTCGCCCAGGATGGGGCATTTGGAAATTCCCCATCAGTCAGCAACGGGCAGTCCCCGATGAACAGCGGACCCACCACTACACGGAGACGGGCACTAGAAGTTTGGTGAACAAATGAAAGGCAGGTGATTCCTAAAATAGCATTAAAAAAAACATCCGGAAGTTAACGCAGATCCACTTCTATGTAAATAAAGATCCTCCCTCATGAAGAAACAAAAGGGAATCTCTCATCTAATGGAAGTGCATTACCTCTTCTAAACAAACCCTTTTGTCTGCAGTAGTGAGCCCCAGCCGCCCCTGCTCTGCTCCGGGCCACACTTCCCCAGCCTCCCAAAGCCTTCCCTGCAGAAATGCCAACCCTCGGGCCTTTAGGAAAGCAACTCAGACTTCCACCAGACGCAAATTGTCACCAAAGCCTGCAACATAATCTCTACCAAATGTGCACGATGTATTTCCTTTTTCTTCTTCTTCTTTTTTTTCTTTTTTCCTGAGACAGAGTCTCACTCTGTCACCCAGGCTGGAGTGCGGTGGTGCCATCTAGGCTCACTGAAGCCTCTGCCTCCGGGCTCTCACGATTCTCCTGCCTCAGCTTCCCGAGTAGCTGAGATTGCAGGCGTGCACCACCAGGCCCAGCTAACTTTTGTGGGTTTTTTTTTTTTTGAGGGGGTGGTTAGTATAGGTAGGGTTTCACCGTGTTGGCCAGGTTAGTCTCAGACTTCTGACTTCAAATGATTCACCTGCCTTGGCCTTCCAAAGTGCTGGGATTACCGGTGCGGGCTGCCATACCTGCCAAAGTTGCATTTTGGTTTTTTCTTCCTCCTCCTCTCCTTTTTCTTCTTCTTGTTCTGTTTGTTTTGCAGCAAGGTCTCACTCTGTCGCCCAGGCTGCAGCGCAATGGTGCCAACACAGCTCACTGCAGCCTCAATCTCCCAGGCTCAAGTGATCCTCCCATCTCAACCTCCCAAGTACCTGGGACTACAGACACACACCACTACACCTGGCTAATGTTTCCACGTTTTGTAGACATGGGGCTTCACCATGTTGCCCAGGCTGGTATCCAACTCCTGGGCTCAAGCAATCTGTCCGCTCAGCCTCCCAAAAGGGTGGGATTACAGGCGTGAGCCACAGTGCCTGGTGTTAGATGCATTTCCAAGTGCTCTGTGGAAACCATCTCATTGATTGCTCCTGTGAGGTGCTCATTATTATTCCCAGTTTACAGATGAGGAAACTCAAACATAGAGAAGTTCAGTTTGTCCAAATTCCCAAAGAAGCCAAACAGGGATCTGAATATGGGCACTCTGTCAGGCTACAGAGCCCAAAGCCCTTGATACCACCTAAAACGGCCTCATGGGTTGGCTCCTGCAGTTTCTCATAAGCCTGATTTCTTTAGGGCCAAGCCTAATGTCATTCTAATCCCGGGGACGTTCCGAGGGGCATAGAGACAACTGGGTCTCTGAACATAGAGACCAGGGGGAAGAAAGCCTTGTCTATGAAACATGATGCCCTGGCCAGGCCTGAAAGGGGTCTGACGGGACTCTAGAAACCCCCGCAGGAGCAAACAGGCCGCTGGAGACTTTCTGTGAACTCGAGGGGTCAGAAAGCCCAGGCAAGCACGGGCCCCTCGAAACGCATCTTCCTGTGTCAGAGGCATCTGCTCTGATAACTCATCGCTGTCTCTGTTAGCCTGGGATGCGGGGTGTATCTTTCTTCCTGGAGGCTTCAGAACAAACTGACCTTGATTCCCAAGGTCAAATTATTAGGCTGTGTTAGAATTCATCAGAAATTATCTTGAACCAAATGAGTAACAGGTAACTGCAAGGCCTCCCTTCCAACCGACCATGGAAGGTCTACCAGCCTCCTCAGGGAGGCCAGACCTCCCTTTTGCCCCACTAGCCCAGCCATCCCACAAAACACACACCAGCCCTCTGCGTTCCAGGCTCCTTTGGGCATTCCCCTGTGTCTCCATCCTCCTCTGGCCCTGCTTAATGAGACTGTGTGCTCTGTGAAGATGATAACGGCCCACATGTGTTGAGTGCTTGCTGTGTGTTGAATAGTAACAGTCTCACAAGAGCTACGGGATGAAGCTGCTGTCATGATCCTTACTTTACAGATTAGGAAACTGAGGCTGTAAATCATTAACTTGGCAAAAGTCACCCAGATCCTAAGAGATGGAATCAGAATTCCAATCAGGTTGCCTGTGCTCCCAGCCCCCATTCTTGGCCACGTTTATAGTCTCATGGGGTTTGGGACACAAATGAAAAGCCTTCCACTTACCGCTTCCCAGCTTGAGAAAAGTCCATGCCACACACTTCCACTAGGAGACTGAGATCCTACAACAAGAGTTGCTTCCATTTTGAACAAGCATGCTCCTTTCAATGGGAACTAAATTGGCAGAGCTTCCTCACACAGCGCGTTTTGCAGAGGAAGGGAAAGGAGGCTCAGGGTTACAGAAAGGGAAGCCTGCAGGCTATGGGGAAGCCACGGTTGGCTGGAGGCTGCCCTAAATCCTAACCAGTAAGTAGGGATATGCAGAGAGCAACGAAGGTCTAGGAGCATCCTGCAAAGCCCAGCCCCTCTCCAGTCCAGATGGCTGCTCTCCCAGGCCATTTCTTTCCTCTCCCACTACCTCTACACAGCACTGCACTGCACAGCCTCCACGATGGCCCCCAGGGACCCATCTCTTCCTGTATTCGTGTCTTTGTGTAACTCCCCCTCCCTGAATGTAGACTGCATATGTTGGCTTGTTTCTAGTGACTATAATACAGCAGCAGTGAGGGATGTCACTTCAAAGACTAGGTTTTTAAGATTGTGACTTCTGTCTCCACTGCTCTCTCTGTTGCTCACTCTGAAACAACTTGCCCACAGAAGCTAGGTGTCATGTCACGAGGAGGCCCCAGGGAGGGTCCACATGGCGAGAAAGCAATGCCTGCCACCAGCAGCACGTGAGTGAGCTTCAAAGCTGCCCCCTTTTCCCCCAACCTCCATCAAGACCTCAGATGAGACCACAGCCCCAGTCAATGGCATGACTGCAACCTTATAAGAGATTGTGGGCCACAGGTGCCCAGCAAAGCCATTCCCAGATTCCTGAGGTACAAAAACTGTGAGATAACATTTGTTGTTTTAAGATGCTACATTTGGGAATAATTTGTTACACAGCATAGATAACTAACACACTTTCATCTTATGCCAGAAAATCAAAACCCAGGTGTTTGGTTTTTTTTTTGAGATGGAGTCTCACTGTGTGGCCCAGACTGGAGTGCAGTGGCGTGATCTCAGCTCACTGCAACCTCCACCTCCTGGGTTCAAGCAATTCTCCTACCTCAGCCTCCTGAGTAGCTGAGACTATAGGCATGCACCACCACACCCAGCTAATTTTTGTATTTTTAGTAGAGACGGGGTTTCGCTGTGTTGGCCAGGCTGCTCTTGAACTCCTGGCCTCAAGTGATCCGCCTGCCTTGGCCTCCCAAAATGCTGAGATTACAGGCAGAAGCCACCACACGTGACCCAGGTCTATTTCTAAGATGCACAATGTCCACTCCTCCAGGGCCTGCAGAGAAGCTCTGGTCTGCTCTTCACTTTACAAGCAAAGCCAAGCATATCCTCTTCCAGAAACTTCCTACCTACTCTTTCCATCAGAAGCTCCATCTGCAGTCATCACACTGGGAGCATCAGACAGCCCCACTGCCTGCTGAGTCATGGCAGGGTGTGGAAATATGCTCATGTGCAGGGGTGCAAATGGATAAGAAGGCGATTATTAACAAAACTCCCAAACTCGAAGAAGACGGTCAGAGCCAAGGCTTTGAGAATGCAGGAAGAGCTTAGCAGTGTTGTTGACAAAATGTAAAACCACTCAGTGGACAGAATTGAAACCATTATCTTTTCATCAAGGCATCAAGAGAACATCTTACATCCTCAGCAAAGCCATCGTCTAGATTTTGAATTGAAGATCAGGGGATTGTACTGTCTGCCCCAGAAAACAGCCGTCCATCACGTACACAGTGGCCGTTCAAATAGTACTTGGATGAACGGACAGTTGGAAGGATGACGGATGGAAGACCCATCCAACAGTAAGTAGTTGTTAAGACTCCTAACTGGGGGAAGACTTCCTCAATCTGGTGGTTACAGAAGTCTAAAAAACACACACACACAATAAACTGAATTCCTAATTCCATCCACTGTGGTTCACAGATCTCATACAATGAATGCTTATTATTTAGACATTAAAAGTGTTTTCCCAGGTTAATTGCAGCAACTCATGTGTCTTCCAAAGAGCTCCTTTAGTCTTTCACATGGTGTAATTATGTTAAATGGAATACAAATATCACTGGTAAAAGCAATATTTTCTCCTTCATGCTTTCTTCAAGGGTTGCACAAAATATAATCTGGCTGGGTGGCCCGTCTCTTTGCTAGACTAATTGATCTAGCCCACATCTAGTTCCAGAATTTTCCCAGTGTAGAGGGCACTGGATAAGGCCCTGAGTGATCCTAAAGCCTTTAATTCACAAACACTAAATTCAATCCCAGGTGTCCAAGCTCAACCCACTTCAGGCCACCAAAGGTCAGGGAAGGGAGGAGAAAAAGCAAGAAGTCAGGCCGTTGTGAGTTCAAGTCATGGCTCTGCCTCATAGCAGCTGTGTGACTTTGGGCAAGTGATTTAACCTCTCTAGGTCTGTTTCTGCTTTCATAAAAAGAGAATAAATTGCACCTGCCTCATAGGATATAACTGGAAAGTGTTTAGCGCAGTGGCCAGCACATAGAAAACACCACGTGAGTGACACAGAGGGCAAGGTCTGAGGCCCTCAGAAGGTGGGGCAGAAGGGAGCTTTGAATGGGCAAGGTTTCCAGTAAACGGAACAGAGTTGGGACCAAACAGAGGAGAAAGCAAATGGCAGAGATTGCTCAACAATTTTTCCTAAGCAGATTTTCCGGGGCAGGGACAGGATGGGAGGAATCACTTGGTGACCTGGTTTTCCTAGCTCTTGGACCGTGCCATGGTCTTCATATCAGGCATTCTGGAAAATTCCATTAGAACTCTCCCTTCAAGACTAAAGAATTACCAGGCCCTTCTACCTCTTAATGTTCCAAAGAATTTGTATCCTCTTTGTTTAATCAGTCATGACCATACAGGCCTTACAGCTCATCAACCTTAATCCTTTCAGCAAACAGGTGATGAGGACAGGCGTAACACCTGGTCCCAGGTGCAATCTCCCCTTTCAGCTGTTGCCAGGCTCCCCACCTCTGACCTGTGAATGGGTCAGTATAGCTCATACCTAAACCAGAGCTGGGGTCAGGTGGTTGCATCCAACTGTGCAGACAGGACAACTTCTCGCTGCCTTGACGTATGACCCGCCCTGTCTGGTAAGAGAGGAGGAGACGCCTCCTCATTCAGAGAAGGAGGAAGAGAACGGGCAGCAGGTTGCCTACCTGGACATTCTTCATTGCTGCAGATCCACTGGCTGTTTCGGCAAATGCTGTTGGGGAAAGAAGCACAGGTCATTGGTGGTTCTGCAAACACAAGGGAATGCAAATGGATTTAGAGCTCACGGTAGTTACCACAGTCCCCAGACGAAGGGATGAGGGAGAAGAAAGGAGCCGGTGCCAGCAGAATCTTCATAGGGTTAACATTGTACAGGACAGGGATTTGGCCACAAAGGAATCTTACCTTTGTGGATATTCCCCAGGGGAAGAAACCCCAACAGAGAAAAAGAAGAAGAAAAAAGAAACTACCTGATGCCCCTGAAAATCTACTCAGGTACCAAGAAGTCAAATTTCTACCCCACACACAGTGAGTGGCAGACAGCAAGAGAGGGATACGGAAAGGGGGAGTTCCCAGCCAGAAGTGTGGTGGGCGCTGGCCGGCTGAGAACCTGGGGGCTCAGGGGACGCAGAAGGCGGCAACGCGGGGAAAGACAGCAAAGGGAGGAGGCCTGGGCGCGAAATGAGTTGTTGTCCCTGCTGTGCAGGGGACTGGCCAAGCCATCCAGAGGCGACACCCAGAAGTACTTCTTCAGATGACAGAAGGCAGGCTGGGTCCGGCCACTGCAGGGACTCAGGACCGCCTAGCAGACGAGAGATTTCAAGGAGAGAAGGACCTACGTGCTGCTAAGTGACACAGCCCTCCCCCAGGGGGAGAGGGTCATTTATGAAGGCACAGTTTGGACGGACAGCTAGAGTTGTTGTCCACATGTGAAGAATCCTGCCCTTCCTGACCTCCCTCTCTTCAAGGCTTATTTACCTGTAATATCTCTTTGCTCCCCAGCATTGCCTGTCACCCCTGTCCCTAGTCCCCGCCAGTAGCCTCCAACTCAGTCTCTCCTTTCTTGGCATGGGCCAGGTTCTTTTCCACCGGCCACCACCCCTGCAGACCCAGCTTCCCTCCCCAGTCCCCTGGGCAGCCGTCCCAGAGCACGCTGTGCCGCCCCTATTACCAGGTGTTGCAGTCTTGGGAGAGGGAGGTGCCGGGAGGGTAGCGCTTTCCGGAATGCACGCAGGGACACTCGGTGCTCTCCACGCAGACGCCTTCATCCAGGAGCTGTCCCTCTGGGGTCAAGGGCATCAGGGCAAAAATCTCAACACTGTCATTGCATCACTCATCCCACAACTATAGAATCCCCAGGGGCCATGGTGGGGCTTCTTCCAGGAAGCTCAAAGAACTTGTTCTGTGGTGTTTATATTTCTTTCACATAATGCACTATGAGGAAGCAAGACTCCTCATCTCCAGTCTACAGATGAAGAAATGACCAAAAGAACTGTGTTCCAGGCCATCCAGTAGGGGACGCACAAGTCCGGGATTGGGGCTTTTTCTAGGAAGCTCGAGAATGTGGGAGCTGCTTCCCTTACACATTAACGCAACGTGAGAGAGAGATTACTCGTCACCATTCCACAGATGAAGGAAGGGAGTCAAGAGTTTTGTTTAAGTTCTTCCAGTAAAGAAGCCATGAGCTGAAACACACAGGACTCACTCTCGTAATTTTTTTTTTTGAGACCCAGTCTCACTCTGTCATGCAGGCTGGAGTGCAGTGGTGCAATCTCGGTTCACTGCAACTTTTGCCTCCTGGGTTCAAGTGATTCTCCTGCCTCAGTTTCACAAGTAGCTGGGATTACAGGCCTGTACCACCACACTCAGCTAATTTTTGTATTTTTAATGAAGACCAGGTTTGATGATATTGGCCAGGCTGGTCTCGAACTCTTGAACTCAAGAGATCCACTCACCTCGGCCTCCCAAAGTGCTGGGATTACAAGCATGAGTCTCCGCACCCAGCCTTGCTCTCAATGATTAAACAGTGATATTCCCCAAAGTCCACCAAGGCTCTCCTGAGAAAGACTTTCAGTGCAGAGCCCTTTTTCAGCTGAGCTCACATGGCAAGCCCAGATCTTTTCCCCAGATCCGTTCCCTGACACACCTAATTGAGAAACAACTGCGGCTCAGATGGGCCACAAGTTCCCCAAACAAAGTGACTGTTGGGGCCCAAACCAGCCTCCAATTTCCCTAGACACAAGTGCGTTCATGGATACAGTACAACAGAAAAGCGTACATTAAAAATAAAGACCAGCTCAATCCTGATCACGCTGGACAAAGACATTTAAAAACTCAATAAAAGGCTTCTGATTTCGGCAACAGGGAGCAAACACAAGTGGCCTTCATCTCGCTTCCCAAAGCCAAGGGTGCTGGCGAGGTCTCTGATTTGTAAATAAAGTGGGAAGTTCATTACCAGGGCAGCTGCAGCCATCCACGCACTGCTCCTGACACACTTCATTGATGTGCAGGCTCTGGCAGGTCCCGGTGCAAGGGGACACACACTGCTTATACTGCATACCAGCAGGGCACACTGGGCCTGAAAGGAAAAGAAAGGGGTGTGCCCAGGGCAGGTCCCACCAGCCCATGGTCTTACCCGCCTCATGCAGCCTGAGCCTCTTGTGCCTACTTTGATCGCTCCCCTCTGTCTCAGGCTTCCTGGGCCATCTTGGCCCCCAGTGCCCCTCTGAGGCCACCCCTCCCTTTGACGAACATCTTCCATCCTGTGAGGCCCTTACTAAGACCCACCGGGGCAGCAGGATCACCATCCTTCCCCTTGGCCATCTGCTCACCATGAACAACTTGGCATTCTTTTGCCCTCCTTCACCTGAAACCCTTTCAGAGTGACACTAAATTCCTCTAGGCTCAAAAGGAGTGGCTTCCTAGGACCAAGCAAGGAGTCATGGTGCCCTCTATCCCATCCCTCCTCGAGGCTCCTTTTCCCCATGAAATTGGCCCCAATCAAATGCCCTGCCCAGCACAGGGCACATTTGCCTGCATGGTGACACTCATTTCGTGTTTATTTCCACTCTGCCGCAAGGCTGCCTTCACAGATATCACCTAAGCATTCTCTGTTCTTCCCGCTGGAACCAGCTCCTCACGGCAGGGACAGGCTCTCCTCCTTCCTCTCTCTACCCTGCAGCTGACTGATGCTCAGGCCGACTGAAAGACGGGAACACACAACCACTCTTTTACATGTTTTCTGACACCAAACTATTGCCCTGCAACCCTTCTCCAGGATACATCACGTATCTCCCTTAGCCTACGTTCAAAGACCTGAAAAAAAACAGGCGCTCAGCTTTACAGAGGAGAAGGCAGCTGCCGCACCCTCCTTCCCACACCCCGGCACAGGTGGAAAGCTCTTATGCAGCAGCCATTTGCCACACACCGAGACACACATGTGCGTGTAAAGACGTGGCCGGCTCCTCTGCCCCTTTATGGAACCACCGCAGACTGCTTGTCCATCTGCACGGCCTTTAATCACTGGAAGGGCTGGGGAAAGAGGACACTTCTTGCAAGGTGACCAGTGACCACAGAAGTCCCTACTTAATCGTAACTTAGGGACAATGAGCATAAATCGGGACCCAATGAGACTGGAAGATGAAACACACAGCACCACGAGTAAGGGAGGAGGGACAGCAGTCGTCAGCCTGGAGGAGAGAAGGCTGATTTAATAAAAGAGAGCTTAATCAAAGCGTTCTGCTCTCTCAAAGATCACAACGCAGACAGGCAGGCTAGCGCCCTGCTCCTCATCAATTTGGGTGGGCAGATGGTGGAGACAAAAACCAAACCCCAACTGCCGAGATCTTGGTGGGAAGCAGAGAACACTGCATGGGTGCAGGGGTTGGATGTCCTGAGGGGAATCATGGGGCACCGAAGAAGGCGTGGAGGTGGGACAGGACACAGGGCTTTGGGAACGCCCTTTGACAGAGGGCAGGAGCCATTCAGGAAATGCATGCGGGACACGTGGCTTTGCAGTGACTGGCTGGATGGGTGTGGTAAAGGTAGGTGACACTGTCCCAAAGCACCCTGAGGGACACCACCCAGGACAGATCATTCATCCCCGGAAGGGCAGGGCAGGGCGGGACGGGGCAGGCGGCCGACTTACTGCACGCGCCGTGGCTGGTCCAGCCGTACAGCACCATTCCCTCCTGGGCACAGGTCCGGGCGTACTCCAGGAAGGCAGGGCACACGCACTGCAGCCCCTCAGTACACTCACACAAAGTCTTCTCACACAGGGCCACGAAGGGCTCGGGGTCCACCAGAGGGTGGCAGCGGGCAAACACCGAGGTGCTCTTCAGAAGCTGGCACTGCTCCCACAGACCCTGCAGGAAGACGGGCCGCCTCAGCAATATGTTCCCTTCATATCTCCCTGAGTGTGGTGCTGAGACTTAGCCCTGCTAGGGAAACCAAGGCAGCTCCCTCAGCACCTAGGACGGGCTGGCGCCAAGCAGATGCACAGCAACTTGTGTTCAATGCACCAGCCCATCGACCAAGGAAAAGACGCTGGACTCGTGCAGTGAGAAGCAGACCAAGGCCAAGATGACATTCGAGACTGAGTCCTGGAAATGTAGAGTCCAAGGCCCTGGACTGCCGTGGCAGGCAGTGTCCTAGGAATGGAAAGACGATGGAGAGAAGCACAAAGAGCGCCAGCCTTGGGGTTGGGCTGGGTGGCTGCAGAGTCCAGGAATGCTGTCAGAATCGGTTCTGCACCAGCCTGGCCAGCTCCCCTCCCTGACCTTGATCTTCCTCACTAAGAATGAGGGGGTGGGACAAGGGGTTTATAGAGATTCCTGGCCCTTACCCTAAGAGATCTGAATTCAGTAGGCTGGGGATGGGGGTCAGCAGGATGTTTTTTTTGAAACACTCCCTGGGTGATTGCTGAGGCCAGATGGGACCAGTTCCCGTCAGCAACAGCATGCAGGGATTCTGCGGAATGCCCCAGACACACAGCAGCCGGCCAGGGTACTCCTGGTTCTACCACTTTGTTGATGCCCTCAACCTAATAACACAGGCAGCTTTGGAACTGTCATCATTTCCCACTTCTGCTCACTCACGAGTGTAAACAACCCTACATGTTTTACCGAGAAACGTCTCTCCATTCTATGTATTAATGATTCTAAATACACCTTTTTCCCATAGTGTCACATCTCTGAAGTTGGAGCGCGTCCTGTGATGGCTATCACATTTAAATTGGTAACCTTTTGTTTCTGAGCGATGCACAGAACAATGGTGTGTCTTAGAATCCATGATGTCAGCCAGGTACGGTGGCTCACACCTGTAATCCCAGCACTTTGGGAGGCTAAGGCGGGTGGATCACCTGAGGTCAGGAGTTCAAGACCAGCCTGGCCAAGAAGGTGAAAGCCCCTCTCTACTAAAAGCACAAAAATTAGCCGGGCATGGTGGTGGATGCCTATAATCCCAGCTACTCAGGAGGCTGAGGCAGAGACATGCTTGAACCCAGGAGGTGGAGACTGCAGTGAGCTGAGATTGCACCACTGCACTCCAGCCCACGTGACAGAGCTAGACTCCATCTTAAAAAAAAAAAACACCGGGCACAGTGGCTCATGCCTGTAAATCCCAGCACTTTGGAAGGCCAAGGCGGTGGATCACGATGTTAGGAAATTGAGACCATCCTGGCTAGCACAGCAAAACCCTGTGTCTACTAAAAAAAAATACCAAAATTTAGCTGGCCATGGTGGTGAGCCCCTGTAGTCCCAGCTACTTGGGAGGCTGAGGCAGGAGAATCACTTGAACCCGAGAAGCGGAGGTTGCAGTCAGCTGAGATTGCACCACTGCACTCCAGCCTGGGCGACACAGCAAGATTCCATCTCAAAAAAAATTAAAAAAAAAAAAAAAAGAATCCATGTTTTCTTAGCTTTGGCACAACACAGAGTTATGGATATATATAATCCCCATGATTTCTTTCTTGCATAACTTCTTGGATGCATAACGCATACTCTCCTAGTGACAAAGCTGACAGTTCATGAAAGGACTCATCTTCAGCCAAAAAGAAAAAAAGTGCAGGAGTATCTCAATGGAAGGACTGAGTCCTGACGGGTAAAACTGGAGCCAGTCGGTGTTTGGAAAGAGGATAGTAAAAAAGAGGAAAGGACCCGTTTTGAGCAGAGGGAAATTCAATGAGCTCAAATTGTACAAAGGGTCTCCAGAGCAAGCCTGTGTGAATCTGCAGCCGGTGCCAGGAGCCGGGCCCATGGGTCTCCTGATTTGCAGCGCCACAGAAAGCCCAGAGGAATAGAAAACTGACCCCATCTGCTCACCCTCCTCGAAATCCAATCTGGCAGCACAGGGATGTCGGTCCTAGGGAAATCAGTGTCCTACCCCCAGTGCCCACTGCTAGGGCCCTGCCCCTTGCTAGGCTTGCACACATTCCACCATCAAAGCCAGGTGAGCAGGCTGGGTGCAGTGGCTCACACCTGTAATCCCAGCACTTTGGGAGGCTGAGGCGGGAAGATCACTTGAGGTCAGGAGTTTGAGACCAGCCTGGGCAACATGGCGAGACCCTGTCTCTACTAAAAACACAAAACTTAGCCGGGTGTGGTGGCACATGCTTGGAATCCCACCTACTTGGGAGGCTGAAGCAGGAGAATTGCTTGAACCAGGGGGTGGGGGGCATGGGGGAGCAGTGGTGGAGGTTGCAGTGAGCTGAGATGGTGCCACTGCACTCCAGCCTGGGCGACAGAGCAAGACTCTGTCTCAAAAAAAAAAAAAAAAAAAAAAAAAAAGCCAGGCAAGCAGAACAAAATGTCCCAGCCACACCCAGGTCGCAGCAGGCCCTGGGGTGCCCAGCAGGGAGGTCCAGGCCCCAGCTGGCCCAGAGCTGGGAGTGGCTGGTTCCCTCTGCACCTTAGGAAAGCAGCCACTGGCATGAGCTGCTGAACTGCAGAACTGCAGTGGGCAGGCTCACGGGGACGGCCATCAGTTGCTCTGCGTCTAGGGACCAGGAGCCCACGGCAGCCTCTCCACGGCCCCGCCTTGCCCAATTCCCTCCTGTCGGGCCATACCCACTGTGTGGCTGTGAAGAGCCTAGGCCTAAGGCTCTGCCACTTACTGGCTGTGGGGACCTAGGCAAATCGGCTGACCTGGTCGGAGAAGTGTGTCCCGGACTCAGAATACCGTGTGGAAGTGACCACAGTCTCAGGCGACCTGGTGGGGCCGTGTGAAGACGCCACAATACCAGCACCACAGAGGTCAGCCATGAATGCAGGCCACTGCTGTGGGTCCCAGGACCACTCAGGTCTCAGGTGGTTACATGCAGCCTTCCACTGGTCACCCTGAGCATTTTACACAAGGGGAATCTGAGGCTTCTGAAAGCAATGACCAGGAAGACTGACAGAGGTGGGCAGGCCTGCCTTGGCCTCATCATGACTTCCACAGCCCCAGGTCCAGCCCAGCGCCTTCCACATGCTAGCTTGAAAGATCAGGCTGCTTACTCAACCCCTCCTCCTCTGCAAAACCGGGGAGAATGATAACAGCTCCCATGTGACAAGACTAGCGTAGACTGAGCAGAATATGCACGCAGAAGACTTACCTTAATAAATGATGACCTCGTCATCATCATCATCTTCTTCTTCTTCTTCCTCATCATCGCCTGGCTACCAGAGAGACCCCTTTCGCTGTCCTCCAGCCACGAGGCTTACCCACTAGAATAGGGAGCAGGTCCCCAGCAGAACAGAAGGACACCTTTGTCCTCTTCCCCTTATCTCCATCTCCCTGGGCTATACTCAGATGAATGGTTGCCAGGGCAACACTATGGCTTCCCAGTATCTTGGGTGCTCCTTAGGGAACACAGGGGCTGCTTTTGTTCATCTTTTATTTGGGAAGTTCACACTCCTCCAGAACAAAGTGAGCTTCCTCCTAGTAGCAGGGAGGGAACCTCTCTTCTTTGCAATAGGCAGAACTTCCATCCTGATTGCCAAGTTGGGGCTCAGGAAAGGAGGCTGAGGCCTCCAGTAAGTGGCAGAGCTGGGCCTTAGGCCTAGGCTTTCCACAGCCACACAGTGGGTATGGCCCGACAGGAGGGGATTGGGCAAAGCGGGGCCATGGAGAGGCTGCCGTGGGCTCCTGGTCCCTAGACGCAGAGCAGCTGATGGCCGTCCCCGTGAGCCTGCCCACTGCAGTTCTGCAGTTCAGCAGCCCATGCCAGTGGCTGCTTTCCTAAGGTGCAGAGGCTGAGGCCTCCTTCCCTGAGCCCCAACTCTTTCCATTGTGTCTTTCTTTCCATTTCCTGTGTCTTTCTTTCCATTCTGCCATGCTGCCCACCCCATCAAAAATGCCACTCGGGAGCTAGGTCACTGAACTCAGGGTGCAGATGAAGGTGTCCCAGAGAGGGCCATGCGCACAGGCTCTTGTCTAGCCCTTGCCCACCCACAATTTGAAACTAGAGAAAACCTTAAAAAGGCACTCCCTGGGGCTTTTCTGGTCATTGCTATGACTGCTGCCATCACCCGGGCTGTAGGACAGGTGCTCAGAGCACCACAGGACTTATTTCTGCAGGCACAGGGACCAGGAACCAGGGATTCTCACCGGCAGGGTGCAGTACCAACCAAGGGAAATTGGAGACCCAGGATGTGGGCACCCTCCCCTCTCAGAGCCCAGCATGGCCCATGTCCAGCATTTCCAAATCAGTCTTTCCCACTCAGAGGCATAATGGGAACAGCACCCTAGCACATTTCCTGGGAGGTCCCTGGAGGTAGTAAATGGCTTATAGAAAGCCTCAGCAAAAGGGTGTTTCTGATGACTTGCCTGCGGGATGGGAGTGGATTTCTGCAGAAACAGCCACCTCCCTGCTTAGAACAATTCCTTTGGCCTCCACCGTAAAAACTTCTGAAATCTGCCTAAGGTTTCTTTCTCAACAGAAACAAAAGATGAAGTCTGTCCTCCCATTTGTCCTTCAGCCTTCCTCTGGTCAGGGATGGCCTGAACTTGGCCCACCTGAGTGGTCACAGTCTGAAAGCCGGGCAGGACTTGCAGAGGCCTGCCCAGCCCCTGCGGCTGGATCCGCCCTCACCTGCAGCCACACCACACGGCATGTTTAGGTGGCTACCTCCGCTGCTCCCAGCTTCCCTGTTCTGCCACAGGTAGCCCTGCCAGGCCAGATCAGGTCCTGAGACAGGGCACAGAAATAGGTCCGAGGAGGAGTTGGCATCTTGTATTCGTGGCAGAGACACTGGCAGGCAGGTGGTCACCAAATCATTCACTCAGCAAGCGTTAGCAGTGTTGTCTCTGGGTCTCCAGCAGGGTGTCCAAGCCCATATAAAATGCAAGTCTAACTATGTATGTCCCACCCTGGCAGACAGGGCAAAGCTCTAGCTCGTTAGGAGGCAGCAAAGTCAGGTTGCTCACCCTGCATGATCTGACCCCGGCCTGGCTCTCCAGCCTCACCCTCCCTGCTCCCCACCCTATACACTGTGCCAGGCTCAAGGAATGCAATAGAAAGCATGCGGTCAGGTCCCAGCCCTCATAAACCTCAGCGGGGGAACCTGCCCCACTGCCCATCCCCTCTGCCCTCCCGCATTTCCCCCTTCTTTGGCTCCCACTAACTCCCACCCCACATCACTTCCAGAGCCTCCTTTTCCAGGAAGCCTTCTCAGACAGGTCCTTCTCCCCACGCTGCCGAGTCAGTTCTCACAGCCCCCTGGGGGCCTCTATGCTTGTACTGAAATTGTCCATTTCTGGAGCCAGCGCCTCCATTTCTCTGCAAGCTTTTCAAAGACAGAAGCTGTATTCCCAGGGCACACATGGAAGGCGGTAAGGACATGCTGGATGAAACCTAACAGTGATGAACGCAGACAGGAGTAAGTCATGCCCTCCAGCTCTTAAATGGCATTCGGTCTACCTGAACCGGGTGTTTCTATGGGGATTTCTGCATAACAGCCTGGAGAGTTGGTGCTCACAGAGGGGTGTCTTCCCAATGGTGCAGCCAATGGCAGCAGCAAGAAACCTGCATCTGAGACGCCAGGGAAGGCTGCCTAACAGGAGGCAGGCTGCGCCAGGCCCTGGATGCAATGCAGGACTTAGCTTGCAGGGCAGGAGGGAGGCCACCCCAGGTGAAGCCAATGGCATCAGCTCAGGCAGGAGGAGAAACAGAGTCACTACAGCTGAGCCGAGCACTGAGACTCCAGCCCAGTCTTGCCAACAGATTCCCCAGGAAAGGCTGTTCCCAGCCAGTGGCCTTAGCTTCTCTTGGCAAATAGTTATGGCCCCCATCGTAATCCAAACCCAACCAAGCTCTCCTTGAGTCGGTGTCTATTTTCTGTCTGCTCCCATGCCCTCAGACCTTTCCATGAGTGTTCCTGCCGGCACGAAGTTCTCATAGGCCCCCTTCTCTCACTTCTCCCAGGTGATGCCCTCCATGGCTTAGAAACGGCTCTGCGTGCCCTCTTTTCCTGTGGGAATTGGGCACAGTCAGGCACACCAGTGGGTGGGGAGGGCAGCAGGAGCAGGCGGGAAGCCTAGGCCAGGCACCTCTGGCTC
This sequence comes from Sapajus apella, assembly GCF_009761245.1. Classification (NCBI taxonomy): domain Eukaryota; kingdom Metazoa; phylum Chordata; class Mammalia; order Primates; family Cebidae; genus Sapajus; species Sapajus apella. The sequence continues at coordinate 7,383,450 of NW_022437026.1, forward strand.
TCACCATCCACTCAGTCATGGGGGGCTGCTGGCTTACAGAGCTCCCCAGCCAGAGGGCCCTCCACAGGTTCTACCTCGATCCTCCTGCGTTCCGGAAAGGCTGAGGCAAACCTCGCCTCCTTCTCCACCGCTGACCTCTCTTCTAGCCCACCTAGTTTCAGAGACCACCTCATCACCCCCTGCCACAAACTGGCCTGAAGACACCTTCAAAAAGCACAGCTCTCCTCAGACAAAGGCTGATACAGGCTTTCATGTTTGGAAACTGAGGCACGGAGTGGGTAAAGAATTTACTAGGTCGGCCAGGCATGGTGGCTCACACCTATAATCACAGCACTTTGGGAGGCCAGGGCAAGTGGATCATGAGGTCAGGAATTCGAGACCTGCCTGGCAAACATGGTGAAACCCCATCTCTACTAAAAATACAAAAATTAGCCAGGCGATCCCAGCTACTCAGGAGGCTGAGGCAGGAGAATCGCTTGAAGCTGGGAGGCAGAGGTTGCAGTGAGCCAAGACCTGACCATTGCACTCCAGCCTGGGCAACAGAGCAAGATTCCATCTCAAAAACAAACAAACAAAAAGAATTTACTAGGTCAGCGGTTATCAAGGTGGGGTCCAGGGGTCCCTTAGGGACTCCCGAGATCCTTTCAGGGGTACACAAGGTCAAACCTGTTTTCACAATAATACCAAGATGCTACTTGCACTTTCTTCTCCCACTCTTTCACCAAAGTGCAGCCAGGTTTTCTGAGACTGTGTGACATGAGATAATCACAACAGATTTAAATGCAGACGCAGGTATGAGAATCCAGACAATGTATCCGAAGCCAGACAGCAAAGAGATTTGCAAAACTGTAAAACAGTGTCGTTTTTGCCCCTAAATTATTTTTTGGTTTGGAATGTATAGTTCTTTTTATTTAAAAATATGTTCTTTACATTAAATATGATAAGCTTGTTATTTTTAAATGAATCAATAAATACGTTTTAAATTTCTGGATTATATCTAATATGGTATCAAGAGATAAAACCCACATAAACAAAATCTCTTTAAAGTCCTTCGTAATGTTTTAAGAACATAAAGGGGTCCTGCAACTAAACAGAACTGCTATCCAATTGGGCTTTTTGTTTTCCTTTGGTTTTTTTGTTTTTTTTTTTTGAAATGAAGTCTCATTCTATCGCCCAGGCTGGAGTGCAGTGACGCGATCTCGGCTCACTGCAACCTCTGCCACCTTGCAGGTTCAAGCAATTCTCCTGCCTCAGCCTCCTGAGTAGCTGGGATTACAGGTGCCTGCCACTGTGCCCGGCTAATTTTTGTATTTTTGGTAGAGATGGGGTTTCACCATCTTGGCCAGGCTGGTCTTGAACTTCTGACCTCGTGATTCACCTACCTCACCCTCCCAAAGTGCTGGGATTACAGGCGTGAGCCACTGGCCCGGCCTCAATTGTTAAATTAAGTTTAGCCAAAAGCTGCCTCCTTAGACATTTTAAGCCAGGCTTAAAGGTTTCTCCCTATGTAATGAACTATAATCTAACTGGAGATGTAAACACACTGCAACCTACTCTTGGGCCAGCCACAGTTTTGGCCCGTCACAGGCAGCCCACTGTTCAAACCAGGTTCTAATAAGGCAAACGCTGAGCTGTAGCCAACCCAGCTGTTTCTCTACCTCATTTCCAATTTCTGTAAGTCACTTTTCTTTTTCTGTCCATAGATCTCCTTTGACCATGAGGCAGGCCACAGTCTCTCTGAGTCTGTTCTGACTCCAGGGCTGCCTGATTCATACATCATTCTTTGCTCAATTAAACCCTGTTACATTTGTCTGAGGTTTTCTTTTAACACGAGTGATGAGGTGACTAAGCAGGGGTGCAAACCCTGAGTCCATTCCAAACCACAAATTACATGGCTTTCCACCCTCCCCTCCCCCCACCCCATTTCCTAACAATCAGATTACAAGACGGGGTCATACACTCGATATAGTTCAGGTTTTAGAAGCATGGTTGGGCGAGAATCCCAACCCATCACTTTCAAAGTGTGACTTTCAATGTGTGACTTTAAGAAAGGTATCTCAGCCAAGCACAGTGGCTCACCTGTAATCTCAGCACTTTTGGAGGCCAAAGTGGGCAGATCACCTGAGTCCAGGAGTTCAAGGCCAGCCTGGGCAATATGGCAAAACCTTATCTCTACAAAAATATCCTAAATTAGCCAGGCGTGGTGGTACATGCCTGTAGTCCCAGCTACTCAGGAGGCTGAGGCAGGAGGATCACTTGAGCCTGGGAGGCAGAGGTTGCAGTGAACCGAGATTGTACCACTGTACTCCAGCCTGGGCAAGAGAGAAACTCTGTCTCAAAAAAAAGAAAGACAATTATCTCACCTCTCTGCACCCCCATTTCCCCACCTGTGAAAGAGAGGGAGAGTGGAAGAGGTTGAAAGTTGTCCAGGATCTATTCTCGCCTTCTTTCTTAGCCACAGAATCCTCAGTTTTCAATTCTCCCCCTGGGTACAGAACTGCTGGGAATAAGATTCCACTTCTCAGCATCCCTTGCAGCTGGGGCCGGCCATATGATTAAGGATTGCCCAGTGGGCTATAAGCAGAGGGGTCTTGCACCATTGCCATTATGTGTCCTCAAAATAAGGGGCTTCTGAGTCTCTTCCTTTCTTTCTTTTTGTTTGAGACTGAGTCTCGCTCTGTCGCCCAAGCTGGCATGATCTCGGCTCACTGCTACAACCTCCACCTCCTGGGTTCAAGCCATTCTCCTGCCTCAGCCTCCTGAAAGCTGGGATTACAGGCCCACGCCACCACATCTGGCTAATTTTTGTATTTTTAGTAGACACGGGGTTTCACCATGTTGGTCAGGCTGGTCTCAAACTCCTGACCTCATGATCCACCTGCTTCGGCCTCCCAAATTGCTGGGACTACAGGTGTGAGCCATCACACCCAGCCAGTCCCTTCTCTTTCTACTGCAGGAATGTGGTGGTGATGGCCGAAGCTTGAGATGGCATCTTGGAGCATGAGGTAGACAGCGGGACCCCGGATCCCAACACCATGAGATCCTGCACCAGCCCTGGACATCCTACCCCAAGCTTCTTTACATGAGAGAGAAATAAATTTAGATTGTGTAAGTCCTGTCCCTCACAGCTGAACCTACTCCTAACGGACACAGAGAGCAATACTCAGACCTACCCTAGAGGGCAGCTGCAGAATGAAATCGAAGGAGATGACACCAGGAAATCAAATGCTCATAACTATTCTCATCTGCCTGCTGCCCAGACTGGCTCCTCAGTTCTCTGCTAAACCATTCTGGCAGGGATGCAAAACAAGGGCCAGCTAATTTGCGCACTTCCAGCATCTCCCTGGCTCCAAAGCCCTGCATCGGCTACCCCTGTCTTCTTTCAACTCCCGCCTACGGTGCCAGAAGCTGCAGGAGAGCAGCTGCCCTAGCCCATCCAGCCATGACGTCACCGTGCCTGGGTTGGTGTGCAGACCCAATTGTGGCCCATCTTAATCACATCTCCAGTTCATTAAAGACGACCAGGCATCTTCCCTGGAGACATCAGGCAGGCGCAGGAGGACATCAGCGGGGAGGAGGGAAAGCAAGCTCATCTCCCCAGTGGCAGGCGGCAGGAGGAGAGAAAGCAGAGCCAGAGAGCTGAAGCTTAGCTATTGTGTTTGCTCCCAAGCAGCTGACAAAGGAGTAGGGAGGGGGACATTCCTAGGACTGAGTGAACAAAGAAAGGAAAGTCTAATACATAAAGTGCAAGATTGTTCCGCAGGCCCTGGGCTTTCTAGCTGTGGGGTGGATTGCCCTGCAGCGGACCCTGGTAGGTGTGGAGGCGCCTGGAGCCTGAGCTGCTCCAAAGTGGTGGGTTCGAGAATTCACCCTGCAGCAGGGAACACCTTCTCATTGGTCAGCCTGTAGACGGATGAGGGAGGCTTGCTGATTCCATTTATAACTTCTGGCTGGCCTAAGATTCCCACCCGCATTCCAATGTTCTGACTCACAAGGACCCGGTAAAACCGGTTGATAGACTTCCACCAAACGAATGGTTTCTGCAGAGTATTCCTCTCCCTAAGACAGTTGGGGTACAGTGCTCATGAGACGCAGGACAGTTGGCCATGGCACTCTCTAAGGGACCCTCCTCACCTTCTGCTTGGGGCTCCTGGGAGGCATCTAAGCAGCTCCCCGGGATTAGGCCATGCTGGCTGGAAGGACAAGGACCAGGTACTATTCCCTGATTCCCAGTCTGGGGCCTACCAAGCTCTGGGGATGGAAAGCAGCACCCTCTGAATCACTCACCCGTCCTGCTCCCAGCAAGAAAAGAGCATCAGCTCCGTGATAGGAGCTAATTTTCCTAAGCTGCGCTATCACTTACCATTCACTTGGCAAGTTGTCATTTACTGACCCCAAACAGCCTGTCACGGTTTAATTTCTCTTATGTGTCTTGCTCTTTAGTCTACCTTGTATCACCCAAGCCATATGAAACATCTCAATGAATATACACTCATGGGCACCATCAGATTCTTGTCCATTCTGTTCCTCACCAGGGAGAAGGAAAAGGGAAAGGAAGCCACCTAAGAAAAAAAAAAATTTTTTTTAATGGAGTCCCACTCGGTCGCTCAGGCTATAGTGCGGTGGAGTGATCTCAGCTCACTACAACTTCTGCCTCCAAGATTCAAGCAATTCTCCTGCCTCAGCCTCCTGACTAGCTGAGACTACGGGCACATACCACCACGCCCAGCTAATTTTTTGTATTTTTAGTAGAGACAGGGTTTCACCGTGTTAGCCAGGATGGTGTCAATCTCCTGACCTCGTGATACACCCCCCTCAGCCTCCCGGAGTGATGGGAGTACAAGCATGAGCCACCACGCTCGGCCAGAAGTATTTTGTTAAAGGATTTTGAGAATGTTATGTTAGGGAGGCCTTTGAGTTGAATGCATGGGTACTAGGACTTTATCCAACTCTCCTCAAGAGCTTGTCAAATTAGTAACATAAAAGGCCAAGTTCCTTTTTTTTTTTTTTTTTTTTTT
>NW_022437026.1:7388567-7395750 GCF_009761245.1 Sapajus apella
CGCCCGGCCAAAAGGCCAAGTTCTAATGAGAATACATGGTCACAGGGATGGGAACATCACACACCAGGGCCTGTCGGGACCTGGGGGTCAAGGAGAGGGAGAGCATTAGTACAAATACCTAATGCATTGGGGGCTTAAAACCTAGATGATGGGTTGACAGGCATAGCAAAACACTATGGCACATGTATGCCCATGTAACAAACCTGCACATTCAGCACGTGTATCCCAGAACTTAAAGCAAAATTTAAAAATATATATATATATTAATTTTTCAAGGCCAAGTTCTGTGTAACTCAAGGGAAATCTGCAAAACCCCATGGTAGCCACTGACCTCTGCCATTAGGCTAGACCCCCAAGGGAACACTGACCAAGGTCACCACTGTTTCACCACAGCCATTGACTCCCTGCCCTTCTCCCACCCTCACTCAGGTAAGCAAATTTGCTGTAAAGGAAAGGGTACCTATCCATCAGGGGGTTCCATGGAGCTCTCTTTACCTTAGAGAGGGAAGGCTGAGATGCAGAGCAGAAATATAACTTGGACACGCAGAGAACTGGGTCAAACCAGGAACTGCCCCTGGATTCCTGGACCTCAGTAGAGCACTTGAAATAAGTCCTCATTCCTTAGCCTATCAATGACTCAAGAAAGAGAGACTTGAGAGAGCAGTTCTCATCAAAAGAGAAAAAGATGCGTGTGTACTTATTGCAAACTCCAGCTCTGAGCTCAGCATCAGGGGGCATAGTGGGTGGGCACCTCTTCTGTAAAACCATGGCACGGTGCCCCCATCTCATGACTAACTTCTCCGGGATCCTACGTTCCAAGGGTCCTTCCTTGAGGTCCACTGACCTTCTCTGGGCCAGACTCTGCCTGACAACTGGACTCTGAATCGCAACTGTGCTACCAAGCAAAACAATGTAATAAAATTCTTCCCAGTCTCCAAGAAAAGTCCATTCCAGACCAAGACTGCCAATTATATGAATAGAAGAGGCAAGGAGAAGAAGGAGGGATGGTAGAAGTGGGCGTAGACGGTGAGACGCAAGTCCGCTGGGCTTACATTGCCTCCCTCCACGCCTGTGAATTTCCCTTTCAGTGTCACCGTGCAGAAAGGGTTGGTAAGTCCTTTGCAAATAAAAGACTTGGGCAATATTTAATGAGGACATGAGGAGTGAGTTGCTTCGGCTCTAACAGAATGGGTATTTTCTGTGCCTCTTTGGGCTATTGAGGAGGCATGTTGTGATTATTGAAAGTCAACATGACTGGTTACAAATGTTAGCTAAAGCAGGACAGGTGATTTCCTGGGAGGAAGAGGAATTACTGGTGAACCACATGCTGTTTCAGGGGAGGGGGCAGAGTTCTACGAGATAACAGACGAAGGGAGGGAATGTGAAGACAAGAATGGCCAAAGAAAATAAGGCTTGTGTTCACCTAATACACACCAAATTCGGAGACCAGGAAAGCAGGAAATCTGAGGCTATTCAGTGACTGATGGGACTGCAATTGATGTGACCTCATGAGCAAGGCCTGGAGAAACCAGACCAAAAGCACCTGCTTCTCCAGTATTCAGGGACATGGAAGGACAGGGTTTTAGCTTCAAATGGACAGAATGAAAGAAGGAATTTACCGGGGAGTCAAGGAGGGCTGCCTAGGGCTGAGCTCTTCAAGATGGCTGAGAGGAGCCCAGCAAGGGTGTCTCAAAGACTTCACTCTTGAAGTCAAGGTCACAGCATAACCTGCCTACCTAGGCATAGTTTGTGGAGAGCATTCATGCAGCAGGCAGGGGGTTGAACCAGATATCTGCTAGACTCTCAACCAACTCTGAGTTTGTATGAGCCTAAGATTCCTAACATTAATGAAAAGAAATTTCTTCCACTTCAAACACCTGTCGGAGGTTGATGCTGCCAACGAATGATTCACCACTGGCAGGCAGAGTGATAAACGGTGCACTCAGTTTCTCAATAGAGACTGATCGTCTTGAGGAGGTGATCCTGAGCGAGGAGATGATGGTCACAGTGACTGTGCCTCCCTGAGGAAGCCAGGCCAACACTATCACGTGTCATGATGCAAGCCACGCAGGGCACACAGTGGCAACATGCCAAGTGACAACTGTTCATATGGTAGACACTGCACATGTGTATACACATACATCATATGTTTAGTTCTGTTATGTTAATCTTGGCCTTTTCCCAGTGGGTGGTGGTGAAGTTTCTTGAGCAAAGCGTGCCTTCTTCCAATTAGCAAAAGCATGATATGAGCGGGCTGCAGCCCAAGCCCAGTCCCCTGGAACCTTGGACTTCCTGTCACAGACAGGACTGCAGGACAAAGCCGAGATGCCTTTGCAAGGTTCAGCCCTTGCTGGCATTCCCCAGACTGACTGAATTTTTTTTTAAGTGATCTAAGGATCTTTCTGCCTAAAATGTACACTACGTCATAGTTACCTGCAAGTGAAAATCAATTATTTGAATGTTCATAGCTTGGGGGTCCAGACTCCAACCGTCCTGTGTTCAGCTTGAAAAACTAAAAAAACTGCAAATATGCACATAGTCGAAGAAGGCCATTATCAGTCCCAGTGGACACAGGCACTGGGTTTTGCTGGCATAACAAGGAAACATTCATTCCCCGGGTATAACTAATAAGTAACATGACCTGGCTCTTGGAATGAGCTGACTCCTTGCTATGCCCTGGAAAGACAGAAAGACCCAGAGGGTGGGGGCGTCGATTCTGGAGGCTGTCAAGGAAAGTTCCAAGGTCAGTGTGGACTCCTGCACAAAACACTCTGCCACCCAGAACAGCCCTTGGGGCCACAATGGCAGACACTTGTAAATGACGCATCATTTACCAGACCTGACTTCTGAACCTGGGGGCCCTGTGGGACTACACAGGCTGTGAACAATTCCGAAGACCACATTAATCACCTCCTGGGAGATGAGTCATTGTGCTTCCTAGCCAGTGAAGGAGCCCCGGTTGTGGGCAAACACTGTCTGATTGGCTGAGGACAAAGCAGTCCTCTCTTCTCAGGTAAACAGCCTGAAACAGGGAGTTCTGAGCTGGGAGGGGCTTGTGCCTCTGGGAGGTCTCACGTGTTTGCAGCCTCAGCCCAACACTAAGAATCTGGCACCCAGTTTTTCAGCTGTCCCCAGGACACTGGTTAGTAAGGACTTTAATGCACCCAGGAGACAAAGTGAGTAGTGAGGGTACAGCTGGAGCCTCAAAAAGGTGCCCCAGGGGGCAAACAAGGCTTCTCTTGCATTCCCCCTCCCCTTCGTCTCCAGGAGACAAACCTCCCAGTCTCCCTCCTCAACCTGGCCTCAGGATCAGGTTTTCCACTTAAGAATCTTATCTTTACCTCCCACTCGGTATGGATAAATGAGACTATTCCTTTATATCCTGAGGACAGGGGAATATTTGTCAAGCACTTACTCTGCTCTGGGCTCTATTTGCAAAATAAAATGAGACCAAAAATAAGAAAGCCTTGAAGGCATGTTTCAGTATTAGAGGTACCTCCATGGCCACTCTGACCCCGCGTCGCCAACTGAGGAACCCACCACCTCCCCTTCATCTCACCCCTGCCTGGAGAACATTGAAGGGCAGCCGAGGGTGACCCACAGCCAATAGCACAACTGTAGGTTTGGAGAAAACAAGAAGGAAATTGTGAAAATCTGTCCTCTCTTACACAATACCTCAAGTGCACTAAATTTGAAACCCATCTGGGTTCACAAGCAGCTCTAGAAGGAAGGCTGGTTCCTATCACTTACCCACCTGGATGTGTGGAGATGGCTGGCACCTTGCCTTCCTTCTAACCTCAAGCTGTGCTCAGCTACCCAAAAGGATGGGTTACCGTTGGGAGGGGGAAGGAGAAAACTAATCAATGTTGAAGCTTGTGTGTAGGAAGTAGAGTGCAAAGTTTCCTTTCTTATTAAAGGATAAATCATAAGTGTTAGAAATAATGGTTTGTTTTAAAGACTTTCTTTGGGCCGGGCGCAGTGGCTAACACCTGTAATCCTAGCACTTTGGGAGGCTGAGGCAGATGGATCACAAGGTCAAGAGATCGAGACCATCCTGGTCAACATGGTGAAACCCCGTCTCTACTAAAAATACAAAAAATTAGCTGGGCATGGTGGCGCATGCCTGTAATCCCAGCGACTCAGGAGGCTGAGGCAGGAGAATTGCCTGAACCCAGGAGGCGGAGGTTGCGGTGAGCCGAGATCGCGCCATTGCACTCCAGCCTGGGTAACAAGAGCGAAACTCCGTCTCAAAAAAAAAAAAAAAAAGGACTTTCTTCAAAGCCTTCTTGCTTTTTGCTAATAACTCTTTGTTAAGCCCTATCCCGTGTAGCTGTTAAACATGCTCACAGGCACATAGTACAGCCTATGTCCTTGTCCTTTAACCAAGATATTTGTGCTATTACTTTTCTAAGTTCTTTCACAAGCAACTTCCTGTCCCTTCCTTATTTGGACTTCCTCTTTTCCTTTTGTTCTCCATCTTCTTTACCTATTCAAGAAAGTTTTAAGTTATTAGCCAATCAGGTTCACTTTTAGATTGTGAGGTCTGGCTCTAACCAACACAGATCAGACACAGCAGTAAGGATGACCCCAAATGTGTAAAGGATAAATATGTCTGCTTTTCCTTTGTTCATTGTACTCTCGTGGCAAGATAGCTAACAGGAACACCCTTTCTGCAGAAAGTAAAATTGCCTTGCTGAGAGATCCTTTGTCTCAGTGCTGATTTTTCTTTGTGGCACTGAGCATCTGTTTCCAACATTATACTTAAAGCCTGTTGCGTGGTTGGCCTGCTTCTCAGCTCCCACTCTCAAGGCAGGGCACTCCAGTGGGAAACACAGGACAGCGGGAGAACATGGGGAGCCAGCTGACTCCTCCTCCTTCTCCTCCTCCTCTTCCTCCTCCTCCTCATCACGTCTCCTAACAGTCGAGCCTCACTGGGCCAAACACTATAAATATTATCCCTCTCTTGGCTGGGTGTGGTGGTTCATGCCTGTAATCCCAGCACTTTGGGAGGCTGAGGAGGGCAGATCACAAGATCAGGAGTTCAAGACCAGCCTGGCCAACATGGTGAAACCCTGCCTCTACTAAAAATACAAAAAAATTAGCCAGGTGTGGTGGTGCAGGCCTGTAATCCCAGCTACTCAGGAGACTGAGGCAAGAGAATCACTTGAATGTGGGAGGCAGAGGTTGCAGTGAGCTGAGATCACGTCATTGCACTCCAGCTCAGGAAACAGTGTGAGACTCTGTCTCAAAAAAAAAAAAAAAAAAAAAAAAAATTATCCCTACCTTACCTTTTCAATGACCCAGCAGGTACTATTTCTGTTTTACATATGTGGAAACTGAGGCTCAGCAAAGGCACATGTCTTGCCCAGAGTCACCAAGCCAGTAAGTGAGCTGACTCAAACCCACACCTTTATCACTATGCCCACGGCAAGGTCCAGGGGTGAGAGAAATTCAAGGGGCTATCAAGGGCATGGTTCAGGCACTTAGGACTTTTACTGGAAAGAAGAGGAAACTCCTCCCTTCCACATGGCAGCACCCTCCCCTCACATGCTAGAGCTCAGTCCGCCTTTGTTAGTGCTGGTACTGGGCTAGGATCCCAGTGATGCAGACTTTGATGGACTAACCAGAAAACCTAGCACCACCAAAGCCCAAGGGAAAAAGTCTTTTGGAATGTACTTGTTTATAAGGTGGAGATTGTCTGATCACAGTTTAGGCAGCTGGATTTAGCATCAACTCAGAATATTTTTCTTGGCCTTACATAGGCCTTGGTCAGAGGTCAAATTGTTCCATGAAGATGAAGATTCATTGCATGAGTAGCCAGCTAAAATGAAGCTTTCTCATGTTAAGGTGATGGGGGTGGGTGGGAGGAGGGTGAGGTTGGTGTGCTTTATTTTGTTTCTGGATAGGAGAGGGCTGGGTTTCTCTACTTATGCACTTACTTAGATAAATCAAATTTCTACAAGTAAAGGAGTCTGGATTATTGTGGTGGTCACAATCCCTAGATATATAACACCACCAATTTCCATTCATCTACCCATCCAATATTTATTAAGAACTATTAGATACTGTCTCTCTAGCCCGATTCACAGAAACACACAATGAAGGGGTTTCGTTTTTTGGTTTTGGTTTTGGTTTACAGACAGGGTCTCACTTGTCCAGGCTGGAGTGCAATGGCGCAATCATAGCTCACTGCAGCCTCCACATCCTGGGTTCAAGTGGTCCTCCAGCCTCAGCCTCCTGAGTAGCTGTGTCTACAGGTATGAGCCACTGTACTAGGCTAATAAAGGGTTTTGGAACTTAAAGGAACCTTAAGAATCTGCAGAGCCCAACTCCTCAAGAGAAACACAATGACTTGAGTAGCCTGAACCAATGTGACCAGAATGAGGAAAGCGAGGGAGCCAGGCTGGGCGTGAGTCCTGGCTCTGCACCTTGCTAGCTGGCAACTTTGGGCAGCTACTTAACCTTCTATGGCTTTGTTTTTTCATCAGATGAACAAAATCACAGAGCACCTGCACTGCTGCCCTGCTGAGGGGCTGCGTGCCTGGGTGACCGCTGCATGTGCTCACACTCTGCAGAGCTGCCCGTGCCCAGACAAAGGCAACCGTGGCCTGTCAAGTGCATCATGACAGTGGTCCTGGGTATAGTCAGGCACCATCCTCTTCGTGCATGGTTGTAGGTTTTGAGAAATAAAAATAAAACCCTAAGCTCCCCCAACTGACTAAACAGATGCTCCCTTGGCCAAAGGGACCCCAGAGAAATGTTAAAACTGAGTTCCTGGACATGACAGGATGGGAGGTTGAACACACCTCATTATACTCTCCCCTCGCCAATCGCCATTAGACTTTCTGTCCTAAGAGTTAAACAGAACTAGCCCAGCAGGAGGGACTCCCCTCTTTTTTTTGCGGGGTTTTTTTTTTTTTTTTTTTGAGACAGGGTCTCATGTTTTCACCCAGACTGATGTGTAATGGTACAATCTCAACTCACCACAGCTTCAGCCTCCCAGGTTCAAGCCATCTTCCTGCCTCAGCCCTCCAAGTAGCTGGGACTACTGGTGCACCACCATGCCCAGCTAATTTTTGTATATATGTAGGAATAGACAGGGGGTTTCACCATGTTACCCTAGCTGGTCTTGAACTCCTGAGTTCAAACTATTCTCCTGCCTTGGCCTCCCAAAGTACTAGGA
>NW_022437026.1:7395850-7404636 GCF_009761245.1 Sapajus apella
ATCAGCCTCCTGAGTAGCTGGGATTACAGGCACGCGCCACCATGCCCAGCTAATATTTGTATTTTTAGTAGAGACGGGGTTTCACTGTGTTGACCAGGATGGTCTCGATCTCTTGACCTCGTGATCCACCCGCCTCGGCCTCCCACAGTGCTAGGATTACAGGCGTGAGCCACCGCGCCCGGCCAGAGGCTAATTTTAATGCATTTAAATGTTAAGCCACCATCCCAAAGTGGACATGGGCTGTATGTAACAAGTATGTTTGCTTACTGTATATGCAAATACATCCTCCCATCATGAATATTCATAGCTTCTCCTATAGCCTGTTAAATATGTATACTGAGCCAATTCTTTTGGATTAAGTTTCTATTCCACTATTTTCTCCCTTCGAGTGCCTGCTTTCAGTTTCTACCAGAGGCTACATTCCCCAACCTGCAGGGGACTCTCAATAAGAAAAGCCCTCTTCTCTAAGTTCATGAACCTTGTGATTCTTCAGCTGACATTTTGATAGTGTGATTGCTCTCTGGATGCGGGCAGGGAGATGGTGCTGTCAAGTAGAGCAACTTTATAGAGGGTGTCAGGCCACAGTGTAGGTGCCCATTCAGAGCCTGAGGACTCATCCACCAGCTACCCGGTGTTGGCTGCCAAGGGCTTACCATTGAGTCATTCCTCAGGAATGGCCCTCAGCCCAAGGGAGCCCCACCTCCTCACCCAGGACAGCCCACATTCAGCAACCAATAGGGGCCACTCCAGCTTCCAGAGTTCCTTGAAGGATCAGCTGAGTCCCCATTGTAGCTCTATCCATGCCATCACATGCAGTTCAACTTGTCCCACTGCCCAATTCTGCTTCTCTCACCTCCTTACCAAGGCTGCTCTTGAGAGGCTTCCCAGTAAACCACCTGCATATAAACATCCCTCCCGGGGAGGCTGACTCACGGCACCACCAAGGAACCTTGCTCCTCAGATGATGAGTCTCTGAGCACAGTCCCAACAGGGCAACTCCTGTTGCCCACGGGTCCAGCTTTACAGCTGCACCCACCTCCCCAGCCCAGGTCCGCCTGATGCACAGTGGAGAGGGAATTATCCATTGAGATCTTGCTCCACATAAAGCATTCTTGCGCCAAACACCCACACACAGAGAGGCACAAAGACCATCTTTACCTGCGGCAAGTGAAGGCAGAGTGCGGTCCTGGCCACCCTTTCCCACACCTACCCCTTCTTTCCAGTGTGAGGTCCTGGTGAGTGAGATCATGAAGGGCAACCCTGACAGAGAGAGCTGCTACAGGGCTGCCTTGTAAGTGGTAATAGGGCTCTGTGGAAGGAGTGGGGTAGTCCTCCCAGCCTTGCCAGGGTTGGCAGCCATTAGCACACACAGAAGAGAAGGCCACGTGACCACAGAGATTGAAGCCATGAACCCAAAGACAAGGAATGCTGCTGCCACCCCAAACTGGGGGAAGCAAGGAACAGATTCCCCCCTGGAACCTCTGAAAGGAGCAGAGCCAGCCAACACCTTGATCTCAGCTCAGGGAAGCTAAATTTGGACCTCTAGCCCCCAGAACTGTGAGAAAATTAATGCCTATTGTTTTAAGCCATTGAGTTTGAGATCATTTGTTTTGGGGGGTTTTGTTTGTTTCCTTTTCTTTTGAGACAGAGTTTCGTTCTGTCGCCCAGGCTGGAGTGCAGTGGTGGAATTTCAGCTCACTGCAATCTCCACCTCCCAGGTTGAAGTGATTCTCCTGCCTCAGCCTCCTGAGTAGCTGGGATTACAGGTGCGCGCCACCATGCCCAGCTAATTTTTGTATTTTTAGTAGAGACAGGATTTCACCATGTTGGCAGGCTGGTCTCGAACTCCTAACCTCAGGTGATCCACCCACCTCAGCCTCCCAAAGTGCTGTGATGACAAGCATGAGCCACTACACCTGACCAAGTTTGAGATAATTTGTTACAGCAGCCTCAGGAAGCCATCCTGACATCTAAGTCACTGCAGGAACAGCCTCACGCTCAGACTCCCTTCAGTGTCTGCATCTGTAAAGTAGTTTTCCTTCCAGCTGATCTCATATGAAAGGAAGCTTTCCCTCCTATTTCTAGTTTACAACAGCCATTTAGGAAAAAAGTGGCTTTAGGCTGGGCCCGGTGACTCACGCCTGTAATCTTAGCACTTTGGGAAGCCAAAGCGAGCAGATCACAAGGTCAAGAGATCGAGACCATCCTGACCAACATGGTGAAACCCTGTCTTTACTAAAAATACAAAAATTAGCTGGGCATGGTGGTGCATGCCTATAGTCCCAGCTACTCAAGAAGCTGAGGCAGGAGAATTGCTTGAACTCGGGAGGCAGAAGTTGCAGTGAGCCAAAATTGCGCCACTGCGTTCCAGCCTGGTGACAGGGTGAGACTCTGTCTCAAAAAAGAAAAAAGAAGAAAAAGAAAAAAGTAGCTTTTTTCTACTGGTAAAATTTCAGACACATGGCAGGTGATGATGGACACATGTGGGGACAAGAGAGGGCACTGGAGTCTAAAACAGAAAAGCATAGTGACTTATTACTACGGTTCAACTGTATATGTCCCTCCAAAATGTGTGTGTTAGAACCTAAATCGTAAGGTGATAGTCTTAAAAGGTTGAGCCTTCTGGGAGGTGATTAAGTTCTGAGGACTCTGCCCTGGCGAGTGGATTAGTGCTCTGATAAAAGAGGTTGATAAGAGTACTTCAGTGTACTTTTCTTTTTCTTTTCTTTTTTTAATTGAGATGGAGTCTCACTCTGTCACCCAGGCTAGAGTGCAGTGGCATGATCTCAGCCCACTGCAACCTCCACCACCTGGGTTCAAGTGATTCTTCTGCCTCAGCCTCCTGAGTAGCTGGGATTACAGGCACATGCCACCACGCCCAGCTAATTTTTTTGCATTTTTATTAGAGATAGGGTTTCGCCATGTTGGCCACGCTAGTCTTGAACCCCTGACCTCCACACACCTCAGCCTCCCAAAGTGCTGGGATTCCAGGTGTAAGCCACTGCGCCTGGCTTCAGTGTGCTTTTTTGCTCTTCCACCTTGTGAGGACACAGCAAGAAGGTCCTTGCCAGGCACCAAATGCTGGTACCTTGATCTTGGGCTGCCCAGCCTCCAGAGCTATAACAAGTAATTTCTGTTCCTTAAAATTACCCAGTCTCAGGCATTTGTTATGGCAGCACAAGTGGACTGAGACACTGCACCAAGTCATTAGCCCAGACGCATTTTTAGAGCTCCAGACCCAGAGACAGGCTAGAACTAGAGTTGACCAAACTCTAGTCACAGTTAGTTTTGGAGGCAAGGGGCCTGTAGGACCTGCAGAGTAAGTCCATTCCTCCCCCAGAGGGAAGGATATAAGACTGAGTCCTTCTGTCTTTTAGATCCAGAAATCACACACCATCCAGGTGCACCCAGGCCAGGCCACACCCACCTTCTGCATTTCCCCAGAGGAGATGTTGCACGAGCCGCTGGGAGGAGATGCCCGTTCGCACCACTGTTCTCCGCTGCTCAGAGCCCATGAGTTGGCAAAGTCATAGGGGTCTGAGGTCAAGGTGCCTGTGAAGGAAAGTTTCAGGAAAATAACACTTCAGTTATGCCTGCCCCAGAACTCCTGAGTGAAAACTCTAGGTCTGATGGTGATTTGCGTTTTTTGTTTTAATTTTTTATAAAGAGACAGGGTCTGGCTGTGTTTCCCAGACTGGAATGCAGTGGCTACTCACAAATGCAATCCCACTGCTGGGCAGCACAGGAGTTTTAACCTGACCTTTCTCCAGCCTGGCTAGTTCACCCCTCCTTAGGCAACCCAATTGTCCCCCGCTCCCCAGGAGGCCCCCATATTGATGCCAAGCTTAGCGTGGGCACCTGATCAGCATAGGGCTCTGCAGCCCAGAACTCCTGGGCTCAAGGGATCCCCCATCAGCCTCCCACGTAACTGGGACTGCAGGTATGGGCCACCATACTAGGCTGTAGGTCTGTTTTTACCTGAATCTAACTTGTATTAAATTCAACAACAAGCGTGCATACAGTACTCAGCCTAACATTATAGGGCATGGGTGTCAGAGGTCAGCAGACAGTTGGAGACTGAAGAAGGAAGGAAGGAAGGAAGGATGGATGGATGAATGGATGGATGGATGGATGGATGGATGGATACAATTACAATGAGGTAGATGAGGTGAAAGATGATAAGGAGAGGCCCTTTCCCTCTCGCGTCTCCATGCCTCCATGTGCCTTTCTCCCTCCACGTGGAATGTCCTCCCCGTATTGCCTTATCTATCTCCATTCCTTCTTCGAGATACAGCTCAAGAACCACTGCCTCCAGGGAGCCTTTCTGAACAGCCCTACTTCCATTCCTCACCCCAGCCTGCTTGGGTGTCCCTTCTCTGTGCCCCATGCTACCCTGGGCGGCCCTCCACCAAAACACTCATCACTCTTTGGTTTATATTCTTTTTGCTCATATTCGTGCCCCACTCAACTGTGAGCTCCTTACTTAAGGGCATGGGCTGTGTCTCTTGTCTCTAAATTCTTATCTGCTGGATTGCGAATGCTCAAAATATTTTTGCAGAATGAAGGTAAGAACATGACACAGAACCTAAGCCCAGCCCCCAGGTCACTGCATGCTCCAGGGTCTCGCAGCATCTGTGCTTTAATATCACAGTGCTCATGCTACTGTCAGCTACTCACAATAGACTGTGAGGGCCTCATGGACCTACACGGCCTGGTGCAAAGTAATTATCTAACAGTACTGCTGAATCTGTATTAAAAACTAGTATGAGACAACTACCTATGCAGTATTGGGATGAGCAGTTTTTTGCATAGCCAGGCCTGGAAGAGTGAAGTATGTCTCAAGGTCAAGTAATACATTTGCGAATAGTAAATAAACTGTCCCAGGGGAAGAAAACTATAAATGAGACCTCAGAATATAGTCAGTTGTTATCTGGGATTTGACAGGTAGAAACCACCCCCCACGACCACCAAAGATATATTCACTTCCTAATCCCTGGAACATGTAAATATCATCTCATATGGCAAAAGATGTGCTTAAATTAGAGATCTTGAGAGCAAGAGTTTCTCTTGGATTACTTGGTTAGGCCTAATTGCAATAATCTTTATCCTTGTAAGAGATGAATAGAGGGAGACCAGACAAAGACACATGCAGAGGACAAGGCAACGTGAAGACAGAGGCAGAGGCTGGAGTGATGTAGCCGTGAGTCAGGTATGACGGCAGATGATGGAAGAGGCTAGGAACAGATGCTTCCCGAGAGCTCTGGAAGGAGCTTTGGGCCTCCCAACACCTTGATTGCAAAATTCTGACCTCCAGAACCATGAGAGAATAAATTTCAGTTGTTTTAAGCCACCTGGTTTGAGATAATGTGTTGGTAGCCACAGGAAACTGATATATGACATGCCAATATGATATATTGTTAGCAAGAGAACTTAAATTTGTGACATGTTAACTGTGTACCAGACATTGCGATAGGTATTCTCTGGATTCTCAGTCACTCCATGCCACACAGGTTTTGACACTTTCTAATAAACCACATTAAGATAGGGACATAGAGGAGGCTTTGTGTTGTTGCCTGGGCAAAGCCCTTCTATGACCCTGTGTGATCTAGGCTGATCCCAATTCCTCACATGCAAATAAGGAGTTAGACTAGATGACGTCTAGGGTCATTTTTAGCCCTGACCTTCTACGAAGTGAAACTTTATGGGGCTAGATCTGAAATGAGACATAGGCTGTCCAAGAGATGGAATTACAAATATTCTTGCTTAGAGAAAACTCTCTGAGAGCCAAAATAGAAGCCAAGCTGAGCAGATTCCTAGAAGTCAGGAAGCCAGATTAACTGTTTGGGAACAAATATTGCTGAGTCTTTAACAACCAAAGACAACTAAACCCCCAATCCTTTAAGGATGGTTTCTGAAATATCACCAGAGTCATGAATTTTTACCAACAACCACCACCTTATTCTTCACACCATAGACCCCATTTTTAGTTTTTAAACCTTAGAGCCTAGGAATATGAAAGACATTTTAGGGCTGGGACTTCAATTTCTAGCAGTATGACAGGTTAGAAAACACTAAAACATGTGCCTCTACAATGGACAAATGCCTTCTTGAATTCTATGGCTAATCTCACAAAAAAGTAGAAGAAATTTCAAAAGACAAAAAGGAGGAGGAGGGAAAGGATAAGGAGAGAAAATGAAAAAACAACTGGTGAGTGTTGAAGTCAGGGCACTCTTGCCAACAAAGGGCCTTGGGTTTAACATCTTTGGATCTGTATCATGTAGGAAGGAGATTCTGAGACCCCCCATTGTGAAGCTGGGACCCTTAAAGGATGACAACACCTCCCCATAAGACAGTTCACAAGAAAAAAAACCTACTTTAAGAAACAATGGGCCAGGAGCACTGGCTCACGTCTATGATTCTAGCACTTTGGGAGACCGAGGCAGGTGGATCACTTGAGGTCAGGAGTTCAAGATCAGCCTGTCCAACACAGTGAAACCCTGTCTCTACTAAAAATATAAAAATTAGCTGGGCTTGGTGGTGGGTGCCTGTAATGCCAGCTACTCAGGAGGCTGAGGCAGGAGAATTGCTTGAACTGGGAGGAGGAAGTTGCAGCAAGCCCAGATCACACCGCCACACTCTAGCCTGGGCAACAGAGCAAGACTCTGTCTCAAAAAAAAAAAAAAAAAAAGGAAACAAGTCTGTTACCTTAGTCTGGCCTCTGGATAAATGAGGAAAAAAAAGGTCTTCCTTAAAATCTGTAGTTGTGGGAAAGCCCTCATGTGGATTTGAGATTCCAATTTATACTTCTAACAAGATTTAGTAACTCCATATTGAAATATTAACACAAAACCCTTCAAAGATGAGCTCACAATCCAAAATTATGAAACAAAGGAAACAGTCCACTCTAAGCAAGAGCCACTAGACACAGAAATAACAAGATTAGAGCTTCAAAAACTTCATATATTAAAATTTCTATATAGAAGTTTTAAAACAAATATATTTAAAATTATTGTTGGGCCGGGCGCAGTGGCTCACACCGGTAATCCCAGCACTTTGGGAGGCCGAGGCAGGTGAATCACCAGGTCAAGAGATCAAGACCATCCTGGCCAACATGGTGAAACCTCACCTCTACTAAAAAGTACAAAAATTAGCTGGGCATGTTTGCGTGTGCCTGTAGTCCTAGCTACTCAGGAGGCTGAGGCAGGAGAATTGCTTGAACCCAGGAGGCAGAGGTTGCAGTGAGCCAAGATCACGCCACTGCACTCCAGCCTGATGACAGAGCGAGACTCCATCTCAAAAAAAAAAATTATTGTTGTAAAGAAGAAATAAAAATTTTATAAAATAAGACAATAAGAAAAACAATCCAGTAGAAAAGAGCCAGGTTTACCTTCTAAAATTACAAATGTAGTTAATGAAATAAAGAGAAACCTCTATTGATCAGTTAGACATCACCTGCCAATTAGAAACAGTTGAGAGAGAATTAGTGAATTAGAAGATAGATATAAGTAGAGATGAGCTGATAATCCCCCTTTCCAGGAAAAAAAAACAAAGCTCTGATTTATAGCATTTGCTGATTTCCAGTGAGTAAATAACTCCTACCATGGCCAGTTTCAAGTTATCAATGTAACAGCAGTGAATGTGGAGCCAGAAAGAGATACACACAATTGATTCTCACCAACCAGCATGAGCACAACACTTGAGCCAAGCAAATGACCTAAAAAGCAACACAGAGGGATAAAGAGCTAGAAAAAAAAGGAAATAAGGTAATGATAAAAAGGCGGATGAAATAAAAATATTCAACGTATTTCTCATAGTCACCAAAGGAGAAAAAATTACTGAAAATGTTCTAAATCTGATGAAAGAAAGCATCAGATTCAAGAATCACAATAAGTCCCAAGCAAGATAATAATAATAAAACCTACACCTAGAAAAAATAATAATTACACTGACAACGTACTTCTCAACAGCAGCAATGGAATTCTTCAAAGTTCCATGAGAAATAACTGTCATCCTAGAATTCTGTATACCCAGCCAAAGTGTCACATAAGAAAGAAGGAGCATTTGCTTCAGTTATAACTACTGGGCCCTGAATGAAGGAACTACTAAAGAGTGTTTTTTTAAGAAAACAGAAATTAAACCCAAATGAAAGGAGAAATTATGAGTAAAGAATCTGTTAAACGTGAACACAAATCCTGCCAGGCATGATGGCTCACACCTGTAATCCCGGCACTTTGGGTGGCCAAGGTGGGAGGAATGCTTGAACCAAAAAGTTCAAGACCAGCCTGGGCAACATGGTGACACCCCCTAACTCTACCAAAAAAAAAAATTAAGGCATATCTAAACAAGCACTGATGGTGTAAAGCCATAATAATAATGCCAAACTTAATACTTATTCAAATAAAGTAAGGGAGACAGTGAGGGTCACAGGAAAAGAAGTAACACAGAAGAAACAGCAATAGTAGAAAACACAAAATAAGGATGGTAAATATAAATCCAAATATATCAACAAAACATTTACTGTAATATAAAATGAATGGAAAGATGCAGAACTTTATAGTAAAAAGGCAGAAAGAATCATGTAACATTAAAATAATAAATAATAATGAGATACCACTATATATATTAAAATAACAATTTAAATATACATATTTATATTTGCCATTTAATATATATATTTATATATATTAAATAGTTAAATATATATAAATATATATTTATATATTTATATATATTATATTATATATATTTTTATATATGTAAATACATTTATATATATTAAAAATATA
>NW_022437026.1:7405036-7440499 GCF_009761245.1 Sapajus apella
TATATTAATGAATTAATATCAATTATTATATAATTGATATTAATATAATGAATTAATATCAATATATTAATGAATTAATTTCAATATATATTTCATTTATATATTAAATATATATAATGTATATAATATATAATATATATTATATATTATATATAATATAAAAAATACATATATTTAATGGTACATATTATGTATAATATAAAATATATATATTTAATATTATATATAATTTATATTAATTTATATATTAATATTTAGTATTATATTTAAAATTTAATATTGTATATATTATATTAAATACACAGTATATATATTTAATATATGTAAATATAGACACTTAAAATATAGACATATGTTTAAGAGACACTTAAACATATGTCTATACAAAAATCTGTACATGAATACCACCTCACGCCTATTAGACTGGCAACTATCAAAAAAAGCAACTATAATGTTGAGCTCTTTGGCACTGTTGGTGGGAATGCCAAACGGTACTGTTACTGTGAAAAACAGTATGGTGGTTTCTCCAAAAATTAAAAATGGAATTCCATGCTAATGGATCAGAATTAATATTGTTAAAATGACCATAATGCCCAAAGCAATCTACAGATTCAATGTAATCCTTATCAAAGTACCAATGTCATTTTTCACAGAATTAGAAAAAACAATCTGAAAATTCATATGGAACCGAAAAACAGCCCAAATAGCCAAAGCAAACCTGAACAAAAAGAACAAAGCTGGAGGCATCACAATATGGGACTTCAAAATATATTACAAGAATATGTAACCAAACAGTCTGGTATAAAAATATACACGTAGATCAATGGAACAGAACAGAGACCCAGAATAGAGCCAATTGATCTTTGACAAAGCTGACAAAATGTATACTAGGGAAAAAACACCTTCTTCAACAAATGGTGCTGGGAAAACTGGATTGCCATATACAGAAGAATGAAACTGGACCCCTATCTCTGACCATATACAAAAAAAATCAACTCAAGATGTATTAAAGACTTAAATGTAAGACCTGAAGCTATAAAAATCCTAGAAAAAATCCTTAGGAAAACTCTAGTTGATATTGGTCTAAGCAAGGAATTTCTGACTAAGACTTCAAAAACAAGCAACAAAGTCAAAAATAGACAAATGAGACTTCGTTAAACTAAAAATCTTCTGCACAGCAAAAGAAATAATCAACAGAGTGAAGAGAGAACCTGCAGAATGGAAGAAAATATTTGCAAACTTATTCATCCAGTAAGGGACTAGTATCCGGAATACACAAGGAACTCAAAACACTCAGCAACAATGAAAAATAAACAATCTCAGGAAGAAGTGGGCAAAGGACATGCATAGGCATTTTTCAAAAGAAGACATACAAATATCTGACAGGAATATGAAAAAAAATGCTCAACATAACTTGTCATGAGAGAAATGCAAATTAAAATCACAATGAGATATCATCTTACCCTAGTCACAATGGTTACTATTAAAAAGAAAATAACAGATGTTGGCAAGGATAAGGAAAAAGGGGAACTCTTATACATTGTTGGTAGAAATGTGAGTACAACCTCTGTGGAAAACAGTATGAAGATTTTTCAAAGAATTATTAATAAAAATAGGAATACCATTCAATCCAGCAATCCCACTACTGGGTATCTACCCAAAGGAAAAGAAATCAATATATCAAAAACATACCTGCACTGGTATATCTATTGTGCATTATTCACAATAGCAAAGACATGGTATCAACCTAAATGCCCATCAACAAATGATTAGGTAAAGAAAATGTAGGCCAGGTGCAGTGGCTCACGCCTGTAATCCCAGCACTTTGGGAGGCCAAGGTGGACAGGTCAGCTGAGTTCAGGAGTTCAAGACCAGCCTGGCCAACATGGCGAAACCCCGTCTCTACTAAAAATGCAAAAATTAGCCAGCCTTGGTGGCACACAGCTGTAATCCCAACTACTCGGGAGGCTGAGGCAAAGAATTGCTTGAACCCGGGAGGCGGAGGTTGCAGTGAGCCGAGATCATGCCACCACCCTCCAGTCTGGGAGACAGAGCAAGACCCTGTCAAAAAAAAAAGAAAAAGAAAAAGAGGAGAGAGAGAGAGAGAGAAAGAAAGACAGAAAGAAAGTAAGTGTGGTGCATATACACAATGGAATACTATTTGGCCATAAGAATGAAATCACATCTTTTGCAGCAACATGGGTAGAATTGGAGGTCATTATGTTAAGTGAAACAAACCAGACACAGAAAGTCAAATATTACATGTTCTTACCAATAAGTGGGTACTAAAAACTATGCACTCAGAAAGTAGAATGACAGATATTGGAGACTCAGAAAGGTGAGAGAGAGTGGGAGGGGGTGGGTGATGAGAAATTACTTAATGAGTACAAAGTATATTGCACCCTAAAAGTCCTGACTTGACCGTTGCACAACCTATGCATGTAACAACACTGCGCTTGTACCCTGTAAATTTATACAAAAAAAATTTTTTGAGACAGAGACTCACTCTTTGCAACCTCCATCCTCTGAGTTCAAGCTGTTCTCGCCTTCCTAGTAGCTGGGATTACAGGCACGTGCTACCACGCCCAGCTAATTTCTGTGTTTTTAGTAAAGACAGGGTTTCACCATGTAGGCCAGGCTGGTCTTGAACTCCTGACCTCAAGTGATCCATCTGTCTCAACCTCCCAAGGTGCTGGGATTACAGGCATGGGCCATCGAGCCTGGCCTTATACAAATTAAAAAAAAAAAAATTAAAAAATGCTTTAAAAGAAATTGCATATCAAATTTTTCTCCTTTAAAGTAAAGAGAAATAGACATTATAAAAGGTAGTATTTTAAATTTTCACATACTTGAAAAATAAAGAATTAAATATATGAAGAAAATAAAATTGCCACACAATCCAGGAATTCTGCCTCTGGGCATATACTCAAAATAATTGAAAGCAGCGTTTTGAAGAGTTATTTGTACACTTATGCTCATTATTCAGCAGCATAATTCACTCCATTATTCACTATAGGTAAAACGTGGAGGCAATCCAAGCGTCCATTGATGGATAAATGGATAGGCAAAGTATGGTCTGCATGCACAATGAAAATTTTTTTTCCTCAGATTCCTCTGATACAATGGAATATTATTCATTCTTAAAAAGGAAGAAAATTCTGACATACGCCACAACATGAATGAACCTTGAGGACATTATGCAAAGTGAAGTAAGCCAGTCACAAAAAGACACATGCTGGATGATTCCACTAGATGAGATGCTTAGAGAAGTCAAAATCATAGACAGAAAGCAGAACGACAGCTTCCAGGAGCCCAGAGGGAAGAACACGAAGTTACTGTGTGGTGAGTATAGAGTTTCGATTCTGCAAGATGAAGAGAGTTCTGGAAATGGATGGTGGTGATGGTTATACAACAGCATGAATGTACCTAATTATCACTGAACTATATACACAAAAATGGTTATGATAGTAAATTTTGGCTGGGCGAGCTGGCTTACACCTATAATCCCAGCACTTTGGGAGGCCAAGGTGGGGGGATCACCTGAGGTCAGGAGTTCAAGAGCAACCTGGCCAACATGGTGAAACCCCATCTCTACTAAAAATATAAAAATTAGCCAGATGTGGCGGTGGGTGCCTGAACTCGGGAGGCTGAGGCTGCAGAATCACTTGAACCCGCGAAGCACAGATTGCAGTGAGCCAAGATCATGCCATTGCACTCCAGCCTGGGCAACAAGAGCGAAACTCTGACTCAAAAAAAAAAAAAAAAAGATAGTAAATTTTATGTTATATCTATCATAGCACAATAAAAAATGGGGGGCGGTTAGAAATCTATACACAAATGTTTAGAGTGGCTTTATTCATAATTTCCCAAAATTGGAAAGAACGAAATGTCCTTCAACTAACTGGTGAATGGATAAACAAATTGTGGTGACTACTCCTTTTAAATAGGAACAGACTACTGATACATGCCCTAACATGGCTTAATCTCTAACAGATTATGTTAAGTGAAAGAAGCCAGACTTACAAGACCAAATACTCCAAACACTATATGATTACAGTCATATGAATGTTGGAAATATCAGAACTACAGAAACAGATGAAAGATCAGTGGCCACCAGGGGCTAGGAGTTGGGGGAGGATTTGACTACAAAGGAGCATGGTGATTTTGAGGGTGATAAACCTGTTCTATAGTTTGATTGTGGTGGTTACATGACTCTACACTTTTGTGAAAACTCAGAGAACTGTACGTGAAAGGGTGAATTTTACTGTCTGTAAATTAACTTCAATAACTCTGACTTTTGAAACAACAATAATAAAATTGAGCTATGTGGTGCTTCCATGACACACATCTGAAACAAAATCACACAGAAAGGTTGAAAGAATGGAAAACGATACATCGAACAAGCACTAATCAAAAGAAAGGTGGAATAGCTATATTAACATCAGACAGATTAAAGGCAAAAAGCATTGGTAAAAATGAGAGTCGTTACATTAAAGGAACAATTCCCTAGAAAGTTTCCATATTTCTAAACACTAATAACAAAGGCTTAAGATATACGAAGCAGGCTGGGCATGGTAAATCGTGCCTGTAATCCCATCACTTTGGGAAGCTAAGGCAAGCAGATGACTTGAGGTCAGGAGTTTAGGACTAGCCTGGCCAACATGGTGAAACCTCATCTCTACTAAAAACAAAAATTAGCAGGGCATGGTGGCACACGTTATGTAGTCTCAGCTACTCAGGAGGCTGAGGCAGGAGAATTGCTTGAACCCGGGAGGTGGAAGTTGCAGTGAGCTGAGACCTCACTATTACATTCCAGCCTGGGTGACAAAGCAAGACTCTATCTCAAAAAAAAAAAAAAAGCAAAACTTGACAGAATTGCATGGAGAAATTGATAAATTCACACCATTACAGAAAAATTTAGCTCTCTTAGTAATGGGTCATTACTAAGCAGACAAGAAGTAGTAAACACACAGAAGATCTGGAAAATACAATTAAAAAGCTTAATTCAACAAGTCTAGATAGAGTCCTGTACCAATTAGACAATACATCATTTTTGAGCATACAAAGAACAATTGCAAAAAAAAAAAAAGATTATGTACTAGTCTACAATTTTTTAACTAAATTTAGAAATTAATTACAAATAGGTAACTTTAAAAATTTCAAGCATTTGAATTTTTAAATGCATATACGTTCAGAAAGAGCTCAAAATGGAAATTAGAAAATTTATAAAACTAAATATACATATCAAAATTGGTAGAGCTGGGCACAGTTACGCATACCTAAAATTCCACTTGGAAGGCTGAGGCAGGAGGATTGCTTGAGCCCATGGGTTCAAGACGAGTTTGGGCAACTTAGCAAGACCTAATCTCTAAATATATATATACACACACACATATATATGTATATATATACAACATATATGATTGCATATCTACACACATACTATATATATACACATACACATACACTACACACACACATACACACACATACACACACACACACACACACACACACACAGTGCAGCCAAAGTGGTATTTAGAGGGAAATTTATAGCCCTAAAATCTACATGTCAGACAACAAAATCAGTGCTGAAGAAAACAAAAATAAACTATCATACCATTATAGTACATTCCAATGAAAGGAATAGTCAATTGTTTCTCTACATGCTTACCCTCTAATCAGAAAGTAGTTGGGTCATAAGGAAGAAAGATAACTTATATGTAAGTGTTCAGCTTTGGCAAGGGAACGTAACTGATTGAATGTTTATGTAACTGAAATTATCTAAAGAAGATTGAAATATTCATCTTTAATGTTTTCACATTATCACATTATCCATTTTACCTCCTATTGCTCCTGAATACACACACACACACACACACACACACACACACACACACACACACAAACTGGCCTTTTTGGATGGTGTGGAGGACCGCTCCATAGATTTTATCCACTCCACTATAGTGGGTTGAGGAGGATCGACTCACACCATCCAGCATTGACCAATCATCTACCGCATGTCAGTTGCTATCCAGAATTCAAAGTTGAACAAAGCCAGCTTTGAGGAGCTCAAAGACCTGGTTTGACTAGAGGTCTAGGCATTGGAATGGAATGCGAAGAGATGAGATTGGCAGCATCGGTTGAGGTGAGGTCACAGTGAGGCTTGAATGTCAGGGGAGGCATGATAGTGAAGGTTCATGAGCAAGGAAATAAAAACCACGGCCACACGTAGGGAAATGGTATCCCAGAAAATCTTACCTTCTTGGGTCATAAAGTCATCTTCAGCAAAGATGTTAAAGTTGCCACACAGCCCACAGGTCTTGTTGAAGTATCTGTCTGACAGCAGGACTTGAAAGTTGCCACTGCTGTCGATCCTGGCCACAAAGCCATAAGCCTCACCAGACAGTTTGTAGTACCCAGCCTCAGTTTCTAGATACAGCCCTTTGGAGGCATAGGGCATGGAGACTCTGGAAGGCAAAGGCTAAGTTCATAAGTGGACTTCTCGTGCATTTTCTGGATGTCTCTCCCACCTTCTAACCCCAACCCCATGTTGTAGGGTTCAGACCATGGTGCAAAGTGGCTGAGGGCCTAGACCAGCAATTGGGAGACCTGGCTTTCTCCCAGCCCTGCTATTCACTTCCTTGCCACATTTGCTTCCATCCTCTGGGCCCCAGCTTCTTCATCTGGGAAATGAGGGCTTGTGCCAGGGGATCCCTAGGGTCCTTTCTAACTCAGACATTCTAGGCTTACCTTTGGTCCCCCTGTGTCACAGTACCATTGACAAACAAATGGATGTCAAAAAATTCCCCGAGATACACGGAGAGGCTCAGTCTCTTGCCATTTTGGAAGTCCCCTGCAAGAGAAAAAAGTCAATAGTAGTGATTATTACTCCCCTGAAACAATGAGTACATTGATTAAGAATCATCATCTACATAATCTTTTCTCAGCAGAAAACGCCCCCAAAAGTCTTAACAAGTGAGCAACAAAAACCTCCCTAAAAATCTCATTTTCTCACCCATTTTTCCATTCATCTAAAAATAATTATTGAGCGACTTCTGGATACATAGCCCTCAGGTGGGCTCTTATATATCACAAAAGAAAAATGTAATAAAAGCATGATCTCTTGTTTATGGGAGTTTACAACCTGGGTATAAATAGAAAACAAACACGTGACATTGTAAGGCAGCAAACAACACTATGAGGTACTGGTAACAGGTGCTCTAGGAGAGTGTCATTCATTCATTCATTCATTCATTCATTCATTCACTGAGACAGGGTTGTGTTCTGTTGCCCAGGCTGGGGATGCAGTGATGTGAACATGGCTCACTGCAGCCTCCGCCTCCTAGACCCAAGCAATCCTCCTGTCTCAGCCTCCCAGGTAGCTGGGACCACAGGTGCATACCACCACACCCAGCTAATTTTTTTTTATATTTTATAGAGACAAGATCTCACTGTGTTGCCCAGTCTGGTCTTGAGCTCCTGGAGGCAAGTGATCCTTCTGCCTCCGTTTCCCAAAGTGCAGGGATTAAAGACAGGATTCATTCTCCCGCCCCCACCCAACCCTAGCAGTGTTATTTAAAATGGTATTTTAGGACAGCTCAAGTCAGACTCCCTGGGCTGTTTGTTTAAAATGGAGATTCATGAACCCCACCTAAGTTTACTGAATTTGATTATCCAGGAGTTCAGAGATGGTGTGGGTCAAAGGCCTTACACAGCACATGGAATTAATAAGGACACACTAAATGGTTGACAGGGGAAATGTCTGAAGATCCAGACACATGATAAAATAGGCTCTGGGAATGATGTAGTTGTGAGTGCTGAACAGGGCCACAGGGGTGATGGTGGCCGGCAGGAAAGAGGAAACACAGGCAAGAGACATTTTTCACAGCATGACCAAAGCTTAGCAAGCCTCACATAGTTTTTAAGAACTGCTGCTACTTGTGCTGGGTCTTTGATATTCAAAGATAACTAATTGGTCATAAGAATGAAAAGAACCAGAAGGGAAAATATAGAGTCTGGTCTCAAGCCTTGGAGACAGAAATTGGTAAAGTTGGTCTTAAAAATGAGCAAATGCCAGCCTGACCAACATAGTGAAATCCCATCTCTACTAAAAATACAAAAATTAGCTGGGCATGGTGGCACGCAACTGTAATATCAGCTACTCAGGAGGCTGAGGCAGGAGAATCGCTTGAACCTGGGAGGTGGAGGCTGCAGTGAGCCGAGATCAGCTACTGCACTCCAGCCTGGGCAACAGAGCAAGATTCTGTCACACACAAAAAAGAGCAAATCGCTCTTCTCCTAGAAGGGATAGGGGAGTGTGGACTTCTTCTCAGCAAGAAGAGGTTAAGATGTCTGTGGAACCAAGCCCCAAAGAGCCACGAAAACAGGGAGCTGGGGCAGGGGTCTCCTCACTCCTAGCCAGGAGAGGAAGAGTCCCCAGTAGGGCTCTGGGCTGAACTGAGGCTGCAGGAGGACAACCACACACACAGACACACACATGCTCGCGCACACACACACACACACACACACACTACACACACACCATGCGCACTGCAACACATAAACACTCCAAACCAACCAGAATGAGCTACAGAATAGACTTGCTTCTGGCGGGAATTCAGCAAGGGCTGTCCCATGTAAATAACCAGTCTATCCTAGGAACAGTGTTGAATGATACGCCAGCAGCAGCAGCGACCGGAAAAGACACGCAGACCACCCACAGTCCATAAACCATGCTCTGCAGTGCTCCAGATCAACGCAGCTGGGAGAAGAAGGAGGTGCGTGCCAAGTGAAAGGGGGCTTGTCCTGTTTGAGCCGAGGAGTCTCCCTTACTCTGCATTCCCATCTAGAACAGTTTTTACAGCAAGCAAACCTTTAAAAGCTGAACAAACGGACTGACAGCAAGACATTGGCCAAAGAAAAACAAAGAACTAGAGAGGCGATTGCGTAAATAGAGTAACTTATTTTCAATTTTATTTCATTTATCAGTAATGTTAGAATCTGAGAGAGGAGTATATGGATCTTGAAGTCTTTCAACTTTTCTGTATGTTTGAAAATTTCCATAATAAAAGGTTGAAAAAAAACAGGACAACCAGGTAACAACCTCCAGTTTGCACTCCCTCCCAGGAGCTCTCCAGGGCATTGGGTCCAAGACCAAATCCCTCCCTCGGCCTTTCCTGGAGCTGGCTCTCTGAACGCTACACACAGCCCACAGTGAGCCCATTCGACAGGGCGGGGATGCACTCACACCCCTCACTGGAGACCTGCCAGAACAGAAGCCCCCACCTGCTGGACAGCAGACAAATGAGCCCACGAGGTCTGCGGCCCCGGGTCCCTTATTACCACTGAGCCTGCCACCCCATCAGCGAGTCCTCTTTCCATCCCATCTCACAGGGCAGACAGACAGGGAGTTCTGCCCAGCTTCACTGGGTAACTCGGCCAATATGTCACCTCTGAGCCAAAGGCATCTCCTTCCCAGAAATGGGAAAGGGACCCCGTGAGCCTCTCCTTGCAGTCTCTCCTTCTCCTGGGATGCAGAAAGCATGGGTGGGACCAAGTCTGCCAGGGACTGTGGCTGGAGGATGGGTAGGGAACGCTTCAGAGGCAGCCAGGCAGCTTGGGACTGGCATGGCCCTATAGCTGGGGATCTGCAGCACTTAGAGACTTCCAAAGATGAAAATCACTTCAGCAACGTACTCGCTCCACAGGGGACAGAGCTGAGCGTGTGCCACAGGAAAGCCCCGAGGTCACTATGGCTGTAAGTTTGAAAAGTAAGGCCTGCAAGGCTGAACAAACCAAGAATTCAACAGAAGCAGAAAACGCAAACAGGAAAGAACCAGGAGAAGTGTGTGGGAGGGAAGGGAGCCCCGCCCTCCTAGGGTAAATAACGGAGGAGCCTGCTGCCAGGCTCTCGGCCAGCCAGGTGGCAGACCCTGGGGTAACTTGCCCATCATCACAGAGCCAGTCAGTGATGACAGAGCTGGGACTCCAGCCCGAGTGCTGTTTTAAGTACGTGAGGGGCTTGCTCTGGGCGGCCCCAGGAGAGACCAGCATTAGGAAGTCCAAGCGACAGCCCGGGGCTGAGCCCCTGTGAGGCAGTGCCAGGTAGTCAGGGGAGGTGGTGCTGGCTGTCCCCGAGCTTCACCTACTGCAGGAACTGGGGCTTCTGGAGGGGCTGATTTAGGTTGTGGTAACCAACCCCCACCCACCTGGAGACAAACCAAAAACAGCAGTCTAGGGGCAGGAGTGGGGCTGCCTCGTGCCCTTCAGTGACAACTGAACTGCATGGCATGGAGAATTCCTGGCCCAGGATGGCGGAGGGGGGCTTGAGGAGCAGTCAGGCCACACCTGGAGCATGGGAGTGGCAAGGGAATTGGGGGTTTTGTTTTCTCTTGTTTTGAGGTCTTGCTCTGTCGCTCAGGATGACGCATAGTGATGTGATCACAGCTCACTGCACCCTTGAACTCCTGGGCTTGAGCAATCCTGTCACCTCACCTTCCCAAATAGCTGGAACTGCAAGTGTGTGCCACCAAGCCCAGCTAATTTTTGTATATTTTTGTACAGACAGGGGTCTCCGTGTGTCGCCCAGGCTGGCCCCAAACTCCTGGGCTCAAGCAATCCTCCTGCTTCAGCCTCCCAAAGCATCGGGATTACAGGCATGAGCAACTAACTGTGCCCAGCCTGGCGGTGGGATTTTTCAAAGTGTGACCGAGAGAGGCTGACAACTCAGAAAAACATAGGACAGCAGCAGGAAGGATCTAAACAAGCGGTTCTTAAACTCTTTTGCTCAAAAAGCATAGTAAAAACACAATTTACTTTATGACTCGGGACACACACACACATTTCACGTATTTACTCTTGCCAGCCGGGCACAGTGGTTCAAGCCTGTAGTCCCAGCACTTTGGGAGGCTGAGGTGGGCGGCTCACGAGGTCAGGAGATCGAGACCATCCTGCCCAACATGGTGAAACCCCATCTCTACTAAAATACAAAAATTAGCTGGGTGTGGTGGCACACGCCTGTCGTCCCAGCTACCCTGGAGTGTGAGACAGGAGAATCTCTTGAACCCGGGAGGTGGAGGTTGCAGTGAGCAGGTCTCACCACTGCACTCCAGCCTGGTGACAGAGCAAGACACTACCTCAACAACAACAACAAAATCTACTCTTGCCATGTACTATGCACTCCAGAATTTTCTGATGGTTCCTATCCTATTCTATTTTGCCTTTTTAAATGCTAGTTATAAGCATTAAACTAATTTTAGGACCCATGGCTCATGACTCAGTTCGAAAAACCAGGAGTTCGAAAAACACTGATCTAGGCTGACTTCGTTTTACAGACGGAGAAACTAAGGCCTAGGTTTACAGCAGGATTTCTCCACTGCACCACTCGAATTCAGGGCCAGACACTTCCCTGTGCATGGCAGGAGAACCAGCAGCCTCCTGGCCTCTACCCACTAGATGCCAGCAGCACCCTCCCTACAGCGTGACAACCCAAAATGTCTCCCGACACTGCAAAATGTCCTCAGGGGGAAAATCCCCCCGAATGGGAACCCCTGGTTTCCACGGTGGGCATGGAGCTGAGCCTACACTCAGGCTCTTTTGACTCCGTCCAAATCCCCTTTTTGCAACACAAAGCTGTGTAACAGGGCATCGGAGTGTTCTAGGTTGCGCTAACCACTAATGCAGAGAGAACTCCAGACCAGCCTTGCCTTTTATTTGCCTGGTTCCCTCAATGCAGGACTCAGGGGGATCAGATAATGTGAAGCCGTTAGAAATCGCCAGTGAGCCCAGGGGAGACCCCTGCACTCCACAGACCTCCAGGTTAGCACTTCCTATAACTCTTAGGAAAAGAGGCTGGCTATCACCCCAAAGAAGCAAGACAGGGCAGTGAAGCTCCTCCAGAGGTTCCCGCCAGGCCTGTTGAACGCAGTGATTAAGGCGCTGAGTGAGGAGTAAGCTCCCAGCCCATGCCTTAGAGGGAAAGGTATCCGGGACCTTCAGAAGCAGGCCAAGAGCTGGAACCTCGGTCAGACGTGGGTGCTGTCTCAGGCTTTAGTGTGAAACTCACTCATCTGCATTTCCAGCAAACACTCTACCTTCCAGGCCTGTGATTCTGATGCAGGTGATCCTTCCTCCAAACTGAGAACAAGTGTCTGGTCTAACCATGCCACGGAAACTAAGGAAGAAGTGACTCAGCAGACCTTTGGCTGTTGTTGAAGCCTCTCTCTTGGCTAGTTTGGGAGCCAGATCCTGCAGCCGTAGCTGAGGAAGAGCAGTCTCTAAGGAAGAGCACGAACCAGGACTCCCAGGTCTCTCTCTGGCCCCTGTGCTGCCTGGCAAAGAGCCTTGTCGCCTTGGCCTTGAACCCTGGAGCCTGCCTCACCAGAAGCCAAGATCAAGGATGGGGGCCTAGCCATGGCACCAGGTGGCCCTTCATGTGCGGACATAAACACTTTACTCAGGATGTGAACAAGGGCCACAGGCACTCGGGAGGAATGTGGATGTGCGACTTACGGTCA
Source organism: Sapajus apella (assembly GCF_009761245.1). Taxonomy (NCBI): domain Eukaryota; kingdom Metazoa; phylum Chordata; class Mammalia; order Primates; family Cebidae; genus Sapajus; species Sapajus apella. The sequence goes on from NW_022437026.1 coordinate 7,417,555, forward strand.
AGGAGGCAGGATGTCATCACAGAACAATGGGACAGAAGGTGGGCATGTCCACGGAAACCGAAACTGCAGGGCCCAAGTCCTGGGCTCCCCTCCCAGACCCGGTGCCCCCGGCTGCCCTGACGCACCTGTGCCAGCCCACCCCTCCCATTCTTCCTCTTCTCCCACATACCCCAACCCATCAACAACAACAGGCAAAGCAGCCACCCATTCTCTATGACGTCAGCAGCGTGGTTTTGGTGGCAATGAAAGCAATTTACATTAAAGTGTGTTTGATCCGTAACCTGGTTTAGGCAAACAATCTCCCAGAAGATGGATACTTTGCAAGGGCAAGTTGCTTATAAGAAAGGAATAGTAGCCTGGTGGGGAACCCCACAAAGAGGTTTTGAAGTAGACAAGCCTTCCATCGCCCTTCAGATTCCTCTGTGGCCACTGAAACATGGAAAAGGGTGGCCAGACCTCTAGCGCAAACCCGTGTGGATCACGTGGGCCAAATGGAACCGAAGTGACCCTGCCCTCGTGGAAATGCCTGAGGGCCCAGCAGCCCCTGTCCCCACATGGCGCCTCCAAGTGAACAAACACCCCGTGTTAAGCTGGCTGCTTTCAATAACTCAGCTCAGCTAAGCAGTCACACTTTCAGATAACCTGTCTCCCTTGATCCTCACGGTGTCTCCATTTTAAAGATGAGGAAACTGCGAAGGTACCCTCAGAACAGTCAGTAAAGAGGGAAAGCGGAGGAGAACACAGGTTTTCCAACTCCAACTCTGGCTCTGTCTGTGCTTCCATTTCCTGCCGGGGCAGAGCCACCCAGTCCCGTGGGACGGAAACCAGTGAGCAAGAGTTGATGAGCCCAGTGCTGGGTGGGCGGAATGGGCACGAGGGCTTCCTGGAGGAGGTGACAGAGACAGCCTAGAGGCACCAGAACAGCCTACATCTCCCAACCTGGGAGGGCTACCCTGACGTGGCACAGGGTCTGGAATTGGGCTCAAGCAGGGGAAGGGAGCTTTTCCAACATGCTAACTTGGCTCTCTGACCCTGGAACATGAGCTCTGTGCCTGGGACGAAGCTATTAGTACAAACCCGTCTCCAGGCGGGGAGTCCACAGCAGAGCTGAACTAACACAGATTGTGAGTCAGACAGCAACCCCACCCGGCACCGCAGCGTCTCCACCAAAATCTTCCACCGGTCACTTCTTTTCCTTTTTTTGAGACGGAGTCTTAATCTGTGCCCAGGCTGGAGTGCAGTGGCTCTATCTCAGCTCACTGCAACCTCCGCCTCCCGGGTTTAAGTGATTCTCGTGCCTAAGCCTCCCAAGCAGCTGGGATTACAGGCATGCGCCACCATCCCCAGCTAATTTTTGTATTTTTTTTTTTTTGAGACGGAGTTTCGCTCTTGTTACCCAGGCTGGAGTGCAATGGCACGATCTCGGCTCACCGCAACCTCCGCCTCCTGGGTTCAGGCAATTCTCCTGCCTCAGCCTCCTGAGTAGCTGGGATTACAGGCATGCGCCACCATGCCCAGCTAATTTTTTGTATTTTTAGTAGAGCCAGGTTTCACCATGTTGACCAGGATGGTCTCGATCTCTTGACCTTGTGATCCACTCGCCTCGGCCTCCCAAAGTGCTGGGATTACAAGTGTCAGCCACCGCGCCCGGCCTCTTCTGGTCACTTCTAACCCTCCATTCCCACTCACCCCAGAGCCATCACAGGTAGGGGTCTGTATCAGCTCTGCTGTGGTTTATAAAATGGGAAAATCCACTTAAAACAAAACTTGGGGTCACCCAAGGTAGGGAGGGCCTAAGTCATCAGCTTCCCGGGGGCAGGGGTGGGGAGTTCTCTCCAGCTGCTTTTCCAGTTCCTCCCCAGCTGCCACCTCTGAAGCAAGTTGGGACCCTCACGGCTGGTGTTCAGGATGGCTTCCTTGATTTGTCACGCCCTGGGGTGTCTCTGGCCTTTTCACTGCCTGCCTGGTTACCCTGGCCAGGTCCACTCCACCTCCTACCTCTCTCCTTTTCAGGACCGTCTTGGCAAAGCACCAGTTTCCTCTCACCACCTCCCTGCTGCACAAGACCCTACACTAATTCCTCACAGCCTACAGAATCGACTCCGATTCCCCATCAGACTTCAAGACCCTACACTGCGGCCTCGCCCGGTGGCCCAGCCTCTCATCCCACCCCTCTCCAGTCCCGCCCCACGAAGTTTGGTTATCCAGTCTAAGAGCAGCAGCAGCAGCTGCGAAATTGTTAGAAATGAAATTTTCAGGGCGCCTTCCACATCTACAGAGTCAGAACTCCGGGGGCAGGGCCCAGAGATCTGTTTGTCACAGCCCTCCAGGTGGTCCTGATGCAGCCTGGAGTTTAGCAACTGCTGCGCCAGCCACACGGACTTCCCCAGGGCTCCACGTCAGGAGCACGTGCCCCTCCCGCCTCCCCACTTCTCATGCGGTCCCCATGGTATGCAGCACCCTCCCCTGTCTTCTCTGGCCAACCAAAGCTCCTTCCCCAGAGCTCTGCGTACACCACCACTCTGTAAACATCTTCAGGCCAGGCAGGGTGGCTCACCCCTGTAATCCCAGCACTTTGGGAAGCCAAGGCAGGTGGATCACAAGGTCAGGAGTCCAAGACCAGCCTGGCCAATCCTGTCTCTACTAAAAATACAAAAAAATCAGCCTGGTGTGGTGGCGCATGCCTATAATCCCAGCTACTGGGGAGGCTGAAGCAGGAGAATTGCTTCAACCCAGGAGGCAGAGGTTGCAGTGAGCCGAGATTGTGCCACTGCACTCCAGCCTGGGCAACAGAGTAAGACTCCATCAAAAAAAAAAAAAAAATCTTCAGCACAACAGAGACTCCAGAGAGCTAAGCACCAAGAAACACAGATGAGTGAGACACGCTCCTTGCCCCTGAGGAGCTCGCGGAGGAGTGGGGAGGATGGCAGTGCCAGGAAGTCGTATGCGATAGGTTTCCCAGCAGAGTCAGAGCAGGTGGCAAAGATGGTCTCAAAGAGAGACCAGGAACAGAGGGAGCTCACAGCTACGGCCAGGTGCCAGACAGAGCCTAGTCCAGCGCCGGGCACACGGAGGACCCTGCGTCAGTCCCCGCTGACTGATGGCGCAATGACCCCAGTAGCCCAGAGCCTAGATCTCAGGTGAGTGTCTGGGTGCTGCCAAAGACTCCCCCCTTGACCAAACTTGAGTGGGGGACTTCTGAGCCCTCTTCTAGACTAGGCCTTGGCCTTGTGCTCTGTCCTTGGCCTGCTCAGTTCAGTTTTAACAAGAATCCTGCTGGATCGACTTGGCAAAGACACCCCCACCCTCAGTATGCAATCACCCTGGCCTGCCTTCAGCAAGACACCTGTCAAGCTGGGTTAAGCAGAATCTCTCTTACTCCTGACATTTCCTCTTTGAAATTTTCCATCACTGGCCCCTTCCCTCCTCCTTGGCCCTAAATCTTCACTTTTCCTTGTCGTATTCAAAGTTGAGTCCTCTCTCTCTCCCCTGCTGAAAAACCTCCATGGCAGCAGTCCCTCTTGAAAGTCTCCCCTACTCACTTTAACAAGTGTCATGAGGCTGAGTGCGGTGGCTCACGCCTATATTCCCAGCACTTTGGGAGGCCGAGGCAGGCGGATCTTAAGGTCAGGAGGTCGAGATCATCCTGGCTAACACGGTGAAATCCTGTCTCTACTAAAAATACAAAAAATTAGCCGGGCACGGTGGTGTGCGCCTGTAGTCCCAGCAACTCAGGAGGCTGAGGCAGGAGAATTGCTTGAACCTAGGAGGCAGAATTTGCAGTGAGGTGAGATTGCACCACTGCACTCTAGCCTGGGTAACAAGAGCAAAACTCCACCTCAGAAAAAACAAAAAAAGACAAGTGTTATGAACACTTTTTCTGTAACAGCATGAGCCTGTCCATCGCCATCTCAGTTCCCAAGGCTGGGGTCCCCATGTTTGCTAGGTTTTTTGGCATCCCTCCCTCACATACCACACACCTTGGTTAGTTTTTAGCCTGTGGAGGTCATCAAACCATAATCCTCCATCCCCACCCTCCCAACCTCGCCAAGTGTCCTCTTTCCTTAATCCAGAGGAACATTCTGTCAGTCTGAGAGGCCTGGGATCAAAATCCAGCTCCACCTTTTTTTTTTTTATGTGTTTCTTTGAGACAGAGTCTCACTCTGTTGTCCAGTCTAGAGTGCATCTCAGCTCACTGCAACCCGGTTCAAGTGATTCTCCTGCCTCAGCCTCTGGAGTAGCTGGATTACAGGCGCCCACCACCACGCCAGGCTAATTTTTGTATTTTTAGTAGAGATGAGGTTTCACCATGTTGGCCAGGCTGGTTTCAAACTCTTGACCTCAGGTGATTCACCCACCTCGGCCTCCCAAAGTGCTAGGGTTGCAGGTGTGAGCCACTGCACCCGGCCTCAGCTCCACATTGTATTGTCTGTCAGGCCTTGGAAGGATGATGCAACCTCCGTGTGCCTTGGTTCTCCATTGGTAGAACCAGGGTGACTCCAGCTACATCCCAGGGCTGTTGTGGGGATGCAGGGACAGTACCAATTCTTCTCTAGGAATACAGGAGGTGCTCAGCATAAGCTGATGTTCTGATCCACAGGCCCCCAAGTAAACAACGAGTCTTCCCTTTGGCAACGAGTTTCCAAAGCACCTTATCTAGTTCATCATTCTCCTTGATGCTGTGCTGCTTCCAGGGCATCACCCGGACCCAGAACAATGGACACAGCAAACTACTAAAGAAGATAAAGACTCTCTTCATCCATCTCACTGGGCTCCCATGGGGAGAGACCCAGGGAAAGCCAAGAGGTGCTACAGGTCACAGAAAGGCTGTTCCTCTCCTTGTTCTCAGCACTGACCTTTCAGCTCAGGCCCTGTCCTGAGAGCAGGAATCCTCCCCCACACCAGGGCTGAGTTCAGCCAGCCCTCTGTCTGAATTCCTCCCTGCAGTGCCAGAACTCACCGATAATCGAGAAGGAATGTGTCTGGCAGTCCCCTGCCAGGAGGTAACTGCAGTATCCCGCAAAGCTGTACATGCTCCCATCAAAGGTGTTGATGAAGTCACTTCCGAAGAGGCTGCATCGGGCCATGGATGACCTGCCACGAGTCCCTTCTGCACAAAGGATCCCTGGAGGGAGAGGCCACACGTTGGGCTGGTGATCACAGGCCACAACTGGGACTATCAGCTCAAACCTCTCTGGCCCCGTAGAAATTAGACTGCCTTTGATAGAAATTGGGCTGTGGGGAGATATTTTCCATCCTAAATGAGACTAAAGCTGTTGCTTTCAGCTCCCAAATATGAACCCAGATTCACAGCAATAACTAAGGAAGTTTTTCAGGAAATCTATTAGTGTTAATAACATTTACTTACTGATTTAAAATGTCATCATTATTAAAAATTTGGAGCATACAGAAGAAAACATAAAGAAGTTGGCTGGGCACGGTGGCTCACGCCTGTAATTCCAGCACTTTGGGAGGCCGAGGTGGGTGAATCACCTGAGGTCAGGAGTTCAAGACCAGCCTGGCCAACATGGCAAAACCTTGTCTCTACTAAAAATACAAAAATTAGCCAGGTGTGGTGGTGGGCACCTGTAATCCCAGCTCCTCGGGAGGCTGAGGCAGGAGAATCGCTTGAGCCCAGGAGGTAGAAGTTGCAGTGAGCCGAGATCGCATCACTGCACTTCAGCCTGGGCGACAGAGCCAGACTGTCTCAAAAAAGAAAAGAAAAGAAAACACAAAGAAGCTAAAACCATCTGTAACCCAATATTCAGTGATCATTAGAGTTAACATTTCAATGTTCATCTTTTCATTTTATTTTACAGCATATGCACAATTGCAGGTTTTTTACAAATTGGTGACCACCTTGTGCAAACTACTTATAACCTCTGTTTATTTCTCAATAGATTATAAATAATTTGTCATGCTATTGTATATACTTCCAATGTGTGGTTTTTAGTGGCTGCATCATATTTTGCATCTAAATATCTACAGTACAGCCCTTTATTGTTAGGTTCCCAGCATTTTTCCATGTTTTAATATTATAAACAGATTGCAGTGAGCCCCTTTGTACATAAATCTATGATTATATATTGAGCAGGTTAAATTTTAAACAGATCAGACTGTGTGCCTGACACATAGAATCTGTGAAGTGTGAAATCCTCCAGGGTCACATCCTAACTCCTTCACTGACTGCAGGTGTTTTTGTGTGTGTGTGTGTGTGTGTGTGTGTGTGTGTGTGTGTGTGTGTGTTGGCAAGTGGGGAAACACAGCAATAAGTCTCTAAGTTTCTGGGTTCCCTGGCAAAAGACCTACCTGGTAGGAAGATGCAGAGAGTGTGACAAATGTATATTTCTTTCCCCAGACTCACCTGTGGGCAGCAGCTGGATGCTGCTGACCTGAGAGATCTAAGTGGAAAGAGCCCGAGGTCAAAAGTCCCCTCCTGCCATTCACAGGCTCGGAATCTTAGCAAGGGAAGGGCGGCAGTACGATGCAGTGCACCAGCCTGGGACCCAGGAAGACTGACCTCTGATTTGGCTCTAGGAGACTTTGGAGCAGTCATTTCTCCTCTCCGACCCTCAGTCTCTTCATCTGTACCATGGGAGGGTCAACTAGGTGACCTCCACAATCTCATCTAAAACTAATAATCCATCCAAGTCTTGGATTCCTTCTTCCTCGTCCTGTGCCCCCATAATATAAGATAGTTCTGTGCCACCCTTGTGCTTCTTAATTCCCCAATAGGAGATGGCATTTGCAGGCACCTCGTCTCTGGAATACTGGTCCAGGGTGGGAGCTCCTCAGAACCTTCACAGGAGACCACCAGCATGCGCCTACTTGGGGCTGGGCAGACAGGTGAGCTCCAGACACACCTGCTTGTTCCCAGAAAGGGGTCACTTCAGATGGCCCTGGGGGGTGGGAAGTGAGAAATCGAGGCCCTTTGGTACCTACCTGGCAAGGTGAGGGCCAGAGCAAGCAGCACCCTGGCAAATCTGGCAGGAATCATCTGCAGAGAAGCAAGAAACATGAGCTAGTCAGTGTTGCCCAGGTAGGAGGCTGCTGGAGCGGCCACTGTCAGGGCATGCAGTAGCAAAAACATTTCTTCAAAGCAGAAGAAAAGATTGATCTCCGTGACCCCCTCTTCCCCTTTGAACATGGCCTTCTGGCCCCCCAAAAAACTCCTGGCCAGTGCCTGGCCCAAGGACAACAATCGCTGTGTGCTGGGACCTGTGGGCACCCTTCCACAGACAGCAGTCACAGCACCAAGACAGGCGGAAAACCCTGCCCTCCCTCCAGGCCACTCTCACGTCCCTGCCTCCTGAAGCAGCTGGGACCCGACACACCTCATTCCTTCCTGCCTCTGCATCCAGACTGGCGAGTAGGAACCGTCTTACACTTGTGTGCCCACCACAGCACCCCAGCCATAGAGAATGCTGAGGAACTGCCAACTTGATGGTTGGCCCCCAACTCTGTACCAGAGCAAGGGCTGTCTCTCTTGTCCCCAAGCCCCGCGCCGGGCAAGATGCTTAGCACCCAGATGTCCAGCAGCAAATGTTTGCTGAGCTCATCGGAGAAAATGGACAAGGAGTCCAGTGGCCCTGGACGCAGGCAGGCATCTCCACTGTGAGACTCCCCAAGAGAGGGACAATTGATCATGGCTGGCAGAGCATACCCCCAAGTCCCTTAGAGCCCCTGCGGTAGCCCCTCTCCTCTGGAAAATGTTGTTAAATGAAGTGCCGAATCTGTTGCCTGAGATTCACTGGGGGGTGCCTCCTTTCCTACCCAAGGTCCCATCCAGACAAAGGTGAGATAAAGCCAGTCTGTGATGTATCTGTGGAAGGAACACTGAGATGTCAAATAAGGCCAGGTCTTGATCTCCAAGCAGGTGTCCCCTACCAGTCCTAAGTTAACGCAGGTACATTCAGCTGCTCCCAGAAGGTTCCCACAGGTGAGGGCAAAGCTCATTCCATCTCATTTGAGTGAAGTACTATCAAGCAGTAAAACCCACTGCATGAAGAAAAGCAGCCCCGGGACCCTCAGAGGCAAGTAGAGGAGGGAGCATTAGGATCATCCCTCACTGAATTGAATCGCCCCTCCAAACTAAGCCCTTCTAGTCCAGGGACAGAGAACCCCAGGTCCCCAGGAGCAGGGATCAGTCAGTCCTGCATCTTCCTCCCACAACTGAGCCAGCTCTTCTTCCAGTGGCCATACCTTCCCCTACAAATGAGGCTGCAGGTATCTCCAAGGTCCCTGGGAAACTCACCGCTGGACAAAGGGTCCGCCAGCCCTAGGCCATGCTCCCAGCTGCTGCAAAGGCTGAATCAGGTCTGCTCCAGCTCCGGACTGTCTGGCTATTATGTAGCCCAGGGACTGTGGAGTCCCCACTGCTGGGGGAGATAAAGCCCAAGCTGTGACATCCACCAACCACCCTCCCTTTCCCACCACAATAGGCTGTGAGCTGCCGCAGCAGGGGGTTGGCCTCCTCCTAATTACCAAAAGGAAACAATGAAAGGAAATGGTATTAGAAGTACCTCCACGCTGATAAAGCTTTGAAGAGTTTGGAGGGAGACCTCCTGGCAGCTGCCTTAATGAACCGCCTTGCCCTCCCCAAACACCCCCAACCCCTACACCCCAACACTTGATCCCTAGTCTTCCCAGAGTGCCCCACATGTGTGGGATAACCAGGAATGCTGGTTTTCTCAGGGCAGGCTGATCCAGACAGTGGGGAATTTACACTAGAACAAAACAGCTTCCTGATCCAGCTTCCAGGACTGGACTGCAGGGAAGTTGGTCAAAACACCTCAACCTGGGCCAATTTCGCTGCTGTGTTTGGAGGAAGGAGAACACTAACACTTCCTATGCACCCCAGGTACGAAGGATCCGGTCCTGGCCCTGACAAAAACAGTCCCTTTGGGTCATGGCCAGGGCTGAATGGACCGGTTAAAGACAAACGTCTTGGGCACAAGCCTAGGCCTTTGTAAAATGGTGAAGGTGAGGAGCGATGGTTTGAGTCTAATACTCCGATGGTTTGAGTCTAATACTCCTATTATTGCTAGATTTGAATAATTCTAATTCTCAAGGATGCTTCCACCGACTTCTGGTACCCTGACCTTACACATACACACACGCACGCACGCGCACACACACGCACACACACGCACATACACGCACACACACGCGCGCACACGAACACACGCACACAATTCTTCTTCCCAGCCTCCCAGTCCCAAAAGCCTAATTCTCAACATCATCTGCTGAACAAATTCCCACTAAAAGAAGTAACTGATGAAATAGGCAGGAGTAGGGGAAGGTGACTCTGGTGCTGGGGTTCCACCCAGTGAGCTGCACAGCCCGAGCCACATCTAGGTATGGAGGACCTCCTCACTGCTTCTCCACGATACCGCCTACCCTACCACTATGAGAAACCGCTAAGTTCCAACCTCCTCCCTTCCCATATGCATCACACTCCACCACTGCCTCTGCCATCCCAGGAGAGGAAGAGGCACACTCTCAAGGAAGAAAAATGGCACAAGAGGCAGAAAGCATGAGGCAGTAGAAAACGCCATCAGGATTTCCACTTCCAGCTTTTTTTCAAAAAAAAAAAACCTGAAAGCCCTCTCATTACAAAATACTGTGCTAAATATAACCAATGTTCTTTAAATGCACAGCTGATCTAGGAGGAAAGTAAGGAATATCTTCAAGGATCAGTGAGGAAAAGGATCCTAAATGAGCATGAGGCAGGGTAGGCCCATGGTGGTCCAGTGTCGGCCAGTCTGGGAACCCTCCAGACTTGAGGCTGCAAATTGCAAGAATGGGAAATGTGACTACTGGCCTGACCCACAGGGAGAACTAGAATGGAGACCCCTGCATACAGCTGAAACTTTGAAGAGAAACGTCTTCCAAATGATGGACCAGGAAAATAATCCAGCCCCCAACATAGAAGATAAGGAAGATTGCCTGTCTCCACCTGTTTTAGGGGTGGGAAAATTCAGTCTTTCTTTAGAATTTTCATCCTCTGCACTCATGCAAATAAAACTTTATTGCAGATGAATTCAAAATCAAAAATTTCACAACCCTTAAGAAAATCTACCATGAGCAAGAATTAGATCCCTAAGAATTTCGGAAAATAGGCCAGGCAAGGTGGCTCATGCCTGTAATCCCAGCACTTTGGGAGGCCAAGGTGGGCAGATCACAAGATCAGGAGTTCAAGACCAGCCTGGTCAACATGGTGAAACCCAGTCTCTACTAAAAATACCAAAAAAAATTAGCTGGGCATGGTGGTGCGTGCCTGTAATCCCAGCTACTCGGGAGGCTGAGGCAGGAGAATTGCTTGAACCGGGATCTGGGAGGCAAAGGTTGCAGTGAGCTGAGATCGCACCACTGCACTCCAGTCTAGGCTACAGAGTGAGACTCTGTCTCAAAAAAAAAACTTTATTGAAAAAGTAAAGAAAAATTTTTTCAGAAAATAAAATGATCAGTGAAAGATTTTTAAAAATAAGTGTTTAAAATTATGATAGGCCGGGCGCGGTGGCTCAAGCCTGTAATCCCAGCACTTTGGGAGGCCGAGGCGGGTGGATCACGAGGTCAAGAGATCGAGACCATCCTGGTCAACACGGTGAAACCCCGTCTCTACTAAAAATACAAAAAATTAGCTGGGCATGGTGGTGCGTGTACCTGTAATCCCAGCTACTCAGGAGGCTGAGGCAGGAGAATTGCCTGAACCCAGGAGGCGGAGGTTGCGGTGAGCCAAGATCGCGCCATTGCACTCCAACCTGGGTAACATGAGTGAAACTCCGTCTCAAAAAAAAAAAAAAAAACACATTATGATAGAGGCTAGGCACGGTGGTTCATGTCTGTAATCCCAGCACTTTGGGAGGCTGAGATGGGAGAATCGCTTGAGACCAGGAGTTCAAGACCAGCCTGGGCAACATACCAAGACTCCATCTTTACAAATAATAAACATTTTTTTTTAATTAGCTGGGTGCAGTGGCATAAGCCTGTGGTCCCAACTACTTGAGATGCTGGGGCAGAAGGATCACTTGAGCCCAGGAGTTCAAGGCTACAGTGAGCTGTGATCACACCACTGTGCTCAAGCCTGAGTAACAGAGTGAGGCCCAGTCTCTAAAAAATAATAATAAATAAATAAATAGTAAATTAAAATATAATAGACTAAAAAACAGGAACTGAAAACAAGAAAAAGAGAACAGGAAACCTTGAAAAAGAACTTTAAGGCCAGAAGTGGAGGCTCACACCTGTAATTCCAACACTTTGGGTGATGGAGGCAAGAGGATCACCTGAGCCCGGGAATTTGAGACTAGCCTACGCAACACAGCAAGAACCCATCTCTACAAAAAATAAAAATAAAAAATTAGCTGGGTGTGGTGGTGCATGCCTGTGGTCCCAGCCACTCAGGAGGCTGAGACAGGAGGATCCCTTGAACCCAGGAGGCTGAGACTGCAGTGAGCCATAATTGTGCCACTGCACTCCAGTCTAGGCAATAGAGTGAGACCCTGTCTCAAAAAAGAAAAAAAAAAAAAAACTTTAAGAAATGAATATATGTAGTAAATTAATTGAAAAACTCAAAAACACCAGATATTGCTGAAAAATAGTTCTAAAGAAATTACTCAAATATGGAGACAAAAAAACGGAAGAGCAGCTAGGCGAGTTGGCTCACGCCTGTAATCCCAGCGCTTTGGGAGTCCAAGCGGGGGTGGATCACTTGAGGTCAGGAGTTCCAGACCAGCCTGGTCAACATGTTGAAATACTGTCTCTACTAAAAAAGCAAGAAATAGCCGGGTGTGGTGGCGCGTGCCTGTAATCCCAGCCATTTGAGAGGCTGAGGCAGTAGAATTGCTTGAACCCAGGAGGCAGAGGTTGCAGTGAGCCGAGATCACACCACTGTGCTCCCATCTGGGTGACAGAGTGAGGCTCTGTCTCAAAAAAAAAAAAAAAAAAAAAAAGGGAGGAGGAGGAACTAAGAAAGAAACATGATAGAATTAGAAGATCTAAAGAGAAGAGAGAAGTGCTAAGAGAAAAAGTCCATCCGTGGAGAATTCCATATGCAGTGTCTTGGTTTGAAGTCCCGGAAGCAGACTCTGAGTATTTTAGTGGAGATAATTGATTTGAAGGGGCAAGAAGCATAGGCCATAGGCAGGGAAGCTGATCCTAAAATGGGGACAAACTGATCCTAAAATCCATATGGGAAGCAAAAGATCAAGAATAGTTAAAAATAATTTCAAACGTGGCTAGGTGCTGTGACTCACGCCTGTAATCCCAGCACTTTGGGAGGCCAAGGCGGGCTGACATGGGGCTGGGGAAGCAGCCAGTAAAAGATGTTTATTATGCTAGCCACCAAGTGGACAAGGAAACTTCATTCTGGAGTAAAGTCTGGGAAAATGTGCGGTCCATGCTTCCGAGTCCTCCCACTCTTGGGTCAGGGAGCAGAGGTATTTCTTTTTCTTTTTTTTTTGAGGCGGAGTTTCACTCATGTTACCCAGGCTGGAGTGCAATGGCGCGATCTCGGCTCACCGCAACCTCCGCCTCCTGGGTTCAGGCAATTCTCCTGCCTCAGCCTCCTGAGTAGCTGGGATTACAGGCACGCGCCACTGTGCCCAGCTAATTTTTTGTATTTTTTTTTAGTAGAGACGGGGTTTCACCATGTTGACCAGGATGGTCTCGATCTCTTGACCTTGTGATCCACCCACCTCGGCCTCCCAAAGTGCTGAGATTACAGGCTTGAGCCACCACGCCCGGCCAGAGGTGTTTCTACACTTACTCCTTCTTGTCAGTTACTGTCAGGGCTGTTTCTGGAGGCATTCAGCCCTCAACACTTCTGGCCCTTGGGCACGGAGCAGACACTGGTAGTCTAGAAGAAATAGGAAGAGTTGGAGTCGGAGGGACATGGGAGGTGACTGTAACGTCTGGTCTACCTAGTAAATTATCGTTCAGAGTTGAGGAAACATAGACACTTTTTTCTTTCCAGAAAAACAGAGAGTGGGTTTAACATTAATAGTCCTTTCTGAAAGAACTACTAAAGAGGTTACTTCAGGGAGAAAAAAACATTTTTTGTTATTGTTTTTGAAACAGGGTCTCACGCTGTCACTCAGGGTGGAAAGCAGTGACAGTCACAACTCGCTGCAGCCTCAAACTCCTGGGCTCAAACGCTCCTTTCACCTCAGCTTCCCTAGTAGCTGGGACTACGGGCATGCACCACCATATGCAGCTAATTTTTGTGTTTTTTTTTGTAGAGACAGGGTTTTGCCATGTTACCTAGGCTGGTCTCGAACTCCTGGAGCTCCTGGGCTCAAGCAATCTTCCCGCCTCGGCCTCCCAAAGTGCTGGGATTACAGGTGTAAGCCGCCTTGCCCTGCCAGGAAGAAGAAAATTCAGCTCAGAAAGACGATGCCAAAAGAAAAGTTAAAGAAAATAGTAAATATGGGGGTAAATGTGAACAGGCAGTTATTATATAAAACAATAACAATAGTAATGATAAACTGGAGAGTTTTTAAAAATTAGAACCAAAATATCAGACAGCAATAACATGTAAGACAGGAGTAAAAGTGTATGAAGGTCCTTGTATTGCCTAGAAGGAAGAAAGTGGTCGTGATCAGTTATTTTTTTTTTTGGAGACAGGGTCTCGCTCAGTCGCCCAGGCTGGAGTGCAAGTGCAGTGGCACATCTCGGCTGGCTGCAGCCTCTGCCTCCTGGGTTCAAGGGACTCTCCTCCCTCAGCCTCCCAGTAGCTGAGGTTACAGGTGCCTACCTACCTTATGTAGGTTCTTTTGAATTTTTCTATGTAGACATTAATATCTTCAAATAATAGAAGATAATAGAAATTTGCTACAGGATTCCTTTTTTAAAATCTATGTTCCTATGTAATTATAAAATACAATCTTTGAAGTGACCCTATTAGTAAAGCAGCAATTACTGCAGACACTTAAGAATAAACAGAATGGGCTGGGCACAGTGGTTCATGCTTCTAATCCCAGCAGTTTGGGAGGCTGAGGCAGGCAGATCACCTGAGGTCAGGAGTTTGAGACCAGCCTGGCCAACATGGTGAAACCCCGTCCCTACTAAAAATACAAAAAATTAGCAAGGCATGGTGGCGTGTGCCTGTAATCCCAGTTACTTGGGAGGCTGAGGCAGGAGAATCACTTCAACCAGAGAGGCGGAGGTTGTAGTGAGCCAAGATCACACCTGGGTGACAGAGCAAGACTCCATCTAAAAAGAAAGAATAATAGAATAAAATATCTCCAATAATATTATGAAGAAAATCATGAATCTTTTTGTAAGATATAAAAGAAAACCCAATGAAGAGATAGCTGTGTTCATATTTACTAAGTCACAATATTGTAAAGATGTTAAATATTTTCAAATTAAATGTAAATTAAATACCATTTCAATCAAAATCCAACAGGGTTTTTCATATAATTAGACAAGCTTATCCTAAAATCCATATGGGAAGCAAAAAATCAAGAATAGTTAAAAATAATTTCAAAGGTGGCCAGGTGCGGTGACTCACGCCTGTAATCCCAGCACTTTGGGAGGCCGAGGCAGGCTGATCACCTGACGTTGTGAATTTGAGACCAGCCTGATCAACATGGAGAAATCCCGTCTCTACTAAAAGTATAAAATTAGCTGGGCATGGTGACACATGCCTGTAATCCCAGCTACTCGGGAGGCTGAAGCAGGAGAATCACCTGAACCTGGGAAATGGAGGTTGCAGTGAGCTGAGATCGAGCCATTGCACTCTAACCTGGACAACAAGAGGGAAACTCCGTCTCAAAAAAACACCCGTTTGACAACTCCACCGGTTGGTCATCAGGGAAATCTAAAATAAAACCACAATTAGTTATCCGCTTTTCAGAATGGCAAGGATGAGAGCCTCCTGAAATTCCTATATGCCGCTGAGGACAAGAGATAAAGCACTTTGGAGAAAGTGTGGAAATATCTGTAAAATTTAAAGATGTTCTTCCCCATAGTCCTGCAACTGCACTCCTGGGCATATCCCCTAGAGAAACTTTGCTGCATGTGCACCAGCGGCACGCACAGAATGTTTACTGCAGCAGGATCTGCAGTTACAAAGATGTAAAACAACCAGGCTAAATATACTTCAGCAGAAGAATTAACGAATAAATTGTGATACATTCATGCGGTGAAATAACAAATAACAATTAAGAATAATCTAGGGCACGTGTCCCAACGTGGAATAACTCCCAAAATAATGGTGAGCGAAAAACAAAAGCATGCATCAGAGGATATGTACCATTTAAGTCAAGGTAAAGACCATGTAAAATAAAACTATATATTATTGCTTATAAATACGTTCAATCGGCCAAGCATGGTGTCTCACACCTGTAATCCCAGCACTTTGGGAGGCCAAGGCAGGGGGACTGCTTGAGGCCAGGAGGTCAAGACCAGCCTGGGTAACATAGGCTGGTCATATTTTTTCTCTATAAAAAAAAAAAAAAAAAACAGAAAACAAAACCTAGCTGGGTATGGTGGTGTGCAGTTCTAGTCCCAGCTACTGGAGAGGCTAAGGTAAGAGGATCACTTGCGCCCGGGAGTTCAAGGCTGCAGTGACCTGTAATCAAGCCATTGCACTACAGCCTGGGTGACAGAATGAGACTGTCTCAAAAAAAAATAAATGAATAAATAAATATGCTTACTCACAATAAAAGAAACATGCACGTAGAGTGATAACCTCTAAATTTGGGATACTAGTTACCTCTGGGGAAGAAGAGAGAAGATGGGATCCAGAGAGTGGGACCTAGGGGGTCACACCTCTCTGTAAATATTTTGTTAACTTAATTATTTCAAAAATATAAGGCAAATATGGCAAAATGTTAACACGCAGCAAGCTGGCTGGACCATGGGTCTTTTTGTATTATCTGCTCTAGTTTTCTCTCCGGTTGGAAATTTCACTTAAAAGATAAAGCTCTGAGGCCAAGTGATGTGGAAATGTTGGTTTTGCCTGGCAAATAGCAGGGTGACCAATATCCTGTACATAAACCTTCATACACACGGCCCATTTCCTTAAAACAAATTCCTAGAAGTACAGGAAATGGCTGGGTGAACGGGCATGAAAATTGTTAAGGCTTTTATATACCCCCCCAAGAAAAACTGTACCAATTTACTCTTCTATAGCATTATGATGTTTTATTACAGATTTAGTAATGTAAGTGGCAAAAACTATAAGATTATTATTTTAATGTTCATTCCTTTCATTATTGGGAGAACATTTTCTAACATTGTCCATGTACATTTCTTTTGTGAATTTCTTGTTCGTATCTTTAGCTCATTTTTAACTGAGATGCTTATCTCTCTTATATTGATTTATGAAAGCTCTTTAAAGATTAAAAATGTTAGTTTTGTGTCACATTAATATGGGGATTTTTTTTCAGTTCTCCACTTTAATATTTATTGAAGAGGGCTTTTTTGTTTTTGTTTGTTTGTTGATGTACAGGAGCTTGGGGAATCATTTCATGTTCTTTTTCTAGGGGACAATGTAATGCAGGTACAAGGTAAAAGTGCAAAGCACAGAGCATATGAAAGATACACAGCGAAAAGTCAGCTCTCCCTTCCTCCTGATGAATGACCAATCCTCCCAATTTGCCCTGGACTGGGGGACTCACACTAAAACTGGGACAGCTCTTGGCACACTGGGACAGTTAGTCACCCTACTAGCCCTCTGGTTCCCTTCTCAGCAGCAGCACTGTTACCAGTTTCCTAGACTTCAAAGATAAAAGTTTTAAACATTTATCTTCAAATCTATTGTGGAGAATATGAATGTCAGTCCACAAACTTGCATTTGCAAGAAATGTTTATCATCTTACTTTCTTTAAGCTGATTAAATCCTACCTTCTATTTTTTTTGAGATGGAGTCTCGCTCTGTCACCCAAGATCTCGGTGGCGTGATCTCGGCTCACTACAACCTCCGCCTCCTGGGTTCAAGTGATTCTCCTGCCTCAGCCTCCTGAGTAGCTGGCATTACAGGCATGTGCCACCACACCTGGCTAACTTTTGTACTTTCAGTAAAGACAAGGTTTCACCATGTTGGCCAAGCTGGTCTCGAACTCCTGACCTCGGCCTCCTAAAGTGCGGGGATGACAGGCATGAGCCACCGCACCCTGCCTAAGGATCTAGTAATCAAGGATGATCTGTCTTGCCATCTTTAATTACATCTTCATAGTCAGGTTGACTGAAGAATCCAAGGGGTTACCGGGTGCTCAGTAAACAAAAGTCAAGGACCTGAAATTTTCCCTCCATCCCGCTTGCTGCTTCCTTCTTCCCAAGCTCATATGACTCCTTTAATGACCAGCAGCACAGCGACTTTCCCCTGGCATGGCCTCCGGGTCCCCAAGCACTGCTTCAGCTCCATCATGAGTACCGAGGCACTGGAGGCCAGGCAGGAGCAGCCCAGGTGCGGGGACACCACAGGAGGAAGGCCCCAGGGAAAGGAGGAGCCCCTCCAGCCTGCCTCCTTCCCTTGCAGTGGGCCCTTTTTCTTCTCTGGCCTGCCATCCAACAGTCAGCACACTTCCTCTCCTCCTGCACCCCGCTGAGCACACACGCCCACGCCCACCCTCGCCCCACACCGTGCACCCTAGAATGTCTGCCGGGTGCCAGGCAGCGTTTCTCCCCAGACACCTGTGCTCGGCCCACACCGTTCCATCATCCAAACGTCCTGCCTCCTCCCCACTTCTCCTCTCTCCTGTTCATCCTTCCACGTCACCCTCCCGTAGAGGGAGAATGTGTTATTTGGTGAACACCTTGCAAGTACCAGACACTCTGCTAGCTGCTTGTGAACACTGTGTTACTTCATCCTCCTGTGTGAGTGTCCCAGCACTGCTGTAACAAATCACCACAAACCAAGTGGCTTAGAACAGCACCATGTATCCTCCCACAGTGTTGAAGGGAACAAGTCTGAAATCAAGGTGTCCACAAAGCCTGTAAGGGAGAGACCTTCCTCGCCTCTTCTGGCTTCCGGTGGCTCCAGACATTCCTTGGCTTGTGGTAGCATCACTCTAATCCCAGCCTCCATCTTCACATGGCTCCCCCTCTTCTCCCCTGTGTCTCCCCCTGTGTATCTCTTATAAGAACACCTGTCATGGAATCTAAGTAATCTAGAAGGATCTAGTAATCTTTTTTTTTTTTTTTTTTTTTTGACAGAGTCTTTTTTTTTCGCCCAGACTGGAGTGCAATGGCGTGATCTCAGCTCACTGTAACCTCCGCCTCCCAGGCTGAAGCGATTCTCCTGCCTCAGCCTCCTGAGTAGCTGGGATTACAGGCATGCACCACTGCACCCTGCTAATTTTTGTATTTTTAATAGAGATGGGGTTTCACCATGTTGCCCAGGCTGGCCTCCAACTTCTGACCTCAGGTGATCTACTAGCCTTGGCCTCCCAAAGTGCTGGGATTACAGGCATGCACCACCACACCTGGCCTTTTTTGTTTTTTGTTGTTTGTTTTTTTGAGATGGAGTCTCGCTCTGTCACCCAGGCTGGAGTGCACTACTGCAATCTTGACTCACTACAGCCTCCACGTCCCAGGTTTCTCCTGCCTCAGCCTCCCCAGTAGTGGGGATTACAGGTGTCACCATCACACCCAGCTATTTTCTTTTTCTTTTTTTTTTTTTTTTTTGTATTTTTAGTAGAGACAGAGTTTTGCCATGTTAGTCACTCTGGTCTCAAACTCCTGGCCTCAAGTGATCTGCCCACCTTGGCCTCCCAAAGTTCTGGGATTACAGGCGCGAGCCACCACACCGGCCGAAGGAGCGAGTAATCCAGGATGATCTACCCTGACATCCCTAATTACAGCTGCAAAGACCCTTTTTCCAAATAAGGTCATATTCACAGGGTCCAGGAATTAGAATGTGGACATGTCTTTTGGGGTCACCATTCAATCCACTATACCTTCTAACTACCATTTGAGAGAAAGAGAGCATTACTCTCATTTTACATTGAGGATGCTGCGGCTCAGACAGGGTAAGGGTCTTGCCTAGGATCACACTGCAAACAAAGGCAGCCAGCATCTGAATCTACCTGATTGCAAAGCCTGTGTTTCTCCACTATGCCTATAACTCTTCCATAAGCCTTTTCTCCTTTCCTCCCTCTCTTCACCCCGTTTCTCCTGTCTTTGAACCACCTCTGGGTGTCTCTGCGGCATTATCTTTTCATGCATTTTTCTGTTTGTCTTATCTCCTCCAGTCTGAGCTCTCCCTAAACAAAACCTTGCCTTACTCATCTCTGCATCTTCCAAAGTGCTCTGTCTGGAGCACAGCACAGGGTAAGTGCTCCATAAATGTTTATTCAACTCCCTGCTAATAGAACAATGGTGTAGGTTAAGTAGCATATGATATTAACATGTAGCTACAGACGTGAAACTGCAGAGAAAAGAATTGCTCAATACCCAAGGAAGTTGTTGCCTGCTCTCCAAATCGTCAGCACAGAAGAGGGCATTTGTCACTGTGGTCAGGGAAATTGCACAGTGAAAGTCACAGGATGGCTCTGCAAGGGGGCAGGAACATCAGACTGGGGTCACGTTCCCATGTGACCATAACTGGTGTGACACTCGCACTATTTCTAAATAACACTCAAATGCCTGTTTTATCAGAGTGTAACACGCTTGGCTGAAAATTAAGATTATTTTCTCTGAACACAGGGGAACAGAGATGAATGCAGTTGGAATCCTTACCCCAAGGACTCTTGATCTAGCAAGAGAGCTGCATAAACCCACCGTGGCAGCAGAGCGTGCAGCTGATGCAGGGAAGAACAGAGGCCGTGGACTCAGGCTGCAGAGTGACTGACTCTCCAACCCCTTCCACTGTTCAGCACTCCCAGAGCCGTGGTCATCACAAGTGCTATTTTCTTCAGAAAACTGGAAGTCAGAGGCCAACCCACCCATCAAGTTTTACATTTGGCAGTTTAATCCCTAGTGATTTTAATAGATATTTTATATATGATGCAATTGATCGATTAATAAATATGAAAATCAGGGCCGGGCATGGTGGCTCAAGCCTGTAATCCCAGCACTTTGGGAGGCCAAGGCGGGCAGATCACAAGACCAGAAGTTCAAGACCAGCCTGGCCAGCATGGTAAAACCCCATCTCTACTAAAAATACAAAAATTTAGCCGGGCGTGGTGGCACACGCCTATAGTCCCAGCTACTCGGGAGGCTGAGGCAGGAGAATCGCTTGAACCGGGCAGGTTTTTGCAGTGAGCCGAGATCCCACCACTGCACTCCGGCCTGGGCGACAGAGCAAGATTCCATCTCACATACACACAAAAATAAACAAATAAGTAAAATAAATATGAAAATCATCCCAGGAAGCTTTTCTGAGGATATTTTCATGGAGGGTGCTAGTTTTCCTGAAATTATATAATAAGATTTTTTAATGAATAGAAGGTCGCTATTTGAAATTAAAGCTGTAGCCATTAGCAAACAGCCCTAAGCCCCATGAGAGTATCTGAGCTACATTTCCATACAGTCTGGGGGCCTGAGAGCACTGGCCTGATGCTCCAGGTGCCCAGAGCACTTCAACTCTTCTGTGGCCCATGGTGACTTCTTCCCTCCTTTTACGTCACACCATTCATTTGGCAGGGACTCACAAGAAACTTTTGTGTGTTTTACAAACATGGCATGCGTTATTGCCTTATCTCCCCATCAGATTACCAGTTCAATGAAAACAGGAATGGAATTTTGAGAGCACACTGCCTTCTCCAACCATACCAACCTCCAGGCACAAGGTAGGACCCTTAGCAAAAGGGACGCTCTAAGTCAGTGCACCCAGCTCCAAGCTGGAAGCCCTCACACTGGTCCTCACTAAGCCCTGCCTCCCCACCTTTCACTTAAGCTTTCTACTGCAGGGGGTGGGGTACCGGGGGGGCACTCCCACTCCAGGGAGCATCCCGAGGGCAAAGGGGAGCCCTGGGCTCTTATTACAGAGATAGAACTCTATACCTAGAAGTCTCCCTGTATCAGTCTATAAAAGAAAAATAAAGAGGGTGCATTAAGACACAGCTGTACACACAGCTAGGGGGTCATAGGAGAGAGAACTCAATTCATCCAGGATGGTCGACACGGAAGGCTTCAGGAAGGCATTTTGCTTGAGTAGGGTGGGTAGAATTTTTTTTTAATAATCTTAATTACTTTTTATTATTATAAAAGTGACGTGATCATTGCAAAAAAAAAAAATGGACAAATGAAAATCACCCAAAATCCCACTTCACAAAAAAAAACCCCACCATCAATAGTTAAGGCCAGATGTGGTGGCTCATGCCTGTAATTCCAGCACTTTGAGAGGCTGAGGGGGGGATCACCTGAGGTCAGAAGTTCGAGACCAGCCTGGCCAACATCGTAAAACCCCATCTCTAGTAAAAATACAAAAATTAGCCAGGTATGGTGGCACACGCCTGTCGTCCCAGCTACTTAGGAGGCTGAGGCAAGAGGATCACTTGAACCTGGGAGGCAGAGGTTGCCGTGAGCCAAGATCGTGCCATTACACTCCGGTCTAAATGACAAGAACAAAACTGTCTAAAAAAAAATAGTTGAGCATATTACTTTCTGTTTGTAAAAAACGTATATGCCACCGGATACAGTGGCTCATGTCTATAATCCCAGTACATTGAGAGGCCAAGGGCCAAGGTGGGAAGATCTCTTGAGTCCAGGAGTTCAAGAGCAGCCTGGGCAATGTAGCAAGACCCCCATCTCTACAAAAAAATTAAAAATACACCGAGCATGGTGGTGCACCCCTGTAGTCCCAGCTACTCAAGAGGGTGAGCTGGGAGGATCATTTGAGACTGGGAGTTTGAGGCTGCAGTGAGCCGTGATCATGCCACTGCAATCTACCCCCAGCCTGGGTGACAGAGCAAGACCTATCTCAAAATCAATCAATAAAAAGGTAAAAATTAAAAATATATGATTAAAACATGTATGTGTAATATAATTTTTAAATAAAATTTTCCTATACAGAGGGTTTTGTAATCTCTTTTGTTCTGAATATATCATAAATCTTTCAATTCTTTCATACTTTTGTATTCTGTTGCTTTTGTTCACTGTATAATAGTTCACTTATTGACATTCACAATTTGTGTAACCAGTTCCACATTATGGAATATTAACTTAGGTGAATGCTACTGCTGCTTTTTTTTTTTTTTCTTTTTTTTGAGATGGAGTCTCCCTCTGTCGCCAGACTGGAGTGCAGTGGCATGATCTCAGCTCACTGCAACCTCTGCCTCCCGGGTTCAAGTGATTCTCCTGCCTCAGCTTCCCCAGTAGCTGGAATTACAGGCGCCCA
The DNA here is from genome assembly GCF_009761245.1 of Sapajus apella. NCBI lineage: Eukaryota > Metazoa > Chordata > Mammalia > Primates > Cebidae > Sapajus > Sapajus apella. The sequence goes on from NW_022437026.1 coordinate 7,439,843, forward strand.
CCACCACACCCGTCTAATTTGTGTATTTTTAGTAGAGACAAGGTTTTGCCATGTTGGCCAGGCTGGTCTCCAACTCCTGACCTTGTGATCTGCCAACTTTGACCTCCTGAAGTGCTGGGATTACAGGCGTGCGTGAGCACTGTGCCCGTCCCATCATCCACATTTTAAGGCGTTTGACAATAAGGCCAAATGACCCCTCTGAAATTTTACACTGGTTTGCAATGGTTGCAACGGTTTAATTACCCATTTGCTGAGCAGAATTTTGCCAGCCGGAAATGAGGGCAAAGGGCACATCAGCTGCAAGGAAGTAAGTAAAAGCTTAGAAGCAGGCAAGCTCTGAGCATGTTAAATCAAGAAGAAGGTGAATAAACCAGTCGTTACAGCCCATAAAGGAGACCCACAGGAGATGTGAGCAGAGAGGGGAGTAAGAGGCAAGTCCTCAGGGACATTGTGACAACAGATGAGGCCCTCTGGCAGCAGTGGCATGTATTGTGGAGAGATCAGATGGAGAAAGGGAGGCCTGTCAGTGGCTGATGGAGCCTTCCCGGAGAGGGAAGACGAGGGCCTGGAGGAGACCATGGGCGTGACAACAGAAGAGCAGACACAGCCCACCACATAACACACGATGGTAGCAGGAGAAGAGCCAAAGATGTTTAC
>NW_022437026.1:7440599-7486916 GCF_009761245.1 Sapajus apella
TTTTTTTTTTTTTTTTTTTTTGAGATGGAGTTTCGCTCTTGTTACCCAAGCTGGAGTGCAATGGCGCAATCTCGACTCACTGCAACCTCTGCCTCCCGGGTTCAAGCAATTCTCCTGCCTCAGCCTCTCAAGTAGCTGGGACTACAGGCATGTACGACCATGCCCAGCTAATTTTTTTGTATTTTTAGTAGGGACAGGGTTGCACCATGTTGGCCAGGATGGTCTTGATCTCCTGACCTCGTGATCTGCCCACCTCGGCCTCCCAAAGTGCTGGGATCACAGACGTGGGCCACTGCGCCCGGCCCACGAGAGTCTTTATAAGAGGAGCAGTGTAATCCCAGCACTTTGGGAGGCCGAGGTGGGTGGATCACGAGGTCAAGAGATTGAGACCATCCTGGTCAACGTGGTGAAACCCCGTCTCTACTAAAAATACAAAAAAATTAGCTGGGCATGGTGGCGTGTGCCTGTAATCCCAGCTACTCGGGAGGCTGAGGCAGGAGAATTGCCTGAACCCAGGAGGCGGAGGTTGCGGTGAGCCGAGATCGCGCCATTGCACTCCAGCCTGGGTAACAAGAACGAAACTCCGTCTCAAAAAAAAAAAAAAAAAAAAGGAGCAGGAGCGTCGGCATCAGGGAAGGAGATGTGATGACAGGAGCAGACGTCACGCAGAGCAGGGCCACAAGGCAAGGAATGTGCGCACCTAGAAATGGGTAGAGGCGAAGAACAGGTTCTCCCATAAATTCTACAGAAAGAATTCGGTTTTTCCAACACCTGGATTTTGACCCAATTCGCGCTTCTTACAATTACGAAGTGTCAGATAAATTTGTGTTGTTTTAGGTCACTGAGTTTGTGGTCGTTTGTCACTGCAGCAATAGAAAATTAATACAGGCAGAGGCATCAGGCCACACAGGCTTGCTCCCTTGGTCTCGTGGAGGGTGTCCCAAGGCAGCTTTGCCAAATAATTGAGAAGACAATTAATGCTGTGAGGCTCAAGGAAGAGGGATCCCTGAGGGCCACAGTATGAGGCCACTAGAACACGGTCTGAAAGATGGGCTGATATAAACAATGCTAAGCACACATGGGAAGGGTTCATGGCCTCTGGGGGCGCATGGGGCCGGGCTGCTTACAGGCAGGGGGATGGGCAAGTTGACCTCTGTCTGAGAAGTAAGTTCTCCAGGTAACCAGTACAAAAGCAAAAGAAACTCAGAGGAGGAAAGGTTTTCTAGGAGGACCCATCTTTGCCTTTTCCTTGTATATTTGTAGCATCTCAAGTAAATTCTGCAGGAAAGGGAATTTTCTTGACAGTACGCACCAAATAAATAAACACAGCAGTATTTCTCAGGCCAGACAACCAGCTCCCATCATAAAGTTCCAGCCCCCAGCAGAGAGGAAGCTGTCCTCTGCTTCCTCTCTTGTTGAGACAGACATCTTTCACAAGAAGAGCATGCCCACTTCCTTCACAATCATCAGAATAGAGAAGACATGCCCATGCCACAATGTCAGAAGAGCGCCACAACTTCAGACGAATCTTCCCAGGTTCTCAGTAACAGTGACACCCCACATTATTGCTGCTATCGAGTTAGAGAGGACTCAGACCATAACATCTGGGGGCGTTCCTGGCCCCAGTAGCACAACAGAATTCCTGACCCCAGAACCACCACCTCAAGACCTGGGGTTCTAATCTGAGAGACAGAAAGTTACAGCAACTCAAATTTGCATGCATCTTACAAAATAGCCTCAAAATGCATAAATCAACAATTAACTTCAAAAAGGCTTTCGGCCGGGTGTGGTGGCTGACACCTGTAATCCCAGCACTTTGGGAGACCGAGGCAGGCAGATCAAGAGGTCAGGAGGTTGAGACCATCCTGGGAAACCTGGTGAAACCCTATCTCTACCAAAAATACAAAAATTAGCCAGGTGTGGTGGCACACGCCTGTAGTCCCAGCTACTTGGGAGGCTGAGGCAAGAGAATTGCTTGAACCCAGGAGGCAGAGGTTGCAGTGAGCCAAGATCGCGCCACTGCACTCCAGCCTCAGCGACAGAGCAAGACTCCGTCTCAAAAAAATAAAAAATAAATAAAATAACAAAAAGGCTTTCTCAATTATCCATGTGTCAAACAGATAAAAAACCAGTAAAGATAGAAGTTTTAAAAACAATCATCAGCCTAGGCAACAAAATGAGACCTCATGTGTACAAAAATTAGCCAGATGTGGGGGTACACATCTGTAGTCTCAGCTACTCAGGAGGCTGAGGCAGGAGGATCACTTGAGCCCCAAAGTTCAAGGCTGCAGTGAGTTATGATTGCACTGATGCAGGGCAGGTGAGCTCCCAAACTGGGGCTTAGCCCTGGATAATTCTTGGCTTTGCTCAGGAAAGAACTCAAGAGCCAGCTGGAGGTAGAAGAAAACAGCTTCATGGAGGCAGCTGTGGGACAGCTTTGTGACTGCTCCGCAGAGCAGGGCTAACCACTAGGCAACGTGTTGAGAGTAGCAGCTGAGGGGCAGGTCTGCAATCATATGTACACTCACTGAATTACATGCAAATTAAGATATGGGTTATTCAGAAATTTCTAGAAAAGTAGTGGTAACTTCAGGTCGTTGCCATGGAAAGGGGTGGTAACTTCTGGGTGTTACCATGGCAATGGTAAACTGACATGGCACTGGTGGGCATGTCTTTTTTTTTTTTTTTTTTTTTACGGAGACAGTCTCACTCTGTCACCCAGGCTGGAGTTCAATGGCATGATCTTGGCTCACTGCAACCTCCACCTCCCGGGTTCAAGCGATTCTCCTGCCTCAGCTTTCCCAGTAGCTGGGATTACAGGTGCCTGCCACCATACCCAGCTAATTTTTGTATTTTTAGTAGAGGCAGGGTTTCACCATGTTGGCCAGGCTGGTCTCAAACTCCTGATCTCAAGTGATTTGCCTGCCTTGGCCTCCCAAAGTGCTGTGCTTACAGGTGTGAGCCACCACGCTGGGCCAACTGGTGGGCTTGTCTTATGGATAGGTGTTTTCCCTGCGTCTTCCCTGTTTCAGCCAGTCTTCAATCTGGTACAGAGTAAGGTCCCACCTCCTACTGGACTACTGCATTCCAGCCTGGGCAATGGAGTGAGACCCTGTCCCAAAAAAACAAACAGACCAGCATGGTGGCTCACACCTGCAATCCCAGCACTTTGGGAGGCCAAGGCAGACAGATCACTTAAGGTCAGGAGTTCGAGAGCAGCCTGGTCAACATGGTAAAACCCTGTCTCTACTAAAAATACAAAAACAGGCCAGGCACTGTGGCTCACGCCTGTAATCCCAGCACTTTGGGAGGCTGAGGCGGGCTGATCACAAGGTCAGGAGATTGAGACCATCCTGGCTAACACAGTGAAACCCCGTCTCTACTAAAAATACAAAATATTAGCCGGATCTGATGGCATGCACCTGTAGTCTCAGCTACTCGGGGGGCTAAGGCAGGAGAATTGCTTGAACCCAGGAAGCAGAGGTTGCAGTGAGCCAAGATCAAGCCACTGCACTGGGCGAGGCTCCATCTCAAAAAAAAAAAAATAGCCAGGCATGGTGCCATTCACCTGTAATTCCAGCTACTCAGGAAGCTGAGGCAGGAGAATTGCTTGAACCCCGGAGGCAGAGGTTGCAGTGAGCCAAGATAGCAACCACTGCACTCCAGCCTGGGTGACAGAGTGAGGCTCCATCTCAAAATAACAAACAGAAACAAAAAACAATGGTTAAATCCTACTATTGCATTCTTGGGCAAAAGCAGAGAAATGAAAACAGTTTCATGCTAAATCTTGTATATGAATGTTCACAGAAGCTTTATTTTATTTTATTTTATTTTTTTTGAGACGGAGTTTCACTCATGTTACCCAGGCTGGAGTGCAATGGCGCGATCTCGGCTCACCGCAACCTCCACCTCCTGGGTTCAGGCAATTCTCCTGCCTCAGCCTCCTGAGTAGCTGGGATTACAGGCACGCACCACCATGCCCAGCTAATTTTTTGTATTTTTAGTAGAGACGGGGTTTCACCATGTTGACCAGGATGGTCTCGATCTCTTGACCTCGTGATCCACCCGCCTCGGCCTCCCAAAGTGCTGGGATTACAGGCTTGAGCCACCGCGCCCGGCCTAGAAGATTTATTTATTTATATATTTATTTATTTAGAGACAGAGTCTCGCTCTGTTGCCAGGCCAAAGTGCAACGGCGCGATCTCAGATCACCACAACCTCTGCCTCTCAGGTTCAAGCAACTCTCCTGCCTCAGCCCCTCAAGCAGTTGGGGCTACAGGTACCCACCACTACACCTGGTTAATTTTTGCATTTTTAGTAGAGACGAGGTTTCACTATGTTGGCCAGGATGGTCTCAATCTCTTAACCTCGTGATCCACCACCTCAGCCTCCCAAAGTTCTGGGATTATAGGCATGAGCCACCACGCCTGGCAGAAACTTTATTTTTGATTGTCAAAAACTGGAAGCAACCCAAATGTCCTTTATTGGGTGAACTATGGTACATCCACACCATGAAATACTACTCAGCAAACACACACACACACACACATTATTGATACACACAACCTGGATGACTCTCCAGGGAATTATGCTGAGAGAGAAAAAAAAAAAGCCAATTCCAAAGGTTACATCCTGTATGATTTCATTTCTATAAAATTACAGAAATGGAAAACAGATTAGTAGTTGCCAAGTGCTAAGGGCAGGGGAGAGGCTGAGCGGCTATGAGAGGAGTGTGGTTGTGGTTATAATGAAACCAACCCAATAGGCTGGGTTTTTTGTTGTTTTGTTTTGATAAACTTAGAAATTGACTTTTCTAGTCTTTGTGTTTTTTTTTTTTTCTAGTCTTAAAGCTTGAAAGATTTATATGTGTTTTATCTGAGTTCCTTCCTCAGGAAAGGACCTTCAGACCTTTCAAGAAAAAGTATCAAAGAACTGAAATTTACCAGATCACCACATCCAGACAAGGAAATGCCTAGACTCCTCATTCATCCTAATTGTTTCCTTGCCCTGCCCTAGTTCCTGTTTTCCTACACATTGTTACCTTTCTTCCCTATTACATAAATCCCTGCTTTTCATAGGTCAGGGAGATGGATTTGAGACTGAGTCTGGTCTCCACTCCTGGGCTACAGCACAGGATGAAAGCATTCCTTCTTGGCAACAATCATTGTCTCAGTGATTGGCTTTCTGTGCTTCAAGCAGCAAGACCTAGACCAAACCCCTGGTGTTTTGGTAACAATAAGAGGGCAACAGGAGCAGTCTTTATTTGTTGTGATGGCCTTATCTGGACTGCAGTGGTGAATACACAAGAACCTACACACGTGATAAAGTTGCACAAAACTAAATACACAAACAAGTACAAGGCAAACTGATGAAATCTGAATTTCCCTGTTGTGATATTCTACAACAGTTTTACTATTGGGGGAAACTGTGTAAAGGATATAATGGATTCTTCCACATTTCTTACAAACTGCATATAGATTTCCAAATAAAATGTTTAATTTAACATTGGTTTTTAAAAAACAATAAGTGAGCTGGATCCAATGCATACATTGAGAACTCCACACCAAACAATTTGAGAATACATATTATTCTTAGATATGGATAAGGTACCAACCCATCCCAGTTTGTCCAGAACTTTCCCCATTTTAGTACTAGAAGTTCTTTGTCAAATCCTGCTGTCCCAAACAAACTGGGATTGTTGGTCACCCTAACATTTGCAAAAATTGATTACTCACAATTCTCAACATGAAACAATTCTCCACACATTTTGAAGACTAGATAACATAGACACCATAGTCTCCGACCACAATACAATTAAATTTAAAAGTCCGTAAAAAAGATTTTAAAATCCTCATATACTCGGAAATGTTAAATCACACATCTGAATAATGCATGGATTACTTATCAAAAATAAATCATAAGAGAAATTTTAAAATACTTAAAACCAAGACACCTCATATTAAACAATATTCCTGCTGGGCGCAGTGGCTCACACCTGTAATCCCAGCACTTTGGGAGGCTGAGGTGGGCGGATCACCTGAGGTCAGGAGTTCAAGACCAGCCTGATCAATATGGTGAAACCCCCTCTCTACTAAAAAATACAAAAATTAGCCAGCCACGGTGGTGCAAACCTGTAATCCCAGCTACTCAGGAGGCTGGGGCCGGAGAATTGTTTGAATCTGGGAGGCAGAGGTTGCAGTGAGCTGAGATTGCACCACTGCACTTCAGCTTGGGCAACAGCGAGAGACTCCAACTCAAAAAAAAAAAAAAAATACGGACATCAACATACATTACACAGTATAGTACAGCTTGGCCTAAAGGGAGGGAAAAAATGGTGCAAACACTGGGCTAATTCAGAGAGGAGACTTCTCTTACTGGGTGTCTCATTTTCAGTATCCAAATCCAGAAACCTAAATTCAGAATCCCTGCAACGTAGATTCCTGGACCTACTCTGCAATCGGTAATATTTATTTGGTATCTGGGCTAGGCTCTTGGGATACGGAGGTGAGTGAAACACGTCACTCTCTGCTGTCACGGAGTTTATGACCTGTTGACAGGGCTGACATTAATCCAAACAAGCTGTAGCTACAAACAGTGATGAGAGTAAGACACAGGATGCCAGGGGGGCACGCATGTAATAGAGAATCCCCACCCAAACTGAGGGAGCCGGGGGCTGTGAGCAGAGGAGTCCTCCCTCAGCTGTGCCACGAACAGGTACAACTGAACTGAGTTCTATATGATGAGTAGGGGTAAAACCAGGCAGAGGATGGTGGGCGCGCTTCAGGCCATGGGAACAGCACGTGCAAAGGCCCAGCTGCAGGAGGAAGCTACCTACCAAGACACTGAAAGACAGTCTGTGTGTCTGCATCACAGAACACAGAGAGGGGACGAAGGGTGGACGATGGGGCTGGAGAGGTAGGAAGGGGTCGGATAAAACGTTACTTCTTTCTGCGGTGCTTTTCAGTGTTGGCAAGAACAGGCAGTATTGTTCCCAATGTGCAGATGAAGAAGTGAAGACAGCTCAGTAAAGTTGTCAGAGGCATTTGAACCGGAGCAACTCCATTTTGAGTGAGGGCTAGGAAAATGAAGCTGAGACTTGCTGGGCTGCGTTCTCAGAAAGTTAGGCATTTCTAGCCTCCACATGTTTATGGTTAAGGGAAAAAAAATCATGTTTACTAAACAGACACAGACTTGGGCATGTCTAGCTATCCCAATAGCTGGAGAACAAAGGTATTCCTAATTTTGCTTTAAAGATAATAATATCAATTCTTGCAAAATATAGTAATTAAGAAAATCAGTTCTGGCCAGGCATGATGGCTCACACCTATAATCCCAGCACTTTGGGAGGCCGAGGCAGGTGGATGACAAGGTCGTGAGTTCAAGACCAGCCTGACCAACATAGTGAAACCCCCGTCTCTACTAAAAATACAAAAATTAGCCGGGTGTGGTGGCATGTGCCTGCAATCCCAGCTACTCAGGAGGCTGAGGCAGAGAACTGCTTAAACCCGGGAAGTGGAGTTTGCAGATCTTGCCACTGCACTCCAGCCTGGGCACTGGAGAGAGACTCCATCAAAAGGGTGAGGCGAGGCGGGGCAGGGCGGGGCGGGGTGGGACGGGGTGGGGCAAGCTCAGGCCACGGCAGCCGAGGCCAGGACACCTGAGGCCAGACCAGACCAACCCTGTCCAGACACCGAAGGCCAGGCCAGCCAAGCCCAGGACAGGCTAGCCGAAGCCAGACCAGGCGAGGTGAGCCCACGCCAGGCAAGCCCAGGCCAGCCGAGCCCAAGCCAGGCCAGCCGAGCCCAGGACGGGCCAGCCGAACCAAGGCCAGGCCAGCCGAAGCCGGGCCAGCCATGCCCAGGCCAGCCAAGCCCAGGCCGGGCCAGCCGAGGCCAGACCAGGCGAGGTGAGCCCAGGCCAGGCCAGGCACCGTCGAAAAAGAAGAAAGAGTAGAAAGAGTGAAAGAAAAAAGAAAGAGAAAGAAAGAGAAAAGGGAAAGGAAGGAGGGAAGGAAGGAAAGAAAAAAAAGGAGAAAGTAAGTTAATGCTTTATCACAAACTTCGTAGCTGAGCACCTCTCCCATGTACACAAGCATGGACCTAGGGTGGATGCGACCCTCCTCTTACTTTTATGTCCTGCTCTGTCTATGGGGTGGCTGTTTTTCACCACTTTACTTTCTTAATAAGCTTACTTTTACTTTGCACTGCATACTTACCGTGAATTCTTTCATGCTTGAGATCCAAGAACCCTCTCTTGGGGCCTGGATCAGGATCCCTTTCCTGTGACAGATTTCTGGAGACCACAGAAGGGACTGTAGTGCCGAAACCCTGCCCCAGCAGCTACCTTTGGGTACATGGTGGGGTCCTGTAACAAAGTGACCTGCCAGAGGCCACACAGCAAGGCAGTGGAACAGCCCATGCCCACTCCTTGCCCTCTGACTCCCGGCCCAGTGCTGTCTGCTCCCACTGCCTTTTCCCAATGCAGTCCAATCTTCCTTATGGCTCAGCTCCCAAATCCCAAAGTGGAGGCATCAGGTCTCACAGCTAAAAAGGACCAGCCAGGCGCAGTACCTCACTCACGCCTGTAATCCCAGCACTTTGGGAGGTCAAGGTGGGTGGATCACAAGGTCAGGAGATCAAGACCATCCAGGCCAACATGGTGAAACCCTGTCTCTACTACAAATACAAAAATTAGCAGGGCATGGTGGCGCATCCCTGTGATCCCTGCTATTCAAGAGGCTGAGGCAGGAGAATTGCTTGAGCCCAGGAGGAAGAGGCTACAGTGAGTGGAGATTACGCCATTGCACTACAGCCTGGGCGACAGAGCGAGACTCTGTCTTGAAAACAAAAAGTCACAGTCAGAGTCCTGGACATCCGAGGCTCTACCTACTTCCTCCACCATCTTGAGAAAGTGACTAACTCTCTCTGGCGCTCTTTTACCCAAAGTAGCCAGGGTGTGTGGATGTGTGTGTGTAATTCTTTTTTTTTTTTTTTTTTTAGACAAAATTTCACTCTCTCGCCAGGCACCAGGCTGGAGTGCAGTGGCGCGATCTCGGCTCACCGCAACCTCCGCCTCCTGGGTTCAAGCAATTCTGCTGCCTCAGCCTCCTGAGTAGCTGGGACTACAGGCGCACACCACCATGCCCAGCTAATTTTTGTATTTTTAGTAGAGACGGGGTTTTACCACGTTAGCCAGGATGGCCTCGATCTCTTGACCTCGTGATCTGTCCACCTCGGCCTCCCAAAGTGCTGGGATTACAGGCATGAGCCACCGCGCCCGGCCTGTGTAATTCTTATCTGCGTTTTTAAATGCGGATTTCCAGCTTCACTTGGGAGACTGGAAGTTGCTGGAGATGCAGGTCTTCTCTCTCGGGATGGGCATGTTCTCTTCAATTTCCAGTCCCTTCTACACCCTATCACATCTCCAACATGAGGTCCAAACCGTTGTCATGTATCTTTTTCCTTACTTTTTATTTTTATTAAAGTACAGAAATATTTCTTTGTAGCACTTCTCTATCAAGAGGGGAAAAAATAAGACACACCAAGACAGCTGTGAGCTTCAAGAAAAATGAAAGGCCGGAATCTTTGTAGCAGCTGAAGAATATTCCTGTGCACTTGGTCGGCTTCCTCAGTGGTTCTACTTCAGGATCCCTCAGAGGCTGGCCAAGGCCCCATCAGCCAAAGGCGTCAGCATGACTGGGACTGGAAGATCCTCTTCCAAGGCAGCACACGCTGGGTGCCGGTCGGCTGGTGCTGAAGCTGGCAGGAGGCCTTGGTTCCTTGCTGCATTGACCTCTCCATGGGGCTACTTGAATATCCCCGTAACATGGTGACCAGATTCTCCCAGAGCGAGAGTCCAAGAGAGAGCAAAATGAAAGACACAAGGTTTTTTTTTGGTGTGGCATCAGGAGTCTGTGATTTCCACAAATCCTGTTGGTTATACAGGTCAGCCCTACTCAGTATCAGACTACGCAGGGTAAGACTGGTGAAGTGAGATTCACTGGAGGGCTGTCTTCAACACGGGGTACCATGTGATTGCATGACGTCTATAAAAGAGATCCCTGAAATATAAAGACATGAACGTGCTTGAGGCAGAGCTGGAGCAGCTTTTACGAATGTGAGACAAAATGGACTCTGGGGAAAAAAAAGCATTATTACGGCTAGAGGGTGACGTTAAATAATGGCAAAAAGTACAATCTACTAAGATTATTATAAATCTAACAAAACAGGAAGGTATGATTATTATAAACCTAAAAAAAGATTAATAAAATCAGTTTAAAATCTATAAACCAAAAATTAAAAGAACTCCAGGAGAAGTTGACAAATTTGCCATCACGGTGGGAGATGCCAACACACCTCTCTCTATTATTGTTAGATCAGGAGATAAAATATTAGAAAAGACAGAAAACGTGAACAATACAATTAATCAGCTTGATTTATTGGGCATACATAGAATTCTCTACCCAACAATTAGGGATGACACATTTGGAATATATATAAAAACTGAAAGGCTGGGTGAGGTGGCTCACACCTGTAACCCCAGTACTTTGGGAAGCCGAGGTGGGCAGATCACGGGGTCAGGAGACAGAGACCATCCTGGCCAACATGGTGAAACCCCATCTCTCCTAAAAATACAAAAAAATTAGCTGGGTGTGGTGGCGCATGCCTGTAGTCCCAGCTACTCAGGAGGCTGAGGCAGGAGAATTGCTTGACCCCAGGAGGTGGAGATTGCAGTGAGCCAAGATGTATTTCCCTGCATAATACATTTAAATAGAAGTAAACAACAAAATATAATTATGTTTTGTTCCCATATGGCTAGAAACTTTTTTTTTTTTTTTTTTTGAGATGAAGTCTCGATCTGTCACCCAGGCTGGAGTGCAGTGGCACAATCTCGGCTCACTGCAATGTCCGCCTTCCGTGTTCAAGTGATTCTCCTGCCTCAGCCTCCTGAGTAGTAAGAATTACAGGTGCCCACCACCAAACCCAGCTAATTTTTTTTTTTTTTTTGTAGAGACGGAGTTTCATCATGTTGTCCAGGCTGGTCTCAAACTCCTGACTTCAGGTGATCCACTCATCTTGGCCTCCCAAAGTGCTGGGATTACAGATGTGAGCCACCATGTCCCGCCATAGTTAGAGACTTTTAAATATATTTCCAATTCATGGGTCAAAGAAGAAATCATCATGAAAAATCCCAGCGCTTTGGGAGGCCAAGGCGGGTGGATCACAAGGTCAGGATATTGAGACCATCCTGGCCAACATGGTGAAATTCCATCTCTACTAAAAATACAAAAATTAGCTAGGTGTGGTGGTACGTGCCTGTAGTCCCAGCTACTTGGGAGACTGAGGCAGGAGAATCGCTTGAACCCGGGAGGCAAAGATTGCAGTCAGCCGAGATCACGCCACTGCATTCCAGCCTGAGTGACAGATCAAGAGTTGTCTAAAAAAAAAAAAAGAAATCATCATGAAAAATGTAAAATTCAGTCTGTTCTGCTATGATGCATATAAAATGCAGAATATTGTCAGTTTAATATGAAAGTCATATTGGTTCATACACATAGGTGCAAGCTTTCTTATAATTGAAGAAGCCTTTAAGTACATTTTTAAAAGCCACAAATCTTTCACAGTTGACCTTATTTTATGCAAATAATGGCTGGTGTAGGGCCTTGAGAATTTCTACACTTTCTACTACGTAAAGGTATCTAGAGAAGCTTCAAATATAGGTCAAGAAACAATGAAGGTATTTCTCCTATTTTACTCTGATGTATTAAAATATCGAGAAATCTAGATACTAGATGTTTTTAGTTTTGTTTGTTTGTTTGTTTGAGATGGAGTCTCGCCCTGTCACCCAGGCTGGAGTGCAATGGTGCAAACTCAGCTCACTGCAGCCTCCCACTCCCGGGTTCAAGCAATTCTTCTGCCTCAGCCTCCTGAGTAGCTAGGACTACAGGCTCGCGCTACCATGCCCAGCTAATTTTTTGTATCTTTAGGAGTGACAGGTTTCACCATGTTGGCCAGGCTGGTCTCGAACTCCTGACCTCGTGATCCACCCGCCTCAGCCTCCCAAAGTGTTGGGATTAAAGGCGTGAGCCACCACGCCCGGCCTTTATTTCTAGTTTTAATGAAATTAATCACTATTAGAAACAAATGCCCTCAAAGACCTATTTCTCAAAGCTGGAATCATAAATCTCAGGACTCAAAATGACAAAGAAGGCGCCGATGAAGGGAAACTGGTCAAAGCCTAATCACATGGCCGTATCTACCTATGGCGGGTACTGGGACATATAATCTTCAGCTTCATATCCTGCTAAAAACTGGGGTTTTGTTGTTAAAGTTAGAAGGCCAGAATATGCATTAGACAACCACCGATGGACTCTGCCACAAAGAAAATTAGCTCTAATGCAGCCAATGAATCCAATATAATTTTGACTCCAAAACCAGACATAAGCAGTATAAGAGAAAGAAAATCCTTGGCAAAACTTACTCATGAGCAAGGTGCAAAAGTTCTAAACAAAATACTAGCAAGCGAATCCAACCGTTTTCTTAAAAAAAGAGAGTGCATTATGACCAAGTTTTATTTATTTCATAAATTTAAGCGTGGTTTTCACATTTAAAATTGTATAATTATCATATACTGCATTAACAAATTAAGGGGTAAAAATATAAGCATCTCCATAGTTGCAGAAAAAGCATTTGCCAGATTTACTTATTCGTCATAAAAACTCTTAGTAAACTAGTAATAAAAAAATAATAATTTAACCTAATTAACAAAACATGTGTGACTCATCATTCTAATAAGGACATGTAAGACATGGGAGATTAGTTCCCTTAAAAATAAAAAAGAAGAAAAAGATCCCAACTCTTGCCTCTTCCATTCAAGCTACATTGGAAATTCTGGACAATGCAACAAGAGAAGAAAAATAAATGAAAATCATAAAGATCAGAAATAAACAGAACTCTCATTAATGACATGCAATATTAATGTCCCAAAAGAATCTATACATAAAATATTGGAAATCAATAGACACTTTGCCGACATTAGATACAAGATGAATATTTGAAAATCCTCTACTTTTGTATATACCAGCGACAGTGAGAAAATATAATTATAAAAAAACTCATGTAACATACCTCAAAACTATAAGGTACATAAAAACACCTTAAAAAAAGGATGCTCAGAATACATAAAAACAAATAAAATATTTATTAGGGGACATTAATTAAAACCTAAATACTTTGACAGTTATATCATGGTTATTTAGATTCAATATCATAACAATGGCATTACTGCATAAATTGAGATACAGACTCAATACAATGCCAATCAAAATTGCAAGTTGATTCTGATATATACAACAGGCCAAAATGCAATGGGCCAGAAATAGCCAATTACTCTTCAAAGAAAACAATAGCATTTAAACTGAATAATATTAGTTCGGGTATAGACAAATTAATCAGTGAATTGGGTTAAAAGCCAAAAAAGCAGACCCACAGATATATAGAAATTTTATTTTTATTTTATTTTGTTTTATTTATTTTTTGAGACAGAGTCTTGCTCTGTTGCCAGGCTGGAGTGCAGCAGCACAATCTCAGCTCACTGCAATCTCCACCTCCCAGGTTCAAGTGATTCTCCTGCCTCAGCCTCCCAAGAAGCTGGGATTACAGGCACCTGCCACCACACCCAGGTTATTTTTGTATTTTTAGTAGAGACAGGGTTTCACCATGTTGGCAGAGGTGATAGATAACAGAGGTGACATTGTAGATCAATTGGGAAAAGTTGGACCATTCAGTAAACGATGCTGGAATAATCAGTTATTCATTGTCAGAGAACTCTTACATATACTGCTGGTGGGATTGGAAATGCAAAATTGTCTGTGAACTTGAGCATTTATATGCCCTAGAACTCATCAATTCCATTTCTCCAGGAGAAACGCTGGTGCATGGGAACTTTTGCATACAGAGATTTATGCAAGAATACTCATAGCATTACTGTTTATCATAACCAAAAAAAAAAACTATATACAATATGACACAATTTTTACAAAGCTCAAAAACAAGCAGAAGTAAACAAGTAAAGTTTGTGGATATAAACGTGATGAAGCTGCTTTTCTGTTTTTTTTGAGATGGAGTTGTACTCTTTTTACCCAGGCTGGAGTGCCATGGCACGGCTCACTGCAACCCTGCCTCCCAGGTTCAGACGATTCTCCTGCCTCAGCCTCCAGAGTAGCTGGGATTACAGGCACATGCCACGACACCCAGCTAATTTTTAGTAGAGACAGGGTTTTGCCATGTTGGTCAGGCTGGTCTTGAACTCCTGACCTCAGGTGATCCACCTGCCTCAGCCTCCCAGAGTGCTGGGATTACAGGCATGAGCCACCATGCCCAGCTGATGAAACTACTTTTTTAAAGCAAGGAAGTAACAAACACAAAAACTCAGGATAATAGCTGTCTCTTCAGAGGAGGCAGGCATACAGAACAGGAAAGAACAAGTAGTTACACGCAACTTTGTTGCTAATGTTCTGATTCTTAGATGGGGTAGTGTGTTCACAGAAGTTCATTTTGTTAGCATGTCTCATAATACATACTTTGCATTTATTATTATTATATATATATATAAAATTTTAAAAGAAAAAGAAACTCCCTGAAAGAAAACAGCCCCCACTTAGTGACAGTTACAGAGGGTGAAAGACGAGCTCCTTCAGCAAGCAGTTTCCAGTTGAATTTGACTTGAGCTGCTAGATTCGGCTGGAAGCCTGGGTGGGCAAGATGCAAAGTGGAATCAAGCCGAAATGTGGAAGCACTCTGTATCCTGGGAAGTAGAGAAGGGGAGAGGCGTGCCCAGTGCCACACAGCTCACTGATGAGAGTCAAGGTTCACGGACTGACGAGCGACGTGCAAGGAGCCAGAAGGGAAGACGTGAGGGGTGGCGGGTAGCACCAAGGCGGGCCGGGTCAGGCTCAGGGCTGCAGCCATCTCTGGCATATGGCCCAATACTGATCACAATCAGATTCCCACCAGAGCGGAAGAACAGGGCCCCGCCAGAACCTCCCAGATCCAGCCTGCCGGCTCAGACAGGAACCAAGCAGAACCGCTATCATCTTTGGGGATCAGGGTTCTTGGAGGTAAAGGAACCAGAGGTTAGGGCTGGAGAAAAACAAGGGCAGGGGGAAAAATTCTCCCTTTAGGGTGGTTGTGAAGAAAAGGGTACCCGCTCCACCCTGTAGATATACTGCCTGGCCCCTGGCTCTCTTTTGATCCTACCCCACCTCCACCAGCCCTTAGCCTAAGACTGCCTGTTGTGGTTGGAGAACAGGGCAGACACCTCCCCACTTAGCCATCTGCTAATGTCACCAGTAGCACCCAGTATCTTAGTTGGTTTTCTCCCCTCCCTCTTTGATGTTCTTAAGGCACTAAAACTTTAGAACAGTCCTGTATCTATGTGTCCTGCCTCATTTTATGAGTATTTGCCTCATTTCATGATTATTGCATTCCCTTTGGAGGGCTGTCAGCCCGTGAAGGTCAGGCCTGCGTCTAACTTCTTGGTATTCCCTAGCAGCTTCTTCAGAACATTATACATAAAATAGGTCAATAAATATTGATAAAATATAATGAAACTGTTTAAATCTGGGGAGGAAGGAAAACACTGTGAAATTATTATTGCCAGCCACTAACCCTTTGATATCAATTAACTTTCAGAAGGTTTTTGGTTTTTTGTTTGTTTGTTGTTTGTTTTTGAGACAGAGTCTCACTCTGTTGCTCAGGCTGGAGTGCAGTGGTACAATCAGCTCACTGCAACCTCCGCATCCCAGGTTCAATCAATTCTTCTGCCTCAGCCTCCCGAGTAGCTGGGGTTACAGGCATGCACCACCACGCCTGGCTAATTTTGAATTTTCAGTAAAGACGGGGTTTCCCCATGTTGGTCAGGCTGGTCTCAAACTCCCACCTTCAGGTTACCCACCCACCTCGGCCCCCCAAACTGCTGGGATTACAGGTGTGAGCCACTGGGCCTAGCAAGAGATGATTTTTTTTTAATCATGATTTACTCATGTCCTAAAATACTATGGAGACATTAAAAATAATGAGATCTCCATAGACTAACATGGAAGAATATCAGACATGTTACTAAGTTAAAAACCAAACAAAACCCTGCAAAACATTTACAGTGTGACCTCATTTTTTGTTGAAAACAAAATTCTTAAAAATACACACATCTGCGGCCGGGCGCGGTGGCTCAAGCCTGTAATCCCAGCACTTTGGGAGGCCGAGGCGGGTGGATCACGAGGTCAAGAGATCGAGACCATCCTGGTCAACATGGTGAAACCCCGTCTCTACTAAAAATACAAAAAATTAGCTGGGCATGGTGGCGCGTGCCTGTAATCCCAGCTACTCAGGAGGCTGAGGCAGGAGAATTGCCTGAACCCAGGAGGCGGAGGTTGCGGTGAGCCGAGATCGCGCCATTGCACTCCAGCCTGGGTAACAAGAGCAAAACTCCGTCTCAAAAAAAAAAAAAAAAAAAAAAATACACACATCTGGGGCAAGGCACAGCGGCTCACGCCTATAATCCCAGCACTTTGGGAGGCCCAGGTGGGAGGATCACGAGGTCAAGAGATCAAGACCATCCTGGCCAACACTGTGAAACCCCGTCTCTACTAAAAATACAAAAATTAGATGGACGTGGTGGTGTGCACCTATAGTCCCAGCTACTCAGGAGGCTGAGGCAGGTGAACCGCTTGAACCCAGGAGCCGGAGGTTGCAGTGAGCTGAGATGGCGCCGCTACACTCCAGCCTGGTGACAGAGTAAGGCTTCATCTTAAAAAAAAAAAAAAAAAAAAAAAATCTGTGTTGTTGAAAAGATCTAAAAAGATATCAGTGACATAATGAACAGTTATTTCCTCGAGGGCATGCTTTTTAAACTCTAATGTATAACGTATGTGGATTACCTGAGGGTATTGTTACAAATGTTAAAAATCAGATTCTGATTCAGTAGAGCTGGTGGAGCCTAAGAATCTGCATTTCCAGCAAGCTTATAGGCAGTGATGTGCTAGAGCCGTCTCATCCTGGCTTACAGAGCTAAATGTTACATTTTCAGGAACTTTGTGAGTCTGTTGTTAAATACATTGATTATTAAATATTAAAGAATTTATAATCAAATAAAATAAGCTACGCTTAAGACAGAGATAATAATGACTCAAAACTCATACTTTCTAATAATTTTACATTTTACTATTATCTATATCCATACCAACGTCTGTATCTGTGTGATGGAAATGACACACAATGGTGTGCTACTGTGCAAGTCTTCCCAGGTTTCCAGTGAGTAACAGCACATGAGTAGCATGAAATCTGACATGCTGGAAGTAGTTACACCGTGGAAATTGGCAAACACTACAGATCATGGCTTTTCTTCCAAAGGGCCACTTGTTAAACATTTATCAGCACACAGCACCAGCCTAGGACACGAAATTGATGTGGGGAAAGACATTCAGTGTTTTTTTTCTTTCGTTTTTGGTTGACAATCATTGTCCATTTTTATGGGATTCGAAGTGGTATTTTGATACGTGCGTATGATGTGTAATGATCAGATCAGGGTGATTAGCATATCTATCATCTTGAACACCCATCACTTCTTTGTGCTGGGAACGCTCAAAATCCTTCCTTCCAGCTTTTTGAAAATATACTTGAAATCATTGTTAACCACGTTCACCCTACAGTGGTACAGGACAGTAGAGCTTATTCTGCCCATCTAGCTGTAAGTTTCTATCCATTAACCAGCCTCTCCCGGGGAGGAAATGTTCGACAAGTGAGAGGAGGAAAGGGAGGCTATGAACATTAACCATGAATTGTCCTACACCAGGGTTGTCCGTATTCCGAGCTCGTTGGTGGCATGGAGCAGTTAACAAGTATTTGCCAACTAAGTGAATGAATGAATGCTGGCTGCGAAGAGCCAAGCAAAGTTTCCGTTGGAAAGCACAGGAAGCCCACCTCGCTCCCACAGGAGCTGGAGATGAGAAAGAGTGGGTGTCTGCTCCAAGGCACCCTGGCAGGGGAAGCCCAGGACTGGCCCTCCTGCTGACTGGCACCTCAACATTTCCTGTACGGTTTTAGTTCCTGCACCTGAGAGCCAGTCTTTACTTAATTCCTCCTCTGGAGGTCAGCAAGAGAAGCCCACGGCTGCCCAAACGACTGGTCAAATAAACAAACAGCCAGGCCAGGAAGCAGACAGCAGGGCCCCGGCAGACTCTGGGACTGCCCCAGCCACAAAGTCTGGAAAAGGCTGAGCCAGAACTCACACGCCCATCCCTTTCCTCGCCCCCAGCCCCTCCCCTGCTACCAGAACCTTCCATCTAATGCTGTCTTTCCCTCTAACCCCTGCCTTACTCCTCTGACCTCTCTGGGCAAAGTTCCGTGATTAATGGAAACATCCATCCCTCAGCTCCTGCCCATTCCCTTGCCTCCAATCTGAACTCTCCAGCACTGAGGTTAGAGCAGCGGCCTGGCTGGCCTGGTGGCCATCTTACAGACCCAGGCCAACCACTCCTTCCCTGTCCCCCTCCGAGTCTCAGGTCCCCCTCTGAACCTCAGGCAGGGGTGGCTCTGCTTCTGGGCCCTGCACAGCAGCCTATCCAGCACCCGCCACTCAGCGTCCTGCAAGCATCTACTGAGCCCCAGCTGCGCGCCTGCGGCACTGCTGTCAACAGTGGAAGTACAGACTGCCAGACAGGACACTCAAAGAGCTTACACTCAGTGGGGGAAGGAAGTCAAAAAACAAGAAAGCAAATATGAATCAGATGGTGATGAGGGCTAGGAAGAGCATAAAGTAAGGTAAGGGGACAGCAAGTGACAAGAGTGGGTGGTATTTGTGCAGAGTAGCCCCGGAGGGCCTCTGCGACAGGTGCCACTTGAGGAGAGACCTGATGTGATGGCCAAGCCCTGGAGTGCAGTACATAGGCAAAGCGGGCTGCACACCAGTGCCCTGAGGCGGGAGCCTGCCTGCTGTGCTCTAGGCACCCCTAAGTGAAATGGGGAGGAGCAAGGAGGGAGCATCAGGTAGGGCCCTGGGGGCCATGAAAGGAATATGGAGTGTCGTCTGACAGATGGGGACCACTGGAAAGTCGAGCGGAGCAGTGACACGGTCTGGTTTACGGTTTAAGGAAATCATTCTGGGTGCTTTGTTGAGAACAGACTGGGTTGGTGGGGGTGGAGATGAGGGTGGAAGTGTGGTGAGCCATTAGGGACTAAAGAAAAGTTTAGGCAGGAGATGATAGGGGCTTAGGGCAGGAGAGGAGGTGTGGAAAGGGGTGATCTGGTCATAGTTGGAACTAGCTCTGGCAGGATGTGCTGACGGTCTTCATGGGACAGATGAGAGAGAAGGATGGAGGATGGCCCTGGGTTTGGGACCTGAGAGGCCTGAGTCTGGTGGATCACAGCCAGCCTGCAAGGTGGAAATAGATCTCATTCTTCCTCACCATATTCTCAGGGACGTGGAGAGGGTGCAGGGCCAGGACGATGACCAGGGAGAGAGGAGGGGAGCAAGGACAAGAAGGAGATGTGGGGGAGCCGGTAGGGGAAGAAGGAATTTTACACCGTGGACATTCCTAAAGTCCTGCCTCCCCCTCACAGTCTGTGTGCCTAATCCAACAGGCCTGATGACTTCCTTCCCCTTCTCAAGGGTATTCCTGCACCCACCTCCCCTCCCCACTTCCCAGCTTCAACTCCCATCCTTGAGCAAAGCAGCACATTAGTAAGTCGCTGGTTGAGAAGTAGCATAATCACTGTGGGGTTCGCTATTACATGGTCAGGCTGTAAACCTGACTGTTGCAACAGGCCCCAAACACCCATGAGGAAATGAGCTAGGACGCGTTTCTCCCTCATGGAATTCTCTGAATGTGAGTAGTCCAGGGCTGCCCGGCAGCTCCACAAGGCAGAGAGCCAGCCTCAGCAGTTCCACCGTGGGAGGCTGGCAGCATCTCATGGGCTCTGACAGCCCATAACCCCATCTGCACTCTGGATGGCCAGAACGAGGAAGGTGGGGTGGGAGTGCAGGGACGGAGCTTCGGGGCAGGAGGAATGGAAGAAGGAGGCTCCTGCCCTTTAAGGAAATACCCAGAAGTTGCCCTCACCCCTTCTGCTCACATCCTATTGGCCAGAACTTGGCCCTGAGGCCACCCTGGGTGTAAAGGAGCCTGGGAAATAGAGATTTTATTCTGGGGAGTCAAGTCCTTAACTAGATCAGTGACTACGGTAGAAAAAAAGGCGAATTTGGGGCCAGGCATGGTGGCTCACACCTGTAATCCCAGCACTTTTGGAAGCTAAGGTGAGGGGATCACTTGAGCCCAGGATCTCAAAACCAGCCTGGGCAACATAGTAAAACCCCGTCACTACAAAAAAATAAAAAATAATAGCTGGGTGTAGTAGCGTGTGCCCATCGTCCCAGCTACTAGAGAGGCTGAGGTGAGAGGATCACTTGGAGCCTGGAAGGTCAAGGCTGCAGTGAGCCGAGATCACACCACTGCACCCCAGCCTGAGTGACAGAGTGAGACCCTGTCCTGGGGGGAAAAAAGGGAGAATTAGGGAAATGGCTAGCAGCTCTGGCACAGAAATGTCCCACACAGTTCCATCTAACCTTAGTGTCAGATTCCTATTCCCTGTGTGAGCCTCTCAGGACAGAGCTCAGCTTAATTTTGTGCCTAATGTTCCATTATTGGAACACTAAGCATGTGGGAGTTATTTACAGCCCACTGCTCAAGGTCATTGCCAAGTCTGATTTTTCACACATGTCTGCAATTCAAAAAAATTGCAACCTCTGGTATAAATCCCCTTCATTTTATGCACACACTTCTTCAGCATATGAAGCATGGTCACCCACATAATTGTACTTGGTCTTCACAATATTCATGAAGTAGGTAGTTTAATTTAATTTTATCCATAGAAAAACCAGGGTTTAGCAAAGTGAGGTGATTAGCACAGGTCCACAGGATGATGAATGCTGGAATCTGAACTCAGACCTTCTTGCCAGAAATATTTGCTCTCACCCGCACTAGCAGGAGTAATGGAGTTACTGTGATGTGATACCACCACCACCAGAAGCTTTCAGGAAAGGCAGCAGCTGACTGGGCGCGGTGGCTCACACCTGTAATCCCAGTACTTTGGGAGGCCGAGGTGAGGTGAGCAGATCACAAGGTCAGGAGTTCGAGACCAGCCTGACCAACATGGAGAAACCCCATCTCTACTAAAAATACAAAAAATTAGCCAGGCGTGGTGGCACATGCCTGTAATCCCAGCTTCTTGGGAGGCTGAGGCAGGAGAATCTCTTGAACCTGGAGGTGGAGGTTGCAGTGAGCTGAGATCACACCACTGCACTCCAGCCTGGCCAGCAAGAGCAAAACCCCATCTCAAAAAAAAAAAAAAAAAAACAGCAGCTAAAGATGGGTGCAACTTGATAGAGCACAATCTCATCACTCTCATAGACAGAAAATCTGCTCCAGTCCTGCACATCAGTGTGATATGGAGGAAAAGGGACAGGGCAGAGCAGCCAGGACGGGGCCTAGGACCAGGCCTGACCCAGCCAGCATCCCCCTGTGCAGACAGCCGCCATGTCCACAACAGCATCTGTGATGATCAGCTGTGTCTGTGCCACACCACTGCTTAATACTTTTAATATCATCCCTGGTCAATCTGTTCGTGGTCAATCCCACAGTGTCCTGTCATGTTGGGAAAGCTCTCTGAGCTTCAGTTTCACGTCTACAAAAAAAAAAGAAGCCATCCTTCCCCTCCCAGCCACCCCCAGCTCAAAGCACACCAGCACAACCAACAGACGTGACATCCAAGGTCCTCCTAAGCCCTCAGCATCATCCACCCCAACAGCCTCCCTGCCATGCCCACAGCTCATCCATCCCAATGTCCCCGCTGCAGGCCTGCAGACCCAGCACGCTCCTATGTGCAGAGCAGCTTGCAAGAGCAGGCAAAAATTGCAGGGCCTTAGAATATCCAAGTGGAAGGGACTTGAGGGACTGTCTAATCCCACGGCCATGGGGCCCCCTGAGTGGCAGAGCCTTCATGAGTACGCATGACACATAGGGTCTGCCCTAAGACTTTCTACTTGTTGCCCTGTCTAATTCAGGAGCAGCTAGGGTACCCTCAAGGGCCCACTGCCTGGCGTTGATTCCAGCTGTGCCATCCACATGGCCTCAGACAAATTAGACAGCTTCTCTGTGCCTCAGTGCCTCAGAAAAATCTAGACAAAAATGACAGCAGAGCACCTACCCCCTATGGTGGCTGTGGTGAACAGATGCGTGAATATGACTGGGTGTGGTGGCTCATGCCCGTAACCTCAGCACTTTGGGAGGCTGAGGTGGGAGGATTGCTTGAGCCCAGTTCAAGATCAGCCTGGCTACTGCCGGGCGCGGTGGCTCAAGCCTGTAATCCCAGCACTTTGGGAGGCCGAGGCGGGTGGATCACGAGGTCAAGAGATCGAGACCATCCTGGTCAACACGGTGAAACCCCGTCTCTACTAAAAATACAAAAACATTAGTTGGGTATGGTGGCTCGTGCCTGTAATCCCAGCTACTGAGGAGGTTGAGGCAGGAGAATTGCCCGAACCCAGGAGGCGGAGGTTGCAGTGAGCCGAGATCGCGCCATTGCACTCCAGCCTGGGCAACATGAGTGAAACTCCGTCTCAAAAAAAAAAAAAAAAAGATCAGCCTGGGCAACATATCAAGACACTGTTTCCACAAAAAAAAATATAAAAATAAAACAAATTTTTCAAAAGATGAGTTAATACAGTCAATTCTTTTTTTATTTTTTCTTTTTATTTTTTTGAGATGGAGTTTCACTCTTATTGCCCATGCTGGAGTGCAGTGATGCCATCTCGGCTCACTGCAACCTCCTCCTTCTGAGTTCAAGTGATTCTCCTGCCTCTGCCTCCTGAGTAGCTGGAATTACATGCACCTGCCACTACATCCAGCTAGTTTTTTTTTTTTAATTTTTAGTAGAGACGGGGTTTTACCATGTTGGCCAGGCTGGTCTCAAACTCCTGACCTCAGGTGATCCACCCACCTCGCCTCCCAAAGTGCTGGGATTACAGGCATGAGCCACTGTGCCCGGCCAAGACAGTCAATTCTCATTATTCACAGTGGCTGTGTTTTATGGAGTCACTGCAAACGCTGAATTAGTGAATGCCAAACCAGTGCTCCTAAGGGAGATACAAGGCAAGGTTCCTGTGAGCCTCTGGTCACAGATCAATGCACAACCTTTTCTTATGTGTGTTTCTCTTTAAAGACACTTTATTTAATATACATTGTTGATTAATTCACATTGAACTCATGGCCAACAGCACTATAACTCATGCCTGCACGAAGCTTAACTACCAGACATAGCTTTCTCTCGCTTAGGAACTCTGGACAGCACTTGAGCATGATGCTGGGACCATTTTAAACAGCAAAATCACCAACACGCAGCAGAAAAATGCAAAACACATGGTACAAAACAGACCTTGAAAAGGACACTTGTTTGCGGTATGAGCTGAAACCAGAAGGCAGACTGTCGCCTTGTTCAGCCTCTGCTGGGAATGTGCCACTCAAATTTTTCTCTGCTCTGTGTTCATGGATGGCCATGCAAGTACTGTGAGTGTTGATTTTGGCAATACAAGTAAATTGTATGGGGTAGACAGATTTTTAAATACAGAATGTGTGAGTGATGAGGATCAACTGAATATAGAAAGCCCCTAGCACAGTGCCTGGCCTGTAAGAAGCATTCGATAGATCACAACAACCTGCTGAGATATTGCTATTTCCATTTTACAGATGAGAAAAGTGAGTGTCCGAGAGGTTGAAGACCTGGGCCTGGTTCTCATGGTTGGTCAGTGGCAGTGTTGGGACTCGATCCCAGGTTCAGACCTGGTTTAATTTTGTACATTGCCTAGAACCCGGGCCGCTGTGCCTTCCACACTGCCTTTCTGCAGGAGCCCAGGCATGGCTTGTATGTGATACACATGCACACACAGGCCCCACACACATGCAGAATCCCTGTGCTTACTCCTTTCCCAAACTTCCTTAACTCTGAGGAGCCTTAGAAACAAAGAGCTTTCCCAGCTTCCTGCCCAGCCCACGGAACGCCTCCCTCCGGCTGCAGAGCTCCCCCCTCTTCTCCTCTGTTTCTGCCTCAGCATCTCCCATCCCATGCTGGCCACCAAGGCAGCCTGGCCAAAAGATGCTAGTAGTGGGTCCTCTCAGCTTCCTCTGCAGCTCAGCCAGGGGCCACAGCTGGGCCCATCCAGCCTCACTTAACCAAGAACAGAAGTCCCAGGAGAAAGGAAGGCGAGGCCAGGGTGGTGACAGGGTGGAGAAGCTGAGCCCCCAGTGACCCCCTCCCCACAGAGAGTAGGACACAGAGGGACGATTGTGAGGGGCAGTAACTGCCCGTGGGAACAGTGGCCATGGGAGTGACACCATGGTGCCCATACCCTAGTAGGTCCTCAGTAAAACTAATGCCAACCTGGGCCACACAGGTAGCCCTGCCATACTCCAGGGCCCAGGATTCTTTGAGTGAGTTTCAGAACGCCTCTGAAATCTAGGGAGGCATACCAGCCCGTAGCAATTTGCATTTTTTTGCTTTCCTGTTATCAGGGGTAAGTAAACTCTAGCTGTCAGACCAAATCCGGCCAGCAGTGTGCTACGTACAGCTCACTAGCTAAGAATGGTTTTTCCTTGTTTGTTTTTTTTTGTTGTTGTTGTTGTTTTGACAGAGTCTTGCTCTGCTGGCCAAGCTGGAGAGCAGTGGCGTGATCTCGGCTCACTGCAACTTCCGTCTCCCCAGCTCAAGCAATTCTCCTGCCACAGACTCCCAAGTAGCTGGGATTACAGGCATGTACCACCATGCCCAGCTGATTTTTGTATTTTCAGTAGAGACAGGGTTCCGACAGACTGGTCTCAAACTCCTGACCTCAAATGATCAGCCTGCCTCGGCCTCCCAAAGTGCTGAGATTACAGGCGTGAGCCACCACGCCCAGCTGGTTTTTACATTTTTTTTTTTTTTTTTTGAGACGGAGTTTCACTCATGTTACCCAGGCTGGCGTGTAATGGCGCGATCTCGGCTCACCGCAACCTCCGCCTCCTGGGTTCAGGCAATTCTCCTGCCTCAGCCTCCTGAGTAGCTGGGATTACAGGCACGCACCACCATGCCCAGCTCATTTTTTGTATTTTTAGTAGAGATGGGGTTTCACCATGTTGACCAGGATGGTCTCGATCTCTTGACCTCGTGATCCACCCGCCTCGGCCTCCCAAAGTGCTGGGATTACAGGCTTGAGCCACCGCGCCCGGCCTGGTTTTTACATTTTTTAAGTGTGGAATAACAAGAGAAAGTCTTGGAGGAGAGACCATATGCCCCACAAAGCCTAAAATATTTACCTGTTGCAGAAAAAGTTAGTTGCTAACCCCTGACCCAGATGGATTTAGCAGTGGAACCCTGGCCAACCAAGTGTGAGTCAGGGTGGCCAGATCACCAGCCCGCATCCACCCATCCCTGGTGTATAACGTCGGGCGCGTTATTTAGCCTCCCTAAGCCTCACTTTCCCCTTCTGCAAAGTGGAGGCAATAAGAGCAGCTGTGTCCCAGGGCTGTGAGATTACATTAGGTGTCGTCCGTCAAGCCCTTAGCCCTGGGCATCCTGGACTACCATGTGGGCAGAGCAAGGGGGCCGGTGACAGCAGTGGCCGTGGTGGAGAGGTGGAGACGAGGGAAAGGGTCCCTTCCTGACCGACTGCTGTCTCCATAGTTCAGAGAAATGGGGAAACTGAATCATGGGGGTGACTCATCTGAGGTCACAGGCTATAAATAGTCCAAAGACTCATGACAGCCCACGAGCAGGTCCTGGAGCCCTTCCTTCTGTGTCTACCCCCCCTGCCCCTTCTGTAGCCCTGATCTGTGTCTACCCCGCCTGCCCACACACACCCTTCCCCAGACTTCTGCCTTGGACCCCATTCTCACGGGACTTTGCTCACAGCAGCCAATTGATTGAATACTTTTGTTTGTTTTTTTTTCTTTAGGTTTTGTTTTGTTTGTTTGTTTGTTTGACATGGAGTTTCTCTCTTGTTGCCCAGGCTGGAGTACAATGGCGCAATCTCGGCTCACTGCAACCTCTGCCTCCTAGGTTCAAGTGATTCTCCTGCCTCAGCCTCCCAAGTAGCTAGGAATACAGGCGTCCACCACCATGGCCGGCTAATTTTTTGTATTTAGTAGAGATGGGGTTTCATCATGTTGGTCAGGCTGGTTTTGAACTCCTGATCTCAGGTGATCCACCTGCTTGGCCTCCCAAAGTGCTGGGAGGTGCAAGCCACCGCGCCCGGCCACCTCTGTTGTCTTAGATGCCAACAGCTAAAGTTATTTCACATTCCAGGGCCATTTCATTTAAATGGGTACATTCTAAACCCCTAAATATTCACAGATATTCACCTCTAACTGTGTGTCAGACACAATGACAGGACCAAAGCACCCCTTGATTTTCCCAAGTTCCTCCCAACATTGGGACCAACGTCTGGAGTCAGCTCTCCAAATTCTCCCGGTCTTGGATGTGTAGCTCACATGCTGGCGGAGACAGACAGATGCAAGCATATGGCTTGCCTGGGGAGTTCAGTTTAGCTGTGTTCCAGCTCCTCAGGCCTCCAGTCTCCCCCTGGCCAGCCTGCTTGTCCCTCAGAGGGGACATGAGGCCCCTTCAACCCTATGAGATTCTCAGCATCTATACTTTATGAAATGAACAAACATCTAAGCAGGATTGCAGAACTTGTGATCTATTTGATCCTCATTAGTATAGTGGTGAGCATCAAAAAAAAAAAAGAACTTGTGATCTATTTGAAATAGCTACATAGCAAAGTTAACGCTTTTAACCGCAAAGCATAATGCAATCTAAGGATGCTCACCCACAAAAATAATTTCAGGATGTATCATAAACATTACTTCATCCTGAACTCTTAGGCAAAGTCATGCAGCAGCACGGTAGTCAGTGGTGGCAGTGGAGAGGTGGAGCCAAGGGAAAGGGTCCCTTTCCTGATGGACTGCCATCTCCATGCCTCAGAGAAATGGCAAAATTGAATCATGTTTCTGATGGATGGGAGTCTCATGTTGAACAGCACGTGTTGTTTTTCGTTCTGTCAGGGAGCCTCTGTGTCTGATACAGCGTTGCTTTACAGGGAGAGGAAGTCCCTGAAAATGAGTCCCAAGTCCCAAGGGGAAGCTCCTTCTCTGGGGGCTTCGCAGGAACTCCTCGATGGCTGTCCCACTCCTACGCCATGCTGAGCTGGCTGCTCTTGCCAGAATCCTGGCACTGGCTCTTCCCTCACGTGGGCACCTCAAAGGCCACCAGCTTCTCCTCCCACTCAGGTGCAATATTTTTTTCTGTTCTAGGGCCCCTGTCACCACCCTGCCATCCTTTCTCCCCTCTTCTTCCTTCTAGGGGAGTTTCCAATTTCTTCCTCTTTGTTTTTTCTTTTTGAGATCGAGTCTCACTGCCACCCAGGCTGGAGTGTAGTGATGTGACCTTGGCTCACTGCAACCTCTGCCCCCAGGTTCAAGCAATTCTCCCATCTCAACCTCCCAAGTAGCTGGGATTTCAGGCACTCGCCACCGCACCCAGCTAATTTTTGTATTTTTAGTAAAGATGGGGTTTCTCCATGTTGTCCAGGCTGGTCTCAAATGCCTGACCTCAGGTGATCCGCCTGCCTCAGACTCCCAAAGTGCTGGAATTACAGGTGTGAGCCATCACACCCAGCCACCAGTTTCTTCTTTTAGTGCTATAAAAATGATTCTTGAGAACAGCGTGGAAAGGGAGAGAAAAAAAAAAAGAGTACCTTTACAGTAAAGAAACACGTGACCAAGATGAACACCAACAGCCATAAGTCACATTGAGAGTGCCCTTGATATCATGCGATGAGAATGGCACTTACCCCTGTGGTCTCCCTCCCCAAAACCCATAATCTCAGCCTACTCAGGAGGAAAACATGAGACACATCCCAATTAAAGGACACTCTGCAAAATCCTAACCACACCCCTCAAAATAGTCCAGGCCACCAAAAACAAGGGAAGTCTGTGAAACAGTCACAGCCAAGAGGAGCCTACAGAGACAAGATGACTAAATGTAACATGGAATCCTGCTGGAATCCTGGAACAGAATAAGGACAATAGGTTAAAAAAAAAAAAAAAAAAGGAAAGGAAAAGAAAGCTTAATAAAGTGTGCACTTTAATTAATAATATTAGTTCATTAACAGTGACATATGTGCCATACTAATGTAAGATGTTAATAACAGGGGACATTAGGAAAGGTGAGAAGGGATGATTTCGAAATGGAACAACAGGGCTGGGCCCAGTGTCTCACACCTGTAATCCCAGTACTTTGGGAAGCCGAGGCAGGCAGATCACCTGAGGTCAGGAGTTCAAGACCAGCCTGGCCAACATGGTGAAACCCCGTCTCTACTAAAAATACAAAAATTAGCCAGACATGATGGCAGGTGATTGTAATCCCAGCTACTTGGGAGGCTGAGGTGGCAGAATCGCTTGAACTCAGGAGGCAGATGTTGTAGTGAGGTGAGATCAAGCCATTGCACTCCAGCCTAGATGATAGAGTGAGACTCCATTTCAAAGAAAAAAAAAACAAGGCTGGGGACTTGGGCCTGTAATCCCAGCACTTTGGGAGGCCAAGGCTGGCAGATCATGAGGTCAGGAGTTCAAGACCAGCCTGGCCAACATATTGAAACCCCATCTCTACTAAAAATACAAAAATTAGCCTGGTATGGTGGCATATACCTGTAGTCCCAGCTACTCGAAAGGCTGAGACGAAAGAATTGCTTGAACCTGGGAGGCGGAGGTTGCAGTGAGCCAAGATGGTGCCACTGCACTCCAGCCTGGGTGACAGAGTGAGACTCCACCTCAAAAAAAAAAAAAAGGAAAACATTAAAAAGAATAAAAATTAATAACAACAGGGGACACTGGGCATGGGGTATACAGGAATTCTCTGTACTATAATTCTAGAAATCTAAAATTGCTCTAAAATAAGAAAGTTATTATTTTAGAAAAGACTCCTGAACGACTGGCTGTGTTCCATCCCTACCTGTCTCCAAAGCACAATGCACCCGGCTTACCTAAGAGGGCAGCGCAGCCGCGCAGTCAAGAGCAGAGACGCCAGCCTCGGACGTGAGGTTTGAGTCCTGGCTCTGCCCCTGACTGCTGATATAGACCCCTCTAAGATTCTGTCTCCTTTATATTCATGGGGAGCGGGGTGATAACAATTGCATTTATGTCATGGAACAATCTAGAACATAAGGAAAGCTCTTAGTGCAGTGTCCAAGTCAGAAAATAGGAGTTAAGAACACGTGGCCCAGAGATTAGAACCTGTGGGAGGAGGGCTGCCTCATGGAAGAGCCGCTGGCCGGACCCCCGGTCCCACACTTCACGCCCTGAAGACAGCCTCCTCCTCCTGGGGAGGATGGAGTCGGGGAGGAGGGGGAGGAAGGCGGCGTCTGGGAGACCTCCTGTAAGTGCCATGCTCTGGCCCTCCTTGGAATGCTGGGGAAGTACAGGGTGTTGCTGTGATCGCTACAAAGGCATCCTGGTCTCTGTGTTCATGACCGGGGCACGCTGGTCAGCACAATGCCCGGAAGAGCCACGCACGGCCTAGCAAAACACACGGCATGCCTGCCTGCCTCCCCTCGCCACCCCCGAGAGCTGCTCACCCAGCCCTGCTGAGGCATCCTACCTCTGCCAGGAATGCTGGACACACCGCCCCAGAGTGCAGGGTAACCTGGGCCTCCAGCGCCCCCGCCAGCTAGGCCACAGCATGGCCATCCAGAGCGGCCAGGCCAGCACCACCCTGGAACAATCTGGCTTCCTCGGAGCCCGTCCCCTGGGCAAGTACGGAGCGTTCTCTATGAGCAAGTCCCTGAGGGTTGCCTGCTTTCCTGCAGGTGGACGGAGGCCTGTGATAGGCCTGAACTGGAAGTCAGAAAACGTGGGTGTGAGTTCTTCCTTGTCTCTAATGAGCCAGATGGCCCTGAGCAAGTTACCCACTTTCTCAAGGCCTTGGCTTCCTCCCTTGTTGACAGGAGAAACTGAAGTATCTCACGGCCTGGGAAAATCAAAGCAAATCATGTGGATGCAGGTGCTTGGTGCGCCCTGAAGCACTACCCCTGGTTACCCACCAGACCTTCCAAACATGCCTCTACCCGTGTGATGCAGCAAACACACTTGCAAGGATTTTGTACTCTTCAAATGACTTATATAGAACCCACAGGTATTCATAAGGTGAGGATTAACCCTGTGTGAATGACTAGGAAACTGACGCCTGAGGCCCACGGAGAGAAAGGGATTTGCTCAAAGTCGCCCAGCAGGTGAGTGGCAAAGCTGGCCCTCCGACCAGCCTCCTCCACCTATGTCTGTCAGCCTCGAAGAGGGGCGGAGTTTGACTGTGGAACTCAGCATGAGGTGGGGGACAGAACCCCTGAGTGTGCTCCTGGCCAGTGGCTTGATCTCTTGTCTCTCTGTGACTCTGTTTTCCTTACCTGCCTGTAGGAAGAATAAACACCAACAGGTAAGGAAATGTGAGAAGCATTCAATCTGATTCAAACTGAAGTGCTGCATGTTTCACTGAGCACCTGCTTTGTGTGACACACTTTACCTACAGGGTACACACACAAAAGCTCACCGTCCCTGCCCTCAAGAAGCTATTATATAATGACAATCACTAAAATGTGAATATCTCTTTACAGTTCACCTTTACTTCTGATGTGGTGTGGCTCTGTATCCCCACCCAAATTTCAACTCAAATTGTAATCCCCACGTGTTAAGGGGGGGACCTGGTGGGAGGTGACTGGATCATGGGGGCAGTTTCCCCTTGCTGTTCTTGTGACAGTGAAGGAGCTGTCATGAGCTCTGATGGTTTAAAAGTGTTTGGCTTGGCCAGGCGCGGTGGCTCAAGCCTGTAATCCCAGCACTTTGGGAGGCCGAGGCGGGTGGATCACGAGGTCAAGAGATCGAGACCATCCTGGTCAACATGGTGAAACCCCGTCTCTACTAAAAAAAAAAAAATACAAAAATTAGCTGGGCATGGTGGTGCGTGCCTGTAATCCCAGCTACTCAGGAGGCTGAGGCAGGAGAATTGCCTGAACCCAGGAGGCGGAGGTTGCGGTGAGCCGAGATCGTGCCGTTGCACTCCAGCCTGGGTAACATGAGTGAAACTCCGTCTCAAAAAAAAAAAAAAAAAGTGTTTGGCTTTATGAGGCCGAGGTGGACGGATCACAAGGTTAGGAGATGGAGACCATCCTGGTTAACATGGTGAAACCCCATCTCTACTAAAAATACAAAAAATTAATCAGGTGTGGTGGCATGTGCATGTAGTCCCAGCTACTCTGGAGACTGAGGCAGGGGAATCACTTGAACCCAGAAGGAGGCAGTTGCAGTGAGCCGAGATCGCACCATCGCACTCCAGCCTGGGCAACAGAGCAATACTCTGTCTTAAAAAAAAAAAAAAGTTTGGCAATTAATTCCTTCACACTCTGTCTTTCTCCTGCCTCCTTGTAAAGAAGGTGGTTGCTTTCCCTTCACCTTTCGCCATGACTGTAAGTTTCCTGAGGCCTCCCCAGCCATCCAGAACTGTTAGTCAATTAAACCCGTTTTCTTTGTAAATTACTGTCTTAGGTGTCTTTATAGCAGGGTGAGAACAGACTAAATACATCTTCTCTCACTTTTTCTTCAAAATTATTATTGATTAACAATAATTGATGCTATTTCACAAACAAGTTATTGATGCTATTTCACAAACGAGGACCCTCATGGAAGGAGCTGGCCTACATGGGAGAAATGATATTCTGCTGGCATCCCATTACACTTTCTACCTGAGGCATCGTCCCTAAAACACCAGGACATCAGGAAAACCTAATGATGACTACTGTTTCATTTAGGGCCCTCTCAGCTGCAAGTACAAAAAAGTAGAAACCAAATATTAGGTTTTTAGCTGAGAAGCCCAGCATCAGGCTGGGCCACCATCTGTGCATCCTGTCTGGAGTTCATAAACAATAAAGACCTGATTTCTCTCCAGTTCTCCACTTACCTTCATGGTCTCCTGGAGCTGGTATCTTCTCAGCCCACAGGTGATGACAGAATGGAGATAGTGGTTCTGGCTTCAATGCTTCCGGGTTCAAGTCTATGGGGAAGAGCACTGCCTCCCTGTCAGAAGGCTCGGCTCCAGTCTCCTGGGCTCCAATAGAAGCCCAAGCCCCTCTAGGAACCCCTTACTGTTATCTCGAAGGCGGAATACGGCTTTGGCCAATTGAGGCCACCTCATAGAGCTAAATCAGTCCCCCTAAACCACAAGGGCTGAGGGTGGTACCAGACATGTTATTAAGGGAAATTTGGGTACTCTTTTACCCAGAGGGTGAACAGATACTAAATGGCCCAACCATGCACATGTGTAGCCCTCCACTGCAACAGTGCATACTAGTTGCTTAATAAGTCTATTTTTATTTAGCAATTGATTTACCAGCAAAATAAATAAAAACCAAGTAGGCTACATGCAAGAAAAGGTAATAAAATACATAAAAATGAATTAAACACTGTAATCGGCCTCAAGTGGATTCAGTGGCTTGGTCTGTGATTCCATGAACCTGCTCTCATTGGATAATTTCACCCTATTAGTATATAAACCACAATCTCAGAAGGTAATTTTAAGAGCCAGATGCCAGGATAGCCATATGGAAAAAATGAAAAATTTGATCCATACCTCACACCATATACCAGAATAAGTTCCATATGGATCATGAATCTAAATATCAAAAAATTAAATGATACAAGTATTGGAAGAAAGGATGGGCACTCAACCCATCTTGTTCAAGGTTTAAAAAACCACAACAAGGCTGGGCACTGTGGCTCACACCTATAATCCTAGCACTTTGGGAGTCCGAGGCAGGCAGATCACAATGTCATAAGTTCAAGACCAGCCTGGTCAATATGATGAAACCCCATCTCTACTAAAAATACAAAAATTAGCCAGGTGTGGTGGGTGTGCACCTGTAGTCCCAGCCACTCAGGGGGCTGAGGCAGAAGAATCACTTGAATCCAGGAGGCAGAGGTTGCAGTGAACCGAGACTGCACCACTGCACTCCAGCCTGCGTGACAGAGTAAGACTCTGTCTCAAAAAAAAGAAACAAACAAACAAACAAACAAACAAAAAACAGAAAAACATATGCACATGTTTGTAATAGCAAAAGACAGAAAATAACTCAAATACCCATTGGTAAGGAACTGTTAAATCAACTAAGCAGTAGAATATCACCCAACTGAATAAAGAAATAGAGAAATGGGGGTGTCTTCATCTCTAGGTGAAAAAAGCAAGATGGAGAAAAATGTGTGCAAAATATTTCCACTTATCCACAAAAAGAGGGGTAAAAGATATATTGATATCTTACATTTCATAAAACAGATAATAATATAATAAACCATAAACTAAATTGAAGGGGATGGAGGAACTATGGCAGAGAAGACACCCAAATAGAATCTAGTATTTTAATAAATGCATTAATACTTTATTTTGTAGATATCATTCTGGAATCAATAAAGATCTTATATGTTTGATTTTTGGGTTTTCTTGTTTTTTTGTTTTGTTTTGTTTTAAGAAACAAGCTCTGGGCCAGGTGTGGGGGCTCACACTTGTAATCCCAGCACTTTGGGATGCCAAGGCAGGAGGATTGAGCCCAGGAGTTTAAGAACAGCCTGGGCAACATACTGAGAACCCATCTCTACAAAAATTTTAAAAATTAGCCAGGGGTGGTGGCATTCACCTGTGGGGTATGGGCTACACAGGAGGCTGGGGCAGGAGGATCACTTGAGCCCAGGAGGTCAAGGCTGCAGTGAGTTTTGTTCATGCCATTCTAATCCAGCCTGGGCAATAGAGCAAGACCTTGTCTTAAAAAAAAAAAAAAAAAAAAGGCCTGGCATGGTGGCTCATCCCTGTAATCACAGCACTTTGGGAGGCTGAGATGGGCAGATCACCTGAGGTCAGGAGTTCGACACCAGCCTGACCAATATGATGAAACCCCATCTCTACTAGAAACACAAAAATTAGCTGGGCATGGTGGCATGTACCTATAATCCCAGCTACTCAGGAGGATGAGACAGAAGAATCACTTGAACCCAGGAGGCAGAGGTTTCAGTGAGCCAAGATCACACCACTGCACTCCAGCCTGGGCAACAAGAGCGAAACTCCATCTCAAAAAAAAAAAAAAAACACCAGGTATGGTGGCTCACACCTGTAATCCCAGAACATTGGGAGGCCCAGGTGGGCCAATAACAAGGTCAGGAGATCGAGACCATTCTGGCTAATATGGTGAAACCCCATCTCTACCAAAAATACAAAAAAATTAGCCGGGCATGATGGCATGTGTCTGTAATCCCAGCTACTAGGGAGGCTGAGGCAGGAGAATAGCTTGAACCAGGGAGGCAGAGGTTGCAGTGAGTCAAGATCGTGCCACTACATTCCAGCTTGGGCAACAGAGCGAGAGTCCATCTAAAAAAAAAAAAAAAAAAAAGCAAGCTCTGAAATTAAAAATAAAATAAAACAAATAAATCTAATTATAATCCTATTCCTCTTGGTGGCTAGAGAAGTACCACTCCAAATGACTTGAAAGTACAAATTTCAGCCAGGCACAGTGGCTCACGCCTATAATCCCAGCACTTTGGGAGGCTGAGGCAGGAAGATCACAAGGTCAGGAGTTTGAGACCAGCCTGACCAACATGGTGAAACCCCATTTCTACTAAAAATACAAAAATTAGCTGGATGTGGTGGCAGGCGCCTGTAATCCCAGCTACTCATAGAATTGCTTGAACCCGGGAGGCAGAGATTGCAGTGAGCCAAGACCGAGCCATGGCACTCCGGCGTGGATAACAGAGCGAGATTCTGCCTCAAAAAAAAAAAAAAGGACAAAATTCAACTGTACTGTACATCCCCAGTGCAGTCTATCTCAAGGAAGAGAAGACATGGGGAAAATGTTAAGCATTTTCAATATCATATCATTGAAGGTAATGCTGGTATCGTCATTCTGGCACTGCTGAGTATGTACCGTGGGATAAAGCAAATGCCTACGTATGTTCTATCATCGTAAGTGTACTTAAGATTGAAATTCTTGACATGAGACAAAGGAGACACATAGTCTTGAGTTTGAATTGGAAATATCAGATTTTATAGTTAGTTATATAGCCCTTGTGGACCAATGCTGTCTGCCTTTTAAGATTGAGGGGATTCATCTTCCCCCTACTGCTCACTCCCCCATCTACCCAATACATCACCAAAGCTCGACAGCTCTAATTCAGAACTCCTCCCAGCTCCGGCCCTGCTCTCCAGCCCAACTGCCACGGCCTCGAAGCCGGCTCACCAGCCCTGAGCCGCACTTTTAACAGTGTCTTTGCTACCATTGCCGCCTCGGTGTCTCCCCAACTCCAGTCTCCACCATCACCCAGATTATTTTCCCCACCAAATGCTGACTAAGCCATACTCCTACTACAGCAAGCAGGATTCCAGAGAGAAATGAAACGCCCAGAGGGGTCTTCTTAAGAGAGCTTAAATCAGGGATGATTTACAGTGTTGGGGGCAGAGGTGGTAAACCACCCAAGGACCAGCCCCCACTGAAGCCTTTACCACCTAGGCCTGCCTGGGATCCATCACCAGAGTCAGTGTGAGCTGCAGCCATGGGAGGGGGAGCCCGGCAGGAGCTGTGTCCACAGAGGAAAGCAGCTGCCATCAGAAAAGGGACAAGGCAGTGGGAAATAGACATCCCAGCCTCTTTCTCGTCCTGCCCTCCAACCAGTGGGCCAGGGAGCCTGGCTGGAGCAGTCTGTAGAGACGTCAGAG
Source organism: Sapajus apella (assembly GCF_009761245.1). NCBI lineage: Eukaryota > Metazoa > Chordata > Mammalia > Primates > Cebidae > Sapajus > Sapajus apella. The sequence continues at coordinate 7,476,479 of NW_022437026.1, forward strand.
GAGGACAGAGAATGGGTGGGCTAGGGGAGACAGGGGCAAGCCCACTTAAGGCCACTGTTCACTCCCGTGCTCTCAGGAGCACGCCCAAATTCTCGAGCATGGCATACCAGGCACCCATGAGCCGGCACACTCTCTCCCTACGACCTTGGTTCCCACTAGTGGCCTCCCACCAGCCCCATGCCCAAGTGCCGGTTCCCCCAGACCTGCATAGCCCTCTCACAGCTTCCCACCTTGCCAGACCCTATTCCCTCTGCTTGTATCACACCTTCCCTATCCCACCCCACCCCCTCCTTCACATGTCAAACTCCTATGCATCCTTCAAGGCCTTTCTCTGATGGCACCACCTTCATGCAGCCTTCACCAAGTCCTGCACTTAGAGCATCTCCTCTGTTCCCACAACTGCCTCCACGGGCCTCATTGGAGCAGTCGTGGCCTTGTTCTAAGGCTGTTCACGTGTTTGTCTCCCTGTCTAGACTGCAAGCTCCTTGAGGTCTGAGACTGGGTCTATTCATCTCTCCATCCTCAGCCCAATGGTGCTGGACACATAGCCCATAAATATTTACTGAATCAATCAATGAATAAAAGAGAAGACTTTTGTGTCTTTGTTTCCAATTCCCTTTTTTACCCACTCCCACAATGGGGAAGCGTCATGGGGCAGGAATACAGAGAAAGAGGAATGTGTGCCCCATATTCACTCCAAACGCTCCTCTTCCCATCCAAATACAGACTCTGCCTTACATAACAAGGGAGGCTTTCTCCTTGGCCTTCTACTGCTGGACAGGTACCAGGTTTGACTCAGTGGACCTGAGGAAAAGCTTCATGCCCCAGAACGCCTGCCCTGACCCCATAGAACCAGGGTTGCCTGAGGATGCCCAGCCTGACTTTCTGCAGTGGGAGTCCCTCACCATGGAGAGGCCACACTGCTTCTCCCGGTTAGAGGTTGGTCAGAGGCTGCAACTGCCCTGGCTATTCTTTTTTGTTGTTTTTAGGTTTGTTTTGTTTTGTTATTATTTTGAGATGGAGTCTCAATCTGTCCCCCAGGCTGGAGTGCAGTGGCACGATCTCGGCTCACTGCAACCTCCACCTCCCCGGTTCAAGCAATTCTCCTGCCTCAGCCTCCCAAGTAGCCGGGACCACAGGCACCAGCCACCATACCTGGCTAATTTTTTGTGTTTTTAGTTGAGATGGGGTTTCACCGTGTTAGCCAGGATGGTCTCGATCTCCTGACCTCGTGATCTGCCTGCATCGGCCTCCCAAAGTGCTGGGATTATAGGCATGAGCCACCGCGCCCGGCCTGTTTTTCTTTTTTTGAGACAGAGTCTCACTCTGTCACCAGTCTGTAGTGCAGTGGTGCAATCTTGGCTCACTGGAACCTCCGCCTCCCGGGTTCAAGCAATTCTCCTGCCTCAGCCTCCGGAGTAGCTGGGACTACAGGCGCCTACCACCACACCCGGCTAATTTTTATATTTTTAGTAGAGAAAGGGTTTCACCATGTTGGCCAGGATGGTCTTGATCTCCCGACCTTATGATCTGCCCGCTTTGGCCTACCAAAGTGCTGAGATTACAGTTGTGAGCCACCGTGATCAGCCACCCCTGGCTATTCTAGGCACAGACACTTTGTCAAAACATCTCTGAGCAGGCCACTCCTTCCCTCCTCCTTCCTTCCCCATCCAATCATTTACACGTAGGTACTGAGTGCTCTCAGGGGCCCAGAACTGGCTTCCTGGACTTCCAGTCCATCAGGGGAGACATATTAAGCAAGAAATAACAAGTGCGATGAGTCAGTGGGGAAGACAGAAGAGAAAGGAGGCCAGGGAGGGAAGGAGCCACCAAGAACAAATGAAGGAAAGAAGCCAAAAGCAGAAAGAGGCCAGCCTTTCCCCACTCTTCCCTGCATTGCAGAAAGCAGAGCGCCTGGGGAGGAGGCAGCGATGAGCCACAGAGACGTATTGTCCTCGTTTTCTGGCTCTGCAGTAACAGAATACCACAGGCTAGGGGGTTTACACAACAGAAATGTACTGCCTCACAGCTCTGGAGGTCAGAAGCTTCCAGGCTCCTTCTGAGTGCTGTGAGGGGGTCTGTCCCATACCTCTCCGTCGGCATCTGGGGGTTTGCTGCAGTCTTTGGAGTTTCTAGCTTGTGGATGGTACTCTCCCTGCGTCTTCAATCAGCTTTCCTTTGTATGTTTCTCTCTTTACATGGCACTCATGAGTGTGTTAAAAGTTACGCTTTTTTCTTAAGACGAAGTCTCGCTCTTGTCACCCAGGCTGGAGTACAATGGCACCATCTCAACTGACTGCAACCTCCGCCTCCCGGGTTCAAGTGATTCTCCTGCCTCAGCCTCCTGAGTATCTGGGATTACAGACACCTGCCACCACACTCAGCTAATTTTTGTATTTTTAGTAGAGTTGGGGTTTCTCCATGTTGGCCAGGCGGGTTTCAAACTCCTGACCTCAGGTGATCCACCTGCCTTGGCCTCCCAAAGTGCTGGGATTACAGGCATGAGCTACCGCGCCTGGCCGAAAGTTACCATTTTTAAGTATATAGTTCAGTGGCATTAAGTGCATCCACAAAGTTGTGCCACCATCCATCTCCAGAACTTTCTCATCAGCCCAAACGGAAACTCCATATCCATTCAACACTGACTCTCCATTCCCCATCCCCCAGCCCCTGGTCACCTCTATTCTACCTTCTGTTTGTGAATTTCAGTATTCTAGGCAGCTCCTCCATGGAATCAGTTTGCCCTGATGTGACTGGTTTATTTCACTGAGCACAGTGCCTCCCATTTTCATCCGTGTTCACGTGACACTATTTTTATGAAGGATCCCAAATACAGAGGGCTAGGGGTCCACCCTCCTCTAGTCCAGCCTCATTTTCACTTAACTAATTCCCTCTGCAGCAACCCTATTATTAACTAAGTTCACATTCTGAGGCACTGAGGATGAGGACCTCAACATAGGAATCTGGGGGGACACAACACAACAGGTAGGCCATGAACGAGACAGAGATGGGAGGAACAGAAAAAGCCACCCCGACAGGCAGCATGGGAGGGGCGATGAGCAAGTTCTTGTTTTGTTGACCCTCAACCCTTCTGGACTCCTGACAGGAGCCACTTCCCTGGCGCACTTCCCCAGCCTGGCTGACTCACTAGACAGGAAGGGGAAGGGCAGGAATTCTGGCCCACGAGCCAGGGACCCTCATCTCTGGCCAGGCCTGGCACAGCCTACTGGGGAGCCCTCGCACACCAGCCCTCCCGGCACCATTCCGTGTGTCCTGCCTGGCTGATGGGCAGCCACGCATGCCCCACCCTCCCCTGCCCGTGCCCACTTATCCAGGGGCCCAGCTGTCTTGGCTGGGAGGCTTCCACTGCAAGTCACTCCTCCGTCCACACAGACGGATCACTCATGTCCCTCATTCCACAAGTGAGTACTGACACCCACTACGGGGCAGGTGTGGTGGCAGGCCTGGAGATGCAGCAGCGAGCAAAAGGAGCAGCCCTCGCCCCAGGAGGCTCACGTTCAAGTGAAGGAGACAGACGAAAGCCACAACCATCAAGTGCACACCGTCAGACAGCAATGAGGGCCAAGAAGGCACGGCAGCAGGGGAGGGACAGGGAAGGCCCTGGGAGGCTGGGCTGCGTGAGCCACCTGTGACAAGGACACCTGGGAGCAGAGGCCCAAAGGATTGGATGGAGCCAGCCATGTGGATCCTGGGGGACAGGATCCAGGATGAGGGAGCAGCAAGTGCCCAGGCCGGAGCGGGGCTGCACCTGTCCTTTCCAAGAGGCACCCACAAGCCCAGGGTGTGTGTGTGTGTCTGTGTGTGTATGTGTCTGTGTGTTTATGTGTGTGTGTGTTTCTGTGTGTGTGTGTCTGTATGTGTGTGTGTTCTGTGTGTCTGTGTGTGTCTGGGTGTGTCTGTCAGTCCATATTTGTCTGTGTGTATCTATATGTGTGTCTGTGTGTATCTATATGTGTGTGTGTCTGTATATATGTGTCTGTGTGTGTATGTCTGTGGGTCTGTGTGTGTGTATGTCTGTGTGTCTGTGTGTGTGTCTGCATGTGAGCCTGTGTCTGTGTGTATATCTGTGTGTCTGTGTGTATGTCTTTATGTGTGTGTGTCTGTGTGTTTCTGTATGTGTATGTCTGTACATGTGTGTGTTCTGTGTGTCTGTGTGTGTCTGTCGGTCCGTATTTGTCTGTGTGTATCTATATGTCTGTGTGTATCTATATGTGTGTGTGTCTGTATATATGTGTCTGTGTGTGTATGTCTGTGTGTCTGTGTGTGTCTGTGTGTATGTCTGCGTGTGAGCCTGTGTCTGTGTGTATGTCTGTGTGTGTCTGTATGTGTATATGTGTGTCTGTGTGTGTGTCCGTGTGTGTCTGAGTATGTGTCTGTGTGTGTATCTGTGTTTGTGTGTGTGTGTGTGTGTGTGTGTGTGTGTGTGTGTGTGTTGGGGAAGGGGGAGTGGCAGGTGCACCACATGGTGGAGGCACTGGTTTTTAGGCTTAATGAGTTTGGGTTTTACCCCAAGAAACTGGGGGTAAAAGAGGGAATAAAAACAAAACATCCTATGCCCTCAAGGAACGTCTAGTCCAGGATTAGAAGTGGGACACTCCCGGGAAGGAGCCGTGTTGACAGTGAATTCACGTGGAAGATGCGTGAGCCCAGCCGGCCTGGAGAGACGGAGGTGCTGTGCAGGGCACTGGACGCCAGCACGCAGGTCTCAGTAGAGAAACCTCGTTTTCTGTCTGTGTCGGTTGAAGACTCTTTGTCCCAGAAAGAGTCGCTTGTTTGCCTGTTCATCTGAAATTAAATTGAGAGGGGTTATCGAGTTTGCCTGAGAAGGCAGCCTGGCCCTGCAGCTAGCCCCAGGCGGCAGAAGGACGGTGGCAGGGTGTGCGTTGTGGGGTGCAGAAACATTCCTTCCCCAGCTGGCCTCACAGGCCAAGAAGCAGATAATGTCTTCCTTCTGCCCCCCTCCTTGCAGCCTGGTTTTCCTGGGACAGTTCCTCTGCTGGAGGAAGGGACAGGGGATGGAGGAGGAGTTGGGGAGACCCTTCGGAGTGTGTTTGTGGCAGACACATGTGTACAGGCTAGTACATGAGTCACTGAGGCAACAGGGTGGCCGCAGGGAGAAATGTGAGCACGCTCATGCAGTTGTTGTGAGTGCATTCTCACGGCTCTGAGGATTTGGGAAAACAACTTGCAGATCTGGACTTGTTTATGTAGGGAGGGGTGCAGTGCACTGGACCAGGTCCAGAGCTGAAAATAACGCAGCATGTCTGTGCCCGGCAAGAGCACAGCATCTGTGGGGCCCCTGTGGTGGGGAGAGTGTGGTTTCAGCTGAACCAGGTGTGGTGAGACCAGAACAGCAGGAGGGAATGCCAGGCCTGGGCAGGAGGCCCCAGGGTGCGTGGAGCACGACTGAGGGCGAAGGCCATCCCATCCCGCAGCAGAAGAAAGTCCCCAGGCAATCATGGGCGGCCACCGAGTGAGGCCGGATCTGGGTCCTCCTGCACATCTGAAGCAGCGCAGAGCAGTTGGCAGCCTCTAACCCTCCTCCCCAAGGAGCGGTTAAGGGATCCAGAGGGTGTGGCCTGGAGCAGAGAGAAGGGAAGCAACATCTGTGGGGCATTCGTGCGTGTGGGATGCCTTCCCCAGGGTCCATCATGACCCGGATAGGTAGGTGTTTTCCTTCCCTGTTTACAGATTATGAAAAGAGTGTTCAAAAAAGATTCATGTAACCCTGGGGCCACCCGGCCACAAAGAGACAGGGCTGGGACAGGCCCCTGCAAGTCTCCTCTGGAAGGTCAAAGGGCTGCCACCAGGAAGGGGTGGCAGACTCACCCCACGTGGCCTCAGAGCGCAGGACACGGACAGGGGCTGTGGGAAGGGAGGGACACTTTCCAATAACCAGACTGTGCAACAGTAGAGCAGGCTGGCTCGGGAGGGGTGAGCTCCTGTGAAAGCTGGCTGCTGGGGACACTGGGGGGACTCTGAAGGTCCCCACCACTCCGAGTCTACACTGTGTGGGAGGCTGCCCAGAACTCACTGCGCCCATGATGTGCCCTCGAGCAGGGAACCTCAACTTTGTAAAGAGTGAGGGCACAGTGACACCCAGCCACTCCCAGAAGCCGTCTGTTAATGCAGCAACCCCTCAGGCGGTGTGAGATCCTAAGACCTGCCCAGGACATCAGAAACAGGGCCCCTGCCCTCACACAGAGGGAACCAAGCACACAAGACAAGAGAGGGTGTGTGTTGCGGAATCCTGGGTCTGCGAGGAGTCAGAAGGGAGGACGGCGAGGCTTGGAGAGCTCAGGGAATGCTCTTGTAATCATCACAGTCGTGTTCGTCACATGAACAGCTGCTTCTTCGTGAGCATTCCCTGCGTGCCGGGCTAAGTGTTTCGTACGCACTGTATTCCATCCGAGAGCAACACTATGAAGCAGGAGCCCTTCTTTTCCCCCTTTTACAGATGAGGAGACAGCCTCAGAGAGGTAACTTAACTTGCCCAAAATTATACGACTACCGTGTGGCAGAGCCTGGTCAGGTCAGGTGCGGTGGCTCATGTCTGTAATCCCAGCACTTTGGGAGACCAAGACAGGTGGATCACGAGGTCAGGAGTCCAAGACCAGCCAGCCAAGATGGTGAAACCTTGTCTATACAAAAATACAAAAATTATCTGGGCGTGGAGACAGGCATCTGTAATCCCAGCTACTCAGGAGGCTGAGGCAGGAGACTTGCTTGAACCCGGGAGGCAGAGGTTGCAGAGGGAGGCTATATTGCAAAAAAAAAAAAAAAAAAAAAAAAAGAGGGGGCCAGGCGCGGTGGCTCACGCCTGTAATCCCAGCACTTTGGGAGGCTGAGGTGGGTGGATCACGAGGTCAAGAGATCGAGACCATCCTGGCCAATATGGTGAAACCCCGTCTCTACTAAAAATACAAAAATTAGCTGGGCATGGTGGCGTGCGCCTGTAGTCCCAGCTACTTGGGAAGTTGAGGCAGGAGAATTGCTTGAACCCGGGAGGCAGAGGTTGCAGTGAGCCGAGATCGCTCCACTGCACTGGCAACAAAGTGAGACTCTGTCTTAAAAAAATAAAAAAGATGGGCCGGGCGCGGTGGCTCAAGCCTGTAATCCCAGCACTTTGGGAGGCCGAGGCGAGTGAATCACGAGGTCAAGAGATCGAGACCATCCTGGTCAACATGGTGAAACCCCGTCTCTACTAAAACTACAAAAAATTAGCTGGACATGGTGGCACGTGCCTGTAATCCCAGCTACTCAGGAGGCTGAGGCAGGAGAATTGCCTGAAGCCAGGAGGCGGAGGTTGCGGTGAGCTGAGATCACGCCATTGCTCTCCAGCCTGGGTAACATGAGTGAAACTCCGTCTCAAAAAAAAAAAAAAAAGACGGAAAAGAGCAAGTTGTAAACCAGTAGCAAGGTGCTTCTTCTGGTGTTCAAAAATGTTTAAGTGAGGAGGGTAATAATATATACTGGTATTTGCTTGTATTTGCATAAAGAAGGGTACATTAAAGAACCAGTCTTGGTTACTGGGGAAGAGCCAGACTGACAGGGACAAGATTGGGTGGAGATTTTTGTTGTTATTGTGGAACTGTTCAAACACTCACAAAAGTAGAGAGAACAGTATAATGAATCCCACATACTCATCACCAGCATCAGTGATTTTGCATTCTTACTGCATTTTATCTTTCCACTTTTGGTGAAGGGGGCTGAAAAATTTAAAGCAAACCCCAGACATCATATCATTCTACCCGTAAAAACTGCAGCGTGTATCTCTAAGAGATAGATAGGGTTTTCTCGGCCAGCAGCAGTGGCTCACACCTGTAATCCCAGCACTTTGGGAGGCCAAGACCGGTGGATCATGAGGTCAGGAGTTCGTGACCGCCCTGGCCAATATGGTGAAACCCCATCTCTACTAAAAATACAAAAAAAATAGCTGGGCATGGTGGCATGTGTCTGTAGTCTCAGCTGCTCGGGAAACTGAGACACTTGAACCTGGGGAGCAGAGTTTGCAGTGAGCCAAGATCGCGCCACTGCACTTCAGCCTGGGTGACAGAGCAAGGCTCCGTCTCAAAAAAAAAAAAAGAGATAGGGTTTTCTCAAAAACATAACCACCATGCCATCATCGCACATAAGTAAGAAAGTTAACAATATTTCCTTAACATCATCTAACACTTAGTCCGTATTTAAATTTCCCGAATTGCCTACAGAATCTTTTTTTCAATAGCCAGTCTGTGTGGATGAGGATTCAGATCAGGCCCACACATTGCGCTTGGTGGGTAGAACTCCTACATCTCTCCTACAGATTAGCAGTTTCCAAGAAGAACACATTTCCCTCTCTTCTATCTTGTTTCAGTTATGTAAACAAATGATCGATTTTTGGCCAGGCGTGGTGGCTCACGCCCGTAATCCAAGCACTTTGGAGGCCAAGGAGGGCGGATCACCTGAGGTTGGGAGTTCAATACCAGCCTGACCAATACGGTGAAACCCCGTCTTTATTTAAAAAAAAAGAAAAGAGAACAAATGATCGATTTTTACATTAAATTTAAGAGAAAATACAAACCTAATGCTTCATGGTGATGTAAGGCTCCCAAAGGGCCCCAAAAAGCGGTGGATGAGGGAGAGCCTCAGTGGGAGCTCTGGGCTGGAGTGGATGGGAGGCAGAAGGCCCCACCAAAGCTCCACGTGGTGAACAGACTCGGGGAGTCCAGGCTCTGACATTCTGGCTTCCTGGCCTGCTTGGAGGTGGGTGGGGAAGTGGTGGAGATGCCAGCAGTACCATTTAGCCCTGAGGAAAGTCCCCAAAGTCAAGGGTGCTGCAGTCACTCTACGCGGGTAGGGTGGGGAGAGTCCCCAAAGTCAAGGGTGCTGCGGTCACTCTACGTGGGTGGGGTGGGGAGAGGCACAGGAAACCCAGCATCCCCTCGTCAGAGCCGTATCACACTCCTAGACCCAAGGGTTAAACCAAAGCGCACCCAGATTGGACAACTGGGGAAGCTAGAGATGGGCAGAACATGCAGGACAGAGGGGCTGGCTAAATCAGAAGTCAGGAAGCCTACTCTAGCTCTGCACAGTCCCGTGAGAGCCGCCTATAAACACATTCCCTCTAGTAACCACAGCTGGGAGAGGTGGAACGGGGAGTAACATCAATTAGTGTTTGCTTGCATTTGCACGAAGAATGGCACAATAGGCCAGGTACAGTGGCTCATGCCTTTAATCTCAGCACTTTGGGAGGCTGAGGCGGGCAGATCATGAGGTCAGGAGTTTGAGACCATCCTGGCCAACAGACAGAAACCTTGTCTACTAAAAATACAAAAATTAGCTGGGTATAATGGCGGGCACCTGTAATCCCAGCTATTTGGGAGGCTGAGGCAGGAAAAACGCTTGAACCCGGGAGGTGGAGGTTGCAGTGAGCCAAGATTGTTTTAAGACAAGAGCAAGACTCTGTCTCAAAACAAAACAAAACAAAAAGAAGGACACAATAAAAACCAAAGCAACATCAAATGAGATCCTGGGTATGGAAGAGGGAGTGTCAATTAATATTGCTAACAGCCAGATTCCAAAACCCCAATCCTATCAAGTTCCCAGCATTATCCCTAATCTAAGAGAGGGGTGCTGCAGGATAAATAGGAGTTTGCTGAAAACAGGAAAGTTCTTGTAGAGAAAGAGAATGACAAGGTCAAAAGCAGAGAGACAGGAAACGAGCCCAGTGAGTACAGAGAATTTTTGAAAATGCAAAATACAGGCCAGGTGCCACGGCTCACGCCTGTAATCCCAGCACTTTCGGAGGCTGAGACCACCTGAGATCAGGAGTTCGAGACCAGCCTGACCAACATGGTGAAACCCCATCTCTATTAAAAATGCAACAATTAGGGCCGGATGTGGTGACTCACACCTGTAATCCAAGCACTTTGGAGGCCAAGGCGGGTGGATCACCTGAGGTCGGGAGTTCAAGACCAGCTTGACCAACATGGTGAAACCCCATCTCTAATTGTAAAAATACAATTAGGCCGGGCACGGTGGCTCATGCCTGTAATCCACTTTGGGAGGCCGAGGCAGGCAGATCACGAGGTCAAGAGATCAAGACTATCCTGGCCAACATGGTGAAACCTCGTCTCTACTAAAAACACAAAAATTACCTGGGCGTGGTGGCACACACCTGTAGTCTCAGCTACTTGGGAGGCTAAGGCAGGAGAATCACTTGAACCCAGGAGACAGAGTTTGCAGTGAGCCAAGATCATGCCACTGCACTCCAGCTTGGCAACAGAGCGAGACTCCATCTCAAAAACAAACAAAAAATTAGCCTGGCTTGGTGGTGTCTGCCTGTAATCCCAGCTACTCAGGAGGCTGAGGCAGGAGAATCGCTTGAACCTGGGAGGCAGAGGTTACAGTGAGCCAAGATCATGCCACTGTGCAC
>NW_022437026.1:7487316-7520884 GCF_009761245.1 Sapajus apella
AGGGAGGAGGGAGGGAGGAGGGAGGGAGGAGGGAAGGGGTGGGGAAGGGGGGATGGGAAGGTTGCGGGGAGGGGGGGATGGGAAGGTTGCGGGGAGGGGAGGAAGGGCTAGGGTTATTTGGAGAAGTAGCACAGTGGTTCATACCTATAATCCCAACACTTCGGGAGGCTGAAGTGGACAGATCCCTTGAGCCCAGGAGTTGGAGGCCAGCCTGGGCAACACGGTAAAACAGCATTTCTGCAAAATATACAAAAATTGGCTGGGGGTGGTGGCGTGCACCTGTAATCCCAGATACTTGGGAGGCTGAAATTTGCCTGAGTCTGTGATGTCGGGGCTGCAGTGAGCCATGATCTTGCCACTGCACTCCAGCCTGGGTGACAGAGTGAGACCTTGTCTCAAAAACCAACAAATACAATAAAACCAGCTAGAGCATATAAGGGCCCAGAGCGGGAAGTCAGGTGCTGGACATCTGCAGAGGCTGGTTCATGAAGGCCCATGCCACACAATGAGGTTCAGACTTCATTTGTCTTCAGGCAGTGACTCCATGGCAATATTCTCCCTCTCTCTGAACCCTTCCCACGGGCCACAGGGAGACATTAGTGATAGCTTCTTCCCTTAACTGTATTTTACCTGCCCATATCTATCTGAGCCTACACATAAAAGTCCCAGCTCTTGTACACACACAGGCAGACACGTGCACACACACACACTGTCCCTCTGAGGGGACCTTTGTCCAGCCCACCCCAGATACAGCTGGAGAGACAGAGACCCTGCCGCGACATGCTTATAGTCCCAGGAGCCTCAGCCACACATTACGTGAAACACAAAGGAGCTGTCAGCAAGCTAGATTCAGCAACTTTGTTTGCCCTTTGATGTGAATAGAACCTCCTCGGGCTAGCTCAGCCTAAGCTGTGCGGAAATGGGAAGCAGGCACAGAGCTGAGCCCAGCAGCCCCCAGCACTGCCCTGTCCCCACCTGTGGCTTGCTGCAGCTCCCAGGTCAGTCCTGATCTCAGATATCTGGACCCCTGCAACTCCTCACTCCCCTCATTCTTCCTCGCCATGTTGCTACCTAAGGATTGGTGTCCACCACATCCTATATCACCAGTAAGGAAGTGAATTTCTCATGAGCAAAACTAGGTGTGGCTTATCCTGGGCATCCCCCACTGCCTGGCGCTCAGGTGTTCAGTAAATATTGGGTGAACAGGACCGAACAGGCTGGGCAAAGACACTCGGAAGACAAAGCCAAAACTGCGGCCAGGCATGATGGCTCACACTTATAATCCCAGCACTTTGGGAGGCTGAGGCGGATAGATCACCTGAGGTCAGGAGTTCGAGACCAGCCTGACCAACATGGAGAAACCCCATCTCTGCTAAAAATACAAAATTAGCCGGGTGTGGCAGTGCATACCTGTAATCCCAGCTACTCGGGAGGCTGAGGCAGGAGAATCACTTGAACTTGGGAGGAGGAGGTTGTGGTGAGCCAAGAGGGCGCCATTGCACTCCAGTCCAGGCAGAAGTGCAGGACTCTGTCTCAGAAAAAAAAAGGCTCATCTTGCCAACGTTCTCCGAGACTCCAAGCCTTGGGGGTACTTAGCATTTTATTACAACCAAGTTCACTACCCCTGTACTCTGACATTAAAATTAAAAATCAAGTTTGTAAGCACCCTTACAGTTTACCAAGCATTTACACATCCAGGATTTCACTTAACTCTCTTACAACAGCAAAGTAGGAATTTTTATTAAGCCCATTTTATGGATAAGAAAATGGAGTCTCAGAAAAGCAAAGAGACTTGCTCAGGTCATCACTGCCCCCGGTAAGTATGCAGTAGGGCTTGCACATGTGACTGGTAATTTCAAGCCCCATCCTAACTGCCTACAGCTTCTCTACCCTCTTATGCAGGAAATATCACAAATACACAGCTCCCAGAGTCCCTGCTCCACCTGACCCCAGAACCAACACGTAGAACAGAAGCCAGCAGCCAGAGGGGAGAGAAGCCGCAGCTGCTACCCATGGGCTGGCATCGCCTCCTACTGAGCCAGGGGCAGGCCTCCTGGACACACGCCCTCCCATCCCCACCCCTCATGGTGGAGAAAGAGCAATAATGATCCTTGCTTTGCAGCTGTGGAAAGGGAGGCTCAGAGGAACCAGTAGGCACCCGCAGAGGCAGGACCAAGCACAGGCTCACCACCTGTCAGCAGCCCTAAGACCCAGAGTCAGCTTGCAGGGAGGCACCTTCAAGATGGCACAACCGCTGAGGGGTCATCTGCAGCCCCCTCACCCACCTCTACACTCAAAGGGCAAAAACGCCAGTGTAGTGCCAGTCCACATTTACCTACCACAGGAAGAGGCAGCTTAGCACCTGGGTTCGAGAGCCAGGCCACCTGGGTTTAAATCCTGGCTCTGCTGCTTCCTAGCAAGAGCATGGCCTGCCTTGTGACGTGGTTTCCCAGTTGTAAGCTAAGCCTGTCAAGCTCATAGGATCGTTTGTGGATGGACTTTATACAGAGCAGTTAGAACAGCATCAGTTGCATCTTATATGCCCATCCAAGTGTTAGTTCTTCAGACATACCACTTTAATAAGTGTTTGGAAGATACCTACTGTGGGTACAACAGGAGCTGGTAATCTAGCTGGAGAGTTTATTTATTCGTTTATTTTTTGAAAGGGAGTCTTGCTCTGCTGCCCAGGCTGGAGTGCAATGGCACAATCTCAGCTCACTACAGCCTCTGCCTCGTGGGTTCAAGCGATTCTCCTGCCTCAGCCTCCTGAGTAGCTGGGACTACAGGCATCTGCCATCACACCCAGCTAATTTGTTGTAGTTTTACTAGAGGCAAGGTTTCCCCATGTTGGCCAGACTGATTTCGAGCTACTGACCTCAAGTGATCCACTCGCCTCGGCCTCCCAAAGTGCTGGGATTACAGGCGTGAGCCACCGTGCCCGGTGGATTTTTTAAAACAGATGCATGAAACCTGAAATTACCACCCAGGACAAATTGTATAAAAGTCTACTTGATGATTCAGAAAGAAATTGCTCCAGGAGTGTCCCGAGAGGGAGGATCAGAGCAGACCAGGATGACTGAGGGTGCTGGGGAAGGCAGGGGCTGCGCTGGCCTCAGAGATGGCCAGGCTGCTTGCAGGGCAGAAAAGAAGGGGACGAGCCAAGAGCGGCGGCTTCGGAAAGAGGAGAAGGGGACCCAGGCATAGATCTGAGGATGCATACGATATCCAAAAGAGTGAACAGAACTGCAAACAGAGGCTAAGGCCAGAGCTCGGAGGACCTGTATGATGATCTTAGAATCGGCTTTTCATACATTCAGTAAATATTTATTGGGCACCTACTTTATGTCAGGCACTGTTCAGAGCCCTTGGGATACACAGAGAACAAAACAGCCGTGTGGATTTTACACTCTAGCTGGAGGAGACAGATAAATAGCAGTGCACAGACTAGGAAAACACTCCACTCTGTGAGAAGGTAAGTGCTATGAGAACATTGTTTAGAAGCGGAACAGGGTAAGGGGAGCAGGGTATTTGGTATTTTTTGCCCAAGATTTGGGAAGAAAAGAGTAAAGCTGAGCTTCAGGAGTCTGATGGAAGGATGATAATAAACATTGCTTCTTTAGAATTGCTCCCTGCCCACACCAACCCCCACAGACGAGGGAGGACGGATCCTGAGAGCCATGATTTGTTTTGCTGGGCAGGGTGAGGGGAGGTGGGCACACAAACTGGAAATGCCAAGCTTAGAGGTAAATTGGTCCACAGACATGTGCAGGGGACATCCACAGGGCAGGGGGCTGGCTAAGGCTGGGCTGGGGGGCAGATGACAGCCACGGACTGGACGTTTGACAAGAGCTATCCAGAGGGATTCTTAGAACGGTGCTCTCTGGCATGTGAGAGGGAACGCCTCATCCACCTATGTGTGAAACCTTCATAAAACCACCCTTGATGTAGGCCGTTTCCAGGTGAAGGGTGTGCGTGCTTAATGTGAAGAAAAGAAGTTACGGGGCTGGGCGCGGTGGCTCACGCCTGTAATCCCAGTACTTTGGGAGGCCGAGGTGGGTGGATCACGAGGTCAGGAGTTCAAGACAAGCCTGGCCAAGAAGGTGAAACCTCATCTCTACTAAAAGTACAAAAATTAGCAGGGGGTGGTGGCGGGCACCTGTAATCCCAGCTACTGGGGAGGCTGAGGCAGGGAATTGCTTGACCCAGGAGGCAGAGGTTGCAGTAAGCCGAGATCATGCCATTGCACTCCAGCCTGGGCAACAGAGCAAGACTCTGAGACTCCATCTCAAAAAAAAAAAAAGAAAAAGAAAAAGAGAAGAAGTTACAGAGAGAGGAGGGCAGCCCACCCCCAAGGACACACATGGCAAGACTCTGGGTTCAGTGTTGGGTACGTCCTGGGCAGGTGAATAGCAGAGAGGCAGGGGCAAGTGTGGAGCAGTTGTTTGGGCTGCAGACGAGCTTCAAGGACAAAGCCCCCATTGCGGGTGGCGGGGCATCAGGAGGAACGAAAGAGCAGGACCCAACCCTGGACCGAAACCAAAAGACCTGAGGTCTGATCTGTGCTCTGCCACTAAACACTATATCCCGCCGTAGCCCCGGTGCCTCATTCTTTCTTTTTTCTTTTTTTAAATTTATTTTTCTTTTACATTCATTTTGTTCATTTTTATTACTACGATGGTGCCTCATTCTTTAAACTGTACAGCATGTGTGGTACCTCCCAGCAATAACTAAGAACAGCTGAGAAACAAGAATCACATTCTGTAAGCAGCGTGAGGCTGGGGGAGGGAGGAGCCTCAGCTGATGGGAGGTGTTGGTGCTGACGAATCAGAGACAGGAGGGCTGAGGAGAAGCGGCTGCGAGCCTAGGAAGCCCTCAGAGATGATGAACTCTGATCTTGCTGTTTACATTGAGATTACTAGATTTCCTATTGCTTCTGTCACAACCACAAATCTAGTGGCTTGAAGTAACAATATTTATTATTTCACAATTCTAGAGGTCAGAAGTCTAAAATGGGTGGGGCAGGGCTGTGTTGGATCCTTCTGGAGGCTGCAGGGGAGAATTCGTTTCTTCACCTTCTCCAGCTTCTAGAGGCTGTCCTTGTTCCATGACATACAGCCATGCGTCACTGCGACCTCTGCTGCTGTCATACCATCTCCTTCTCTGCCTTTGACACTTCCACCTGTCTCTTCTAACAACCCTTTGGATTCCACTGGGATGGTCCAGGCTAATCTCCCCATCTCAAGATCCTGTAACTGATCACATCTTGCAAAATTTCTCATACCATGGAAAGTGACACATTCACAGTTTTGGGGATTGGGATGTGGGCTTATTTGGAGGGTCATTACAAGTGGAAACGGGCCAGGTGTGGTGGCTGTAATCCCAGCACTTTCGGAGGCTGAGGAGGGTGGATCACCTGAGGCCAGGAGTTCAAGACCAGCCTGGCCAACATGATGAAACATCATCTCTACTAAAAATATAAAAAGTAGCTGGGTGTGGCAGCGCATACCTATAATTCCAGCTGTTTGGGAGGCTGAGGCAGGAGAATCGCTTGAGCCCGGGGGGTGGAGGTTGCAGTGAGCCGAGATTGAGTAACTGCACTCCAGCCTAGGCAACAGAGAGAGACTTGGTCTCAAAAAAAAAAAAAAAAAAAAAAAATCCTGTAGGCTCTTGGATATCAGGACTTGTATATACAGAGCGATGTGTTAAAGAGAGAAAATGGTGGGAGGCACAAAAGGGGATGAGTGCTCCAGGAGAGAGCTGAGAGAGAAGTACAGGCGCCTCAGGAGGCCCCACACCCAGCAGTCATTCTACAGATGTTGGCTGTGGGCCAGCAAGGGACTGGGAGCTAGGGAGAGAAATTAATCAAGTACAAATGCACCCTGGAGGAGCTCACCACCAAGAAGTGGACACATAAAGGAAGATGATGATGACCAAAGAGTCATTCATGAGAGACTCAAATAAGGTAATCCACGGAGAAAATGGCCGGCGTGCTCCAGGAAGGCTTCATGAGGTGGTGCATTTGAACTTAGCAAGAGGAACAGGAGAGAAGCTTCCAGCAGTGAAGGAGGTGAATCAAGATGGCCACTGGTGTGGCGGCTGGAAGGGCCTTCGTGGCCTGTGAGAGCAGGGGTCCTGCCTGTTGCCTTACAAAGTCATTGCCCACAGCTGGAGGGACCTGGGGCGTGGGTGTGATGGCTCATGAGCTCACCTGGCCTCTGCGTGTTCAAATATTACCACCAGGGGGCGCACAAGAAGGAAAGTGGACCCTGAGCCTGAGCTGGGGTTTCTTTCCCAGAAACAGGATCCCCTGAGGGAAGGGAGGAAAAGTTTTCCCACTCCAGCACCACAAAGCCTGGAAGGCTGGGCTGCTTCCATGTGATTTCTGACTCAGGGGCTTACCCAGATTTTCCTCTTCCAGTTAAGGCAAAACATCATTTTTCCATCGCTCCCTTTCCTGGTTGCCTGTAGCACGAACTGCCTGTTAACAAACACATGTTGGCCCACAGGTTTATTGCGTCATAAAATATCAGGAGGAATGCAAGACACCTCCTGACCCAAAATGCGGTGAACCAAAAAGTATCTGAGACAGGTCTCAATCGATGTAGAAAGTTTATTTTGCCAAGGTTGCAGACGTGCACCCAGCAGGCAGATCTGTGCCTTCTGCAAAGATGATTTTGAGGGCTCCAATATTTAAAAGGCGGCCGTTGGGGAGAGGAAGACAGTATTTCTCATCTAATTAAGAAATTAGGTAAGAGACAAATGGCTGCCTTCTTTTGAGTCTCTGATCATCCTCTCACTGAATGCACAATTTACAGGGCAGAGGCGGGCAGAGAAATGGTCACTTATGCCTTGTCTAGCTCAGTGAATCTGCATTTTTACATTGGAGGAAGCAATCAGATATGCATTTGTCTCAGGTGAGCAGAGGGATGATTCAGAGTTCTGTCCTCTGTTCCTTTTAGTACCTGTGAAGATAAACTAGTTGTCAGGGTGAAATTCAACAGAAGTTTTAGGACAAATACCATAGGGCCCACAAGGAACTTCCTAGTGGGCAAATTGTGAGGGAAGTGCATAGCTTTTTATTATTATTATTATTAGAGACAGAGTCTCGCTCTGTTGCCCAGGCTGGAGTGCAGGGGTGTGATCTGGGCTCACTGCAACCTCCACCTCCCAGGTTCAAGCAATTCTGCCTCAGTCTCCCAAATAGTTGTGACTACAGGCATGTGCCACCACATCCGGCTAATTTTAGTAGAGACGGGTTTCACCGTGTTAGCCAGGATGGTCTCAATCTCCTGACCTCATGATCCGCCCACCTCAGCCTCCCAAAGTGCTGAGATTACACGCGTGAGCCACCACGCCCAGCCCATTCATAGCGTTTTTTCCCTGCTCTCTCTAACTAGAATAACCAGTTTAAACTTTTTTTTTTTTTGAGACGGAGTCTTGCTCTGTTGCCAGGCTGGAGCACAGTGGCGCAGTTTCGGCTCACTGCAACCTCCGCCTCCCGGGTTCAAGCAATTCTCCTGCCTCAGCCTCCCGAGTAGCTGGGACTACAGGCATGTGCCACTACATCTGGCTAATTTTTTGTATTTTTAGTAGCGATGAGGTTTCACCATGTTAGCCAGGATGGTCTCGATCTCCTGACCTCATGATCCGCCCACCTCGACCTCCCAAAGTGCTAGGATTACAGGCAGGAGCCACCACGCCCAGCCCATTCATAGCGGTTTTTTTTCCCCCCCTCTCTCTAGAATAACCAGGTTAAACGTTTTTTAAAAATCTTGGTAGCTACCTTATTTAGGAATAAAATGGGAGGCAGGTTTACCTGTGGCAGTTCCCAGCTTGATTTTTCCCTTTGGCTTAGTGATTTTGGGGTCCTGAGATTTATTTTCCTTTCACAACACTCTTGTACAGGTGAGGAGACTGACGCCCAGAGAGCACGCTGCCTGCCTAATACAGACCAAGGGGTCAGGGCCAAGAGTAGAACTCGACCCCCTCACTTCAGATCCAATGCTCTTATCGCATAATAAGGACGCCTTGATTATATGAAAGTGGCACGAAACTATAGGCTACTCCCAATTCTTTCTTCATTGTAAATAATAATAGAAGAGGAGCAACAGGTAGCATGTCTGCAGCGCTTCTGTGGCAGGCAGGTTCTAATGTCTCACTGTGGATTACCCGTTTCAACACTCAGTTTACTCTAAGAAGTCATTTCTGGGCCGGGTGCAGTGGCTCATGCCTGTAATTCCAGCACTTTGGGAGGCCGAGGCGAGTGGATCATGAGGTCAGGAGTTCAACACCAGCCTGGCCAAGATGGTGAAACCCTGTCTCTACTAAAAATACAAAAAATTAGCCCGGTGTGGTGGCATGCGCCTGTAATCCCAGCTACTTGGGAGGTTGAGCCGGAGAACTGCTTAAACCCAGGAGGCAGAGATTGCAGTGAGCTGAGGTCACACCACTGTACTCCAGCCTGGGCAACAGCGTGAGACTCCATCTCAAGAAAAAAAAAAGGTAAGTCGTTTCTATTATAAACTTAAATATGTACTGAACTCCTCCCACCGGTCTTTGTTAACTTGGGAAAAGGGAGAGATGTGCTAAAAAATTTATTTCCCTAAGACCTGTTCTCCCAACATAGATGGATGCAGGCCCAAAGCCGCACAAAGAAACATTGTCTGGTTTTTGGCCTCCTTCCCACCCCTGCCCTCCAGGGTGCTTCACACTTCTGCCCTGTGCTGGAATCCTCCTGGACACCGGTTAGCATGTGTAAAGTCAGGCATCACCAGAATTCCTCTGCTTGCCCTCCTTGGCAGTAGGCTCCACTGAATCCCTGCTTCTCCTTCCTCGTCCTCCTTCCACCCCCTCTACTGCTATCGGTACCTTCCCCAGTGCAGCCAGCTGCCTGCCGCTTCCTGCTTCTATGTCTTTGCATACACAGTCCCCTCTGCTTGGAATTCCCTCCTTCGCCTTGCCTACTGACCCACCTTCCCAAGTCAAGTCAGCGGCTGCAATGTCTCCTGCTCTGGGGAGCCTTCCAGACTCAGATTGACTTGGGGACATGCCCTGTGACCCTACTTGTTCCTAGCTTTTGCTACTCTGCCTTTGATCTCCCCTTCCCCTCCCCACCCTGACCCCTCAGGCGGTTTTGCCCTGCCCTCTCCAGCCTTTATCCCAATGCCCCGCCTTCATTCACTTCTCTCACCTGTGCCACTCCACAGCCTGCTAGCAGATTTGCACCTAGTCCTCAGCTCAACCTTCATCTCCCACTGCTTCCCTCATATCAGCCAATTGCATCTCCCCAAATACAACATCTTCATGTTCCATGGAATCCCCTAAAGCACTGAGTCAAGGACTGGAGATGATGGTCCTGGTCCTCAAGGGGCTTCCTACCTGCCTCTCCAGCCTTCCCCTACCCAACTGCCTAAAACACAGGCAGAGAACCTCAGAAAAAAAAAAAAAAACAGCAGATCCAACCATTCCCCTGCTTAGACCCTTCGGTGGCCCCTAATGCTCAGAGTGCGAAGCACAGGAGAGCAAGGCTCTTCCTCACCCGGGACAAACCGCTCCATGACTCCAAGCTCCAGCCCGATGCCCGGGCAGCCCCTGCCTCAGCCTTTGCCCAGGATTCTCCCTTGACGGCAACTTTCCCTGTGGTTCTGCAGCATCACTTCCCAGTCTGGGTCTGACACCCCTCCTTAGTCGCTTAGCCTCCAAGCCTCTCTCTGTAACTCCACCTATCATCCACCACCCATTGTCTGGCTGCCTGTCTACTCCAGCACTGGACCCTGGGCAGAAACAAGGGATAATCCTTTTTTTTTTTTCAGCTCCTACCCCTAATGAAATACCCTAATAGATACTGAAAAATGTTTTTGAATCAATGAGACAGCTCTATGATAATAAACAGCGTAATAACAGCAACAATGCGCTAACAGTGGCTGTTTCTGGTGAGAAGAATTTTCAGGGCTGTACCTTTTAATTCTTGGTATTTCTGTTGTTTCTGTAAGGAATATATCTTGCTTTTGTAATAAGCAAGGACACTAAAGGAAACTTCATTTTGAGGCCGGGCGTGGTGGCTCACGCCTGTAATCCAAGCACCTTGGAGGCCAAGGCGGGCGGATCACCTGAGGTCGGGAGTTCAAGACCAGCCTGACCAACACGGTGAAATCCCGTCTAAAAAAAAAGGAAACTTCATTTTGAAAAAAATACAAAGGGATTCTGGGACTTCAGAAGAAGGGGACTCTCCTCGTTCAGTCCAGAGAATCAGGAAAGGAGTGTTGAAAGACCCATAGAATTTCTACAAGTGCCGCGGGGAGAGCCAGCCAGCCAGCGCGCGCTGAGCTGAGCACTGTGACCGCGGGGTAGGGGCGGGGCTCCGGGTCCCGCAGAAGTCAGATGAGTGCGCTGTACAGGGCCTTGAAGGCAGGACGAGGAATTTCGACTTAGGTCCTTGAATCTGGAGAGCTACAGAAAGTTTTTGAGCTGAGAAGAAACGCTCCGAACTCGGCATCTGGAGCAGTCCAAGGCAGCAGCAAGTCCAAAGACGCAGGAGGGAGGGTGGGGCGGAGAAGCAGAGAGAGAACAGCAGCCGGCGACAAACCCTCTGGGGCCACTAACCCTCAAGTTAAGGAAGCGCTTGGGGACTGCCCAGCCCTCAGCCCTGTTGTTATTCGGTGATAGGTACTCGCTAATTACTTCCAAAAGCCTTCCATCCGTCTACCCACCCAGACTGCGCGCTTCTAATTCCTCCTACCCCACGTGCCGTGCCCAATGAAGAGTATGGCCAGCGAGCGAAGATTTGCAAGGAGACAGGCGGGGGCGAAATTAGGCCAGGCGGCTTCCCTTTAATCCTCGCAAAGCAGAGGGGCCCCTCATTCCGGCAGCCGGCCTCCGGCAAGGGGCCTTTAGCCCAGACGACCCGGGGAGAGTCTCCCAAAGTAAAGCGCCGGGCCGGGCGCCCAGACCAAACGCTGGGGAACCGGAAGGGCGAGGCCTCCACAAAAGTCCACGGTGAAAGTGGCAGGGAGTGGCGGCTGGAAAGACCACGGCGGCTGGAAGGAGGAGGGGGTAGCGGGTGGTGGGGAGGGCGACTCGGCGGGGCTGTGCGGGAGCGAGGCGGGGAAACAGGGAGCGGGTCCGGCTCCGCGGGGCGGGTGGGGCCGGGGCCGGGGCGCGGCCGGGGGCGGGAGGCGTGGCCGGCGGGGGTGTGGGGGCGGCTTTTCCCGGCACATGCGCACCGCAGCGGGTCCAGCGTCCTAAGGAGTGGCACTTTTTAAAAGTGCAGCCGAGGCCAGCCCGCAGCCGCCCGCATCTCTGTCCAGCGCCGGGTCCCGCCCGTTCCAGCTGCGCACGCCACCCAGTCCCGCACCCGTTCGGCCCAGGCCAGGCTAGCCCTCACCATGCCGGTCAAAGGAGGCACCAAGTGCATCAAATACCTGCTCTTCGGATTTAACTTCATCTTCTGGGTAAGTGAGCGCGACTGCCGCGCGCTTCTCTCCAGGGCCACCTGTTCGCGGGCCCCGGACACTGGCCGCGGGTGCCGGCAGCTGGCACTGCCCGCACCGGGCAGGCTCCGGGCGGGAAGAGAGAGGGCCCTGTGGCTCCCAGTTGGCTCCAAGGCCGGCTCCGGAGCCGGGTGGGACGGGCGCATTCGGGTGGGGGCTCATCACCGCCCAGCGGGAGTGGGAGCCCGGCCCTCCTGAGTAGGGGCGTGCGGGCGGGTCCTGAGCCCTTGATCGCTCGATTTGAGCCACGCTGTGTGGTTCCTCCCAGCCCAAGCCTCTCCGAGTGCCAGAGGGGAAGGCAGGGAGAAGCGGGGCACCCCTCTTTGGGCCAAGGAGGATGTGGCGGGCAGTGCGTCTCGTGGCCGGGTGGGGTCTCCCAGGTGGTAGGGGGGCGAGGAAGGGAGGGTGCGTTCGAGGCGAGAGCTCAGCCAAGAGCTGCTCTCACTTTTACACAGGAGCGTAAGGGGTGCCCCGAAGGCGGGTCCGGCCCCTGGACCCAGACCCTGGGTCAGAGTCAGGGGCCCCTCCGCCCTTGAGGAGGAACCTCGCAGGCCTCCGCGCCCTCAGAAGGATTCTGAGCCGCCGTGAGAACGCCAAGCTCCCTAGAAGCTACCTGAAAGACTAGCTTGTCTTGATTTCTTTCAAGGGCGATAAGTATCTTCACTGGAGAGAACTCTGAGAGTTGGGGAGAGGACGGGCAGATGCCTATCTGCGCCTCTAGTGGGATGAGTCCTGTGTGTGCATTTCCGGGAGAGATCAGGTGCCAGCCGGCTGCCCGCCCAGGAGGGCCTCGTCCCCTCCCCTCCCAGCCGGCCCACCCAAGGCCAGGCAGGGCGCAGAGCAGACGTTCATCTTGAGAGGCCAGCGGGGCCGGGAGCTCCAGGGACACCCGCGGCATGCCACTTAGTGTCTACAAATGGGAAGACAGGCGACAGAAGCAAGGAATAGAAAACCTTTGTGTTCTTGTTTCTGTAGCCACATTCCCTGCACACACGTGACAATATTTGCGTCTCTGAAGGCAGGAAAAGGTATAGAGAGGTAGTCTGTACCACTCTCAAGATAGATGGATGTAGAAACAGGTGCATGCCACCAGAGCCTTGTAACAAAAAAGTGCACTTGGCCAGGCACAGTGGCTCATGCCTGTAATCCCAGCACTTTGGGAGGCTGAGGCAGGAGGATCGCTTTCATCCAGGGTTCAAGACCAGCCTGGGTAACACAGTGAGACCCGCCCATCTCTACAAAAAATCAAAAATTAGCTGGGCATGTTGGCACACACCTGTGGTCCCAGCTACTCAGGAGACTGAGGTGAGAGGATCGTTTGAGACTGGGAGGTCAAGGCTGCTGAAGTCATGATTGCACCACTATACTTAGCCTGAGTGACAGAGCGAGCCCTGTCTCAAAAAAAAGAAAAAAGTGCACTTATTTCCCCCTGGAGCTGGTCACTGAGGTCCCCACAGCCTCCTTAGGCAAATGTCCTAAGATTTACTCTTCCCTAGAGCTGAAAGGGTGGTTGAACTTGCAAAGACTGGCCTGCCCTGGTGCATCAGTCACCCTACCCAACACATACCCTAGTGAGGACGGCACACAGCTGTGCTCCAAACCTTGACTTGCTTTAAGGAGACCCTGCTTGCAGTGGGCATCCCCTCCTGTGCTGCCACCCACCCCAGCAGCCAGCCAGCTGCCAGGCAATCCCTAGTAGCAGAGAACTATGTGGGAAGGCAGCTGGCCTCACCCACCCTTGACCTTTGGGAGTTTTCCTCTCCCCTCCCTGGTACAGTCTCTCCTGCCGGTGTGTTGATGAGTCCTCAGCTGTCTGCCTAGACTGCATCGAGGTTTGGGACTGTAGGGAAACACAGGCTGCCACAGTGTGCCTCCCTCCCCCCATCTGCCCCATGGCTTATGCAGGAAGCTGAGGCAAGGCTCCTAGGGCCACCTGGTATCTGCTCTGTCTGTGGCCTGCTGGCCTGCAATCTGACCATACTGTCCCCACCCTACTTGTCTTCAGAACCCTCTACCCCCGGCCCTGGCGTAGGTACAGCTGATGAGCTGTGGAGTCTGGAACAGAAATCACTCACACTGGAGATGTTTGGAATGACTTCTGGAGATCATGCAGTCCAGCCCTGTTATTCGTAGTGAGGCAGCAGAGGAAGAGAGACTGGGTGATTTAACCCGGATCACAGAGACAGAGCCAGTAGTACAACCCCTGGGCCCCTTACTTTACTTCTGTCCTCTTCCATCTTCATCAGAGGCAGGAAGGTGGGCAGTAGCTATGTTTTCCTGAATTATTGTTCATTTGTCCTGTATCTGGGACCCTATGGAGGTGAAGCCCTCATCCCCTAGGAAATGATGTAATGAAAAGCTGTGGTCAGTCCACTTCTGCAGTCTTAGTCTTCAGAGTTCTTTCTTGTTCCAGTCCCATGATGTAGCCAAGAGCAGGAAGCATTGTCCCTGTGCTGACGATCAGGAAACTACCCTCCAGAGAGGTTAGGTGACTTTTCCAAAGTGATGGGGCAGGGTGGTCTCAGAAGTGGGTTACCTTACCCAACTGGGTTTGGCTTCTGAGTAGGAATGGGAGAAGGGTGGGATGAAGCACCCGAAACTCTCTTAAGGGAGGCTGTAACCCAAGGGAACTGCTTGGTGATTATCTTGTCACCACATCCGTTTCTCCTGGAGACCAGGCATTTATAAACTTGGCATTTGAAACCTGATGTGGGCCTTGAAAAGCAGGAATTGTGAGGCCAGGGCCCACCAGCACCTCACACAGAGGATGCCGAGAGGGGGTGTCCCGCCAGGATCCGGAGAGAGGCCAGCCTCAGTGAGTAGGGTGTTCTGGGGGGCTATGCCGCTTCTCTGGCCTGATGGCATCCCTGTGGATGACTCCCTGACAGCCAAGTCTGCACAGCCTGCCCAGCCCAGGTCAGGCATCTGACGGCCACAGCCAAACCAGCTAATCAGTCTGTTCTTCCACCGCCTCCAGAACCAGCCCTCCTAGCTCTATTTTGGTTGTTTCTACATTTGCTTCAGACCTCCCTGCCCGCCCGCCCACCCCCATAAAACAGTTGAGAGGGAAAACATCTTACTGACGTCCACGTGGTAGACAACACAAGTATTTCTCCCGCTGAAAGCGGGGAGCCAGGGTTAGGCCCAGTCCAGGCATATGTCTCCCATCCTATTCCCCTGAATCTGACACTTGGATGTCTGCCCTCTTTCTGGTCAGACAAGGGAAAGACCTCCTTAGGGCAAAAGAGAGAAAGGGTTGGCTATTCTGAGAGAGCCCAGTCCCTTCCCACCTCCCTGAGCCCCTTTGCTCGCTGTCTCTCACCCCTTGCTCCCTGATGGAAATAGCAGTACGGGTCAGGGAGGTCTCTCCCAAGAAACGGTATCTCCTGGACCTAGGAGACGTGGTGTGAAACACACAGAGACCTAGACTGGGAATTCAGAGACCTGGGTGTGAGCCCAGCTCTGTCTTCACCTCACTTTGAAACCTTGAACGGGTCACTTCTGTGCTATAAACCACAGTTTCCTCATCTGTAAAACAATGACTTGGAACAAATGTTCTCAAAAGGTCCTTTCAAGCTCAGTCTATGAAGCCAACACCCCTACACACACCACCCACAGCATAGGACTTTCGTACACCCCCCCAAAATCGGAGCCACTATTGGGTACAATGTGCACTGCGTTGGTGATGGTTGCCCAGGCAAAATATCCATGTAACAAAACTACATTTGTACTCCGTAAGTCTATAAATAATAATAATAATAATAAACAAAATACAAGTCAGGAATTGGAAATGGGAGATGGACACGAGGCTTTTCTTGACCTTTACCTCTGGAGCAAGAGCTTGGCTGGTGCGTCTCTTTCCTGTGACCTCTCGGTTCCCTCTCCTCGCCCTGGGTGCTGTCTCTCTGTTAGGAGGCTCTGTGTTCATTGCCCGTATACCTTAGTACTTAGCCTAGTGATCAAAGCACCAGCTCTGGGTTCTGTGTCCCATCACCAGAGGGGGCTGGGGCCTTCCCCACAGAATTGCCGTGAGAGTTAAATGGGGAGTGTGTGTAGTGCACTTAGCATAGTAGATTGCACTAGATGCATCTTCCAACGGCAGCTATTGCTATTCACTAGGGGAGAGTAGACTGGGGCCCTGGGGAGGGTGGGAACGGTTCTGTAAGAAGTGTGGACGTCTAAACCGCAGGTGTGGCCAGGAGGATACTCCCAATCCACACACCTGCCTCCCGGCCTCTTCCTGTATCAGTGCCAACTTTGTCCTGTGCGTCAAAACCCTGCCTCCATTTCATGGGTTGCTACCACTCATTTGACTGCGGGGAGGTCCAGCTCTGAAAAGAAAATTGCATGTCAGAGAAACCCTAAGAATCAGGATTCTGGATCTGGGCAGGGTGTGGACAAGTTGGGTGGCAGCAGCAAAAGCCCCTCCCCATGGCTCCCCTTTTCAAACCTCAGAAGCAAGTTGCTGGGGCCATCACATAAAATGGCTCCTACCTCCAGCGCCCAGACAGCCTGCACTGGGGTGAAGCTGGCAGGCCTGGGGAGAGGTGAGCTGAGGCCAGGTATCTGCATCCTTTGCCCAGAATCTTGCTGGTTTCTTCCCAACCCCCACCGTGGTACAAACAACAAAGACCCGATCTTTTTTTGATGTTGGTGAGGATTCTTCTGCGCGCACACACACACTCTCCTGCTCACGTTCTCTACCCCTTTCTTTTCAATGTGGCCACAGCACCTTCCAGACCCTGCTCTATTGTGCTGTGAGGAAGCAGTTACTGGCTCCGGCCCGAATTTGGGCGTGCTTTGATAAGCAGCCCTCTAGGTCCTCGCCAGCACTGACTCTAGATGAGCCTTCTGTGGCTGCTGGGCTCACAAATCGTCTTTCTCACCCCTTCCTCCGGGAGGAGTGTTGGATGGGAATCTCCTCCTTAGACACACAGCTTCGGTCCCGTGTTTGTTTTGTCTGTTTTTTTTCCCCCCGTTCCGTTCATTTTATAAGGAGGCGTAGCTTTTGGACTTGGTTACAGGGTTGGGTTTGGAACTTAATAATACCTTGGATTTACAAAAGCGCCTTTTCTTAAGAACACAGACCTTGGCGGTTCTTGCCGGGGTGTGGTTCTCACCTGGGTAAGCCTGGGTGTGAGGGTAGGGGGCCTGAGGTCACCCCAACCACAGCTTCTGTGGTCCTACTGGAAGCCTATTCTAGACGACCTGTGTGGAGCTAGGGAAAGGAGACTGGCGAAGTTGGAGGAAGCTCCATGTTTATGTTCTGTGTTCCTCCCTCCCCCAGGTAAGGGTCAGCCGGACTTTATTTGGATCCATCACAGATCTTTTCAACCAAAGCCTCGCAGAAACAGGCTTTACCCCATACATACAGAAGAGCAATGACTTCAGTAAGAGTCTGAAAATCTGGGTGAGAGCCCGTCAGACCCATGCCCTCCGAGAGCAGGAAAAATCCTTTGCAACTAGGAAGGAAATTCAGAAGACAAAAAAAAGTGCAGGGGGGGTGGAGGCAAGGGGCTAGTCTTTCTACATTTCCTTTTTTTTTTTTTCGGGGGGGGATGGTGCTCACTCTGTCGCCTCTGTGCAGTGGTACAATCATCGCTCACTGCAGCCTCAACCTCCCAGACTCAGGCGATCCTCCCACCTCAGCCTCCTGAGTAGCTGGGACTACAGGCACGTACTACACCCAGCTAATTTTTAAATTGTTTTATAGAGGCAGGAGCTCACTATGTTGCCCAGGCTGGTCTCAAGCTCCTAGGCTCAAGCGATCCGCCTGCCTTGGCCTCCCAAAATGCTGGAATTACAGGAGTGAGCTACCTCACCTGGACTACATTTCTTAGATTTATGTTTTAAGGCCTGACTGCAGATTACTTGTCTGTTTTATTCCATGGAAAAAGCCATGCTTGTCCAGGGACATTCTTGTTTTCCGTCAAGTGATGGCGCACAGCTGTAGAAAGCAACATCCTGTCCCCAGATGAGATAATTTCACAATAATTACATCTATCCAGTAATTTGCTTCCCTCCAGCGCCCCCCCAAAATACTTAGTTGTAGATAGTTTTTAAGTACTATATGCTGTCATCCTAGACTATTACATCTTAACCTTTTTAGGGAATTCCTTAGACTCAGTAGGACCTGCCTCCAGAAAAATGTTATGTCTGTTTCTGGAGGCCCATGGGCATCTTTTCATTTTCTTTTATTTTTTTCCTTTGTTGCCCAGTCTGGAATACAGTGGCACCATCATAGCTCATTGCAGCCTCAGACTCCTAGGCTTACACAGTCCTGGCTTCAGCCTCTCAAGTGACTGGGACTACAGCACACACCACTATACCCGGCTAATTTTTTTGTAGAGAGTGGGGTCTGTGTTGCCCAAGCTGGCCTTGAACTCCTGGGCTCAAGCAGTCCTCCAGCCTCAGACTCCCAAAGCCCTGGGATCATAAATGTGAGCCACCACGCCCAGCCTGACCTCACGCTGTAAACGCCCCATATTGGTTTTCCTCTATCAGTTTCCAGACAAACCCTGCTCTGCCCTGAGTCCCATATTTCTGCCATAAGAAGCAGGTTGACTCACCGTTCCCTGGGGGCTGCCTGGGGGCATAACAGGGGACTTTATGAAACACATTGGAAACCCTGAATTCTCTAGCGATCAAGTACAGCCCAGATGGGACAGCTGGCCTCCCGTCCGTCCCTTTGACTCTCAGCTTAATCATTGCCCAAGGAGCGTTTTTGACTCTCGGTTAATTTAATGAGTGCTCTGTATTTCTAGTCCACAGGAAAAATGCAACTTTATGATCTTCCAGCCAGGTTGGGCCTCTTGGCTTAGCTTTTCCCATAGGTTGGGTGCTTCGTCTTTGTTCAGGAAGAGTGGAGGTCTGTCTCTCTTCTCCTTGCCTCCAAATGCAGACGGGAAGGCTGGGCCCTGCCTTCCTGTCCTCTGACGACTTTCAGAAAGGAGGAATTCTCAGGAGGGATTGTTTGGGGATCTGGACTCCTGAGGAGTGGAGAAGCAGCCTGGCAGAGTACCTGGGAAAGGCAAAGCAGCCTGGCTTGGAGAGGCCCCGGATTCACGTGATTCCATAGGAGGTCCCTGGTAGAGAAGTTTGGGGAGTACTGACTTGGAGAAGAATCAGAAACCTGGGTCTTCAGGGCCCTTCCTGTTCAATCCTCATGCCAGGCATTGTGCCCAAGGGAAGAAATGGCGGCTCTTGTGAGCTCTGTTTAAAAAGTAACCCTTCAAAGCTCACCCAGTGCACATCCAAGGTTCCAGTGCACATCTCTGGGCGGGCTAAGCAGCTGGTGGCTCCTGCCGAACCCCTACCTCGGAACTGAGCTTCACAGCTTCGGGCGCCAGTCCCTGGCTGACACTCCCAGCCTGAGCTTGGTGGTATTATCCGAGTGCAGAAACAACGCAACGCATGGGTCATAGGAGAAAATCCCTGACTGAGGCTGAAAATACCATAAAGTTCATCAGGCAGTCTTATTAGTTATGAATTTATTGACTCAAAACCTACTTCTAGGATTTTAGTTTAATTTCCTTTAAATCTACATTAATTAAGTCTATAGCATGATAATATGGTGTACTGATTTATTAAAACTCTAAATGAAAAAATCATCAAAATCATACTATTTGTGAACTCATCGTTGCTTTTTTTTTTTTTTTTCCCCCAAGAGGAGTCTTACTCTGTCAGTCACCCAGGCCAGAGTGCAGTGGCGTAACCTCGGCTCACACAACCTCCACCTCCCAGGTTCAAGCAATTCTCCTGCCTCAGCCTCCCGAGTAGCTGGGGCTACAAGCATGCACCACCACACCTGGCTAATTTTTGTATTTTTAGTAGAGATGGAGTTTCATCATGTTGGCCAGGCTGGTCTCGAACTCCTGACCTCAGGTGATCTGCCCACCTTGGCCTCCCAAAGTGCTGGGATTATAGGCGTGAGCCACCACGCCCGGCCTCATCATAGCTTTTCAAGTCAATAAAAGCCTGGCGTTTGAATCCACATCACATCTTCCCTTCTAGGTGGGCAGTTGCAGTGTACAGTGCACATGCACGCCTCAGATTCATGCCCAGTGTCACTGGATGTTTTCCGGGTGGGGAGTCATCCATACCTCCTTCAGCAGCCCCATTCCTGGAGACAGGAGGCCCTTCCCACTGAGACATATTCTTCCTGCTCCCTGTGGGACAAGGTAAACACCTTTCTCACAACGTGTGGCTGTGGAATTAAATCTATTACTGTTCAGCTCAGATGCTTTAAAGCTTCCTATCTACAAGCCTGGGAAAATGTCTTCTTATTCTCCTTTCCTCCACTCCAGTCAAATTGTAGCCCTGGCTTCCTAAGACACACGACCCTTTAGAGACAGACTGGTCATTTCTTTTTTTTATTTTTTATTTTTTGAGACTGAGTCTTGCTCTGTCACCCAGGCTGGAGTGCAGTGACACAATCTTGGCTCACTGTAACCTCCACGTCCCAGGTTCAAGCAGTTCTCATGCCTCAGCCTCCTAAGTAGCTGGGATTACAGGCATGCACTGCCACGCCCGGCTAATTTTTGTGTTTTTAGTAGAGATGGGTTTTTGCCATGTTGACCAGGCTGGTCTCGAACTCCTGACCTCAGGCAATCTGCCCACCTCAGCCTTCCAAAGTGTTGGGATTACAGGCATGAGCCACCATGCCCAGCCAGGACTGCTCATTTCAAATAGAAATTAGATTCTCTTCCAGGCTGAGGAGGGACACTTAGGCCTGCTTTGTCATGGGAAGCTGGCACTCTCGGACCCTGGGGTATGTCTTGAGAGCTCGTGCTCAGAGATATAACACAGAGGCCTGTACTTAGGCCATCTTGCTCCTTCTGCCCTTTGCTGGCAGGACGGTGCTGGGGAGGGGTAAGAGTCTCCGGTTTCCACTCTGGAGCTGGAAGGACCATGGCCACTGGATGGTCTGTGGTCCTGTCTGTGGACACAGTGCCAATGGCAGCTGCAGCAGGGCAGCCAGGGGGAAAGGAGGGCGTGCGAGTTGCCCTGGCGAGTCCTTTCCCAGAGCACCGCCTCTGTCCATGCTGACTCTCCAGCCAGTGGAACCAAAGATGTGGCTGAAGCTCTCAGGCCAAAGGCCAGGGAGAGGAAGCACCAGCTGTTTTTAGCCTCTGTTCATTGAGCACTGCCCCCGCTTCCCAAGCAAGACCAGGTGTAGGTGGCATCTCCAGCCCAGGTGGCCACTGCAGGTGCCTTGTTGTCGGGGAGGAAGAGGCGGGCATCTGCAAGCTGCCTTCCTTCCTGTGCAGATGGGCTCCCTTGGGGCCTTTAAAGATAGAAAACGCCACTTTTGAGATGGGATTAGATATGAATAGGAGGGAGAACGGGCAAAAGGGAAAGAATTCTGGCTTCAGAATAGAAGCAATGGATCAAAAACACAAACAGCTTAACAAAATAATTGAGAATTTGGGTTCTGCAGTCAGACCATTCTGGGTTCAAGTTCTAACTCTGCCCCTTACTTGCCATGTGATAGTTGAGCAACTTTTGTGCCCCAGTTTTCTCATCTAAAAAACAGAAGATAATATTACCTACCCGGTAGGCCTACTGTGAAAATTAAATAGTTCCAGGGAAGTGCTTAGGGTGTGGAACATGGATAGCAAATGTGTGAGTGCTTGCTGCCAGTATTAGGTGACCTAATATGGAGAAGGCGCTTCTGTCAGAGGGGTAGGGCAGGTGATCGATTAGACAGGAGTTTGGGGACCTTGGCCTCCCTTGCTGGTTTGGGGCTTGGAAGATCCTGTGTTGGAGGAGGAGGGCCATTCCTGGAAGTGCTTTTGGACGACCCTGCCACTTTGGGCACCACGTGGCATTGCTTGAAACTGTCAAGGAAGGAGCATCTCCCACCACACAGGCCCACGCACGCACGTGGTGGCCAGCTCCGCAGACGGAATTGAGAGCAAGCTGCTGCAAGTGGCTAGAGTGTGTCAGCCAGAGTGTGTGCAGTCATCGCCAGGCTGCTTGGTGAGGCACACACAATGGAAAACAAATGTGTGGTATTCTGGAATTTAAAGCAAAACATCCAAAACAATCCCCCACATCAGATGATTTTGGTTAAGATCAGAATGCCTGCTTTCAGCGGAAAAGGGATTTATGGGCTGGCTGGCGTATGCTATGTGTCTGGCAAGCAGGCAGTGGAAACTTGAAATGGGATTTCTTGTTTAGAAAGAGGTTACCTGGGGCCGGGGCCTCCCTCCCAATCAACCCCAACATCGTCACGCCAGCGCACTTCACTGAAGCTTTTCTCCTCTCCACGGCAGAGGAAGGGCTCCAGGTTTTTTGTTTTTGTTTTTGTTTTGTTTTTGTTTTTGTTTTTGTTTTTGTTTTGAGACGGAGTTTCGCTCTTGTTGCCCAGGCTGGAGTGCAGTGGCGCGATCTCGGTTCACCGCAACCTCCGCCTCCTGGGTTCAGGCAATTCTCCTGCCTCAGCCTCCTGAGTAGCTGGGATTACAGGCATGCACCACCATGCCCAGCTAATTTTTTGTATTTTTAGTAGAGACGGGGTTTCACTATGTTGACCAGGATGGTCTCGATCTCTTGACCTCGTGATCCACCCGCCTGGGCTCCAGGTTTTTAAATGATGCTGACTGTCCTTGAAAGGGAGGACTTCTCAACCCTTGAACTTGTTCAGACCAGGCAGTGCCTAATTTGCAGAAAGGCATGTTGAGAAAAAGCTTACAGAGTTCTTCATCCTCTGCCACACCCTGGAGAGGGGACCAACCTCCCTTCTGACAGGCAGGAGACAGGCCAGCAAGTAGCTGATCTCTGCATGGCAGGTACTGTGCATAGGACAGAGAAAGAGTCCTGACAGCTGGGTCACTCATGCCTGCTCTGTGACCATGGGCAGGTCACTTTACCTCTCGGAGCCTGTTTCTTCATCTCTCACAGGGATGATCCTAATTAGCTCTCAGGCTCTAAGGCAGCCCACTAAGAATCAGAAGGGGCAGCAGGGCCTTAGAGTGTACTTCCAGTCTCCTCCCTGGGGAACCTGTCACTGTTGCTCCCATAGGGAATGTTCTCCTGTAAAGTGATCCTGCACCAGCCTGAGGCTAGGCTCAGATATTTACACACAACTGAGCCAGGCACAGCAAGGTGGTGGCATCCCCAGGCTGTCGCTGTCTAGGACCACCTTGACCCTTCCACCCAGCAACCCCCACCCCCCACAGCTGCACTAGCACCCCTGGAAAGGAAGGCCACACAGTCAGCAGGCAGGCTAAGCATGTGCTTAGGGCACCAATAATGGAGGTAGCTCAAGGAATCCAAGGAAATAGGCACTTTTTTGAGCTTTATAAGTTTGACTTTTTCCATTGAACTGTATGGGTTGTGCAGTAGGTACCATACCGTAATCTTCCCGGTGTCTAGAGCGCTAAATGACCACAAAAGGCAGAAATTGGCCTCCCCAGGGACCTGGCTTGTCATGGAATGCTGGGTTTCAGTGTGTGTGTGGACTCCTCTCCCCAGCCTACCCCTGATGGTGTAAAAGAGCAACTTACAATAGCAGGGGCCATTTATGACCCAGGGACATTGCTGGGGTTGGGGGGAGTGGGCCAGGAATGGGCAGGGAGTTGTCCTGTTAGAAACGCTGATTCCTGTGGGGAGACAGCGAATTAGTGACCCTGCATAAGCCTTACTATCCTTATCTGCGTAATGAAGGCAAAAATACAACCAGTGTTCTACGATGGTTACTGGGACTCATGGCATATTTAATGTAAAGCTATTCTATGGGCCTGGCTCACGGGCAGAGCTCCTGTGTTAGCTTCTGCTGCCGTTGCTGTAGTTGCTCTTACTGGTACCCGCTTGTTAAAATGTTTCACAGACTACTAGGTAGTTGGTTTGCCGGGCGCGGTGGCTCAAGCCTGTAATCCCAGCACTTTGGGAGGCCGAGACGGGTGGATCACGAGGTCAAGAGATCGAGACCATCCTAGTCAACATGGTGAAACCCCGTCTCTACCAAAACTACAAAAAATTAGCTGGGCATGGTGGCGCGTGCCTGTAATCCTAGCTACTCAGGAGGCTGAGGCAGGAGAATTGCCTGAACCCAGGAGGCGGAGGTTGCAGTGAGCCGAGATCGCGCCATTGCACTCCAGCCTGGGTAACAAGAGCGAAACTCCGTCTCAAAAAAAAAAAAATAAATAAAATAAAATAAAATAAAATGTTTCACAGAGTGAAGTTGTCTAAATGTTCACATTCATCCCTGCCTTTTCGCTTCATTCATGAAACCACATCACACGAGACTACGCAAAGCTGAAATTTACCTCTAGTCTTCTCCCTCTCGAACACGAATTGGAGGACTTATCATTCCATTTGTCTATAAAACACTCATTTCTGAGACTTCCCCAGTTTGAGAAAGATGGTTAAGGAGGGAGATCAGTTTTGCACTTTGCTGGAAACACCTGTAAGAACGCCCCATTGGCAGAGACTCACCTTGTGGAGCTCAACTCGGAAATTAATTTGCAATAGAAATTGAAGGAAAATCTATTTCACATCCACACCAAGAAGGGTGGCCTCAGCACTTCTCTTCAGTTCACTCCTTGTGCCTCCCAAAAGGGAGCTGATTCTTCATACCTAGAGTTTTCTGGACACCTAGAACACCCACACCCAGAAACCAGGTCCCAAAGAGATGCGGAACCACAGTCACCATTTGTGTGGACACCGGGGGTAGGAAGTGGAAGGAAGGTAGCGCCTGAGGGTGCAGCTTCCTGGACCACCTCTCCCAGCCTCAACAGAGGGAGAGAAGAACAAACCCAAAGGAGAAGCTAGTGGTTGGCGCCCTCGCTCCCTCTTGGCCCCCACCTAGGCTGGGGTCGACCCCCTGAATCGAAAGCATCTGTTGTCAAGCTCCAACAGGCAGGGAAACCCTGTCACCAGGTTAAGGTTTAAGTCAGAGCATTTTCCCAAATTCAACATGTGCAAGCCTCCCGATTTGACCCCCAAAAAATGTTCTCAGGGATTTATTTGCATCCCTCCTGGTCATGCCTGGGCCAGTGAGGAAGCAGCGCTCATTGAGAAGAGGACAGCTTCGAATTGTCTCTGAGGGCCTGGACCTGGTTCTGTTTGAGCTCTGCCTCTTCTTGGCTGTGTCTTTTCGAGGGAGTTCCTTAAAACCTCTGAGCCTGATTCATCCATAAAATGAGGGTGATAAGAGGATTCAGTGAAAGACTTTATGTAAACCACCTCCTGTAATGTGTGGCGGGGGTGTGGGTCCTTGCACATAGTAACTTCTACTGTTAAATTGCTACTATGGTGATATTTTCCCTAAGCTAGATAACCTGCAACTTGACTTGACCATCAGCCTCTTTTTTTTTTTTTTTTTTTTTTTTTTTTTGAGACAGAGTCTCACTTTGTCACCCAGACTGGAGTGCAGTGGCGCAATCTCAGCTCACTGCAGCCTCGACCTCCTGGATTTAAGCCATCTTCCTGCCTCAGCCCCCCAAGTAGCTGGAACTACAGGCATGTGCCACATGCCCAGCTAACTTTTTGTATTTTTTAGTAGAGACAGGGTTTTACCATGTTGCCCAGGCTGATCTCCAGCTCCTGAGCTTAAGCAGTCTGCCCACCTCAGCCTCCCAGAGTGCTAGGATTACAGGCCTGACCATCAGCCTCTGAGTGTATTCTTTTTTTTTTTTTTCTGAGATGGAGTCTTAATCTGTCGCCAGGCTGGAGTGCAGTGGTGCAATCTCGGCTCACTGCAGCCTCTACCTCCTGGATTTAAGCCATCTTCTTGCCTCAGCCCCCCAAGTAGCTGGAACTACAGGCATGTGCCACCATGCCCAGCTAACTTTTTGTATTTTTTTAGTAGAGACAGGGTTTTACCATGTTGCCCAGGCTAATACCAACTGCTGAGCTTAAGCAGTCTGCCCACCTCAGCCTCCCAGAATGCTAGGATTACAGGCCTGACCATTAGCCTCTAAATGTATTGTGTTTTTTTTTGTTTTTTTGTTTGTTTGTTTTTTCTGAGATGGAGTCTCAATCTGTCGCCAGGCTGGAGTGCAGTGGTGCAATCTCGGCTCACTGTGACCTCCGCCTCCTGGGTTCAAGGAATTCTTCTGCCACAGCCTCCCGAGTAGCTGGGATTACAGGCACGTGCCACCACACTGACTTAATTTTTTTTTGTATTTTAGTAGAGACAGGGTTTCACCATGTTGGCCAGAATGGTCTTGATCTCCTGACCTTGTGACCACCTGTCTGTGCCTCCCAGAGTGCTGGGATTATAGGCGTGAGCCACCACGCCTGGCCTGAGTGTATTCTTTTAAGAAATTGTTTTTCTAGAGTTCGAGGTGGTTTAAGGAAAAGTCCAGTCTCATGCATAAAGCGGGCTGGCCTGAGGAGCACAGCCAACTGCAGAATTCAGGGGGAGGCTCTTACCAAGAGTGCCCTGCTGCAGGCTGTGGCAGCCTTTCACTGGCCCAGTGAGTCATGAGGGCCTGTTACCCGAGGAGGGTTCATGCAGGCGGGGCCTGGCTGGTGGATGTGCATTTGGGAGCCAAATTTCAGGTTCCAGCTTGACTCCTTTACCATGACTTCCT
Organism: Sapajus apella; assembly: GCF_009761245.1. Lineage (NCBI taxonomy): Eukaryota > Metazoa > Chordata > Mammalia > Primates > Cebidae > Sapajus > Sapajus apella. Next base: position 7,513,349 of record NW_022437026.1, read on the forward strand.
GGCTCAGTGGGTTCAGCACGGGAGTTGTCCAGCCGGTATCTCTCCTTTCTTACCTCTTCTTTCCTTTCCACCTGTCTGCATCCTCACCCTTAGTGGTCATAATGCCGCAGTTCCAAGGTGACCCCAGGGGCGCTCCCCGTGGCTTCACAGTGCTGGTTAGAGCATTTTAGCCCCCACTGGCGTGATCTTGGCTCACTGCAACCTCTGCCTCCAGGGTTCAAGCGATTCTCCTGTCTCAGCCTCCCAAGTAGCTGGGACTACAGGTGCATGCCACCACGCCCAGCTATAGAGCAGTAGTTCTTAAACTTGAGCGTGCAGGAGAGTCACCTGGGGAGGTGTTTGAAAACAGAGTGCCGGCCCAGTCCCAGCTCTTCAGAATTTGCTAAATTGTTTAGACAAATTCTAAACAATCTGTAGCACTCCAAGAGCTGTCTGAGCCCAGTTTCACTGAATGTGTCTAGTGGGGAACTGCGAATTTGCATGTCCAGGTTTCTGGGTGATCCTGCTGTTTGTCTGGGGTCACTTTGAGAGCTGCTGGGCTGGCATAGAGAAGAGTTTTTCCTGAGTTGCCTTTGAGTTTAAAAATTTCTGAAGATTTGAGCACTGCCTTAAGACAGTAGCTTGGTAGAAGCCCCAAGTGCAGAAGTTGTCTAGAAAGAAGAGACAGGCCGGGGACGGTGGCTCCCACCTGTAATCCCAGCACTTTGAGAGGCCTAGACAGGTGGTCATGAGGTCAGCAGATTGAGACCCTCCTGGCCAACATGGTGAAATCTTGTCTCTCCTAAAATAAAAAAAAAAAAAATTAGCCAGACATGGTGGTACACTCCGGTAGTCCCAGCTACCTTGGAGGCTGAGCCAGGGGAATTACTTAAACCCGGGAGGTGGAGGTTGCAGTGAGATCGTGCCACTGCGCTCCAGCCTGGTGACAGAGCAAGACTCCATCTCAAAAAGAAAAGAGAGAGAGAAGAGATGGCCCCCCAGGATGCACCTGACCAACTTGCCAAAGTATTTCTCCAGATGATTCTGATGCCCACCCCATAGAACCAGGCCCTAGGTGGTGCAGCTGTGCAGGTGACAGCTCATTATTCTTTCTATTAAGCCACCTGTCCCCTGCTGAAAATGATGCATCATTTTGACCATGGGCTCAAAGAGTGACCAAGTAGCCACTGCTTTTCCAGGAGGACAATGGGAAGTTCCCACAAAAGGGAACTTAGGTTCTCTAGGGCTGTGATCTCCAGGGCTTTTCAGCTTGGCTCTAGTAAAACTAAAGTTAGTAATATGCCCTGTTGTCATCTAGAAATTCCGCCATGAGCTATTGCAGTCGTTTACTTGATGCTTCAAGAGAACAAGTCGTGGTGTTTTTTTCTGCTGACTATAGCGGAGTTTGGTTTTCTTGTTCCTGGTGTTTACTGTGTGGCAGAACTGGATAAGAGCATCCCAAGGCTTCTAGTCCTGCCCAAGTGGCTTTGCCCTTCCAAAGACAACAGCCCCAGCCTTCCTTTGGAGGTGGGGGAGGAGGACACAGAGAGGGTTAGAGGAGGCTGTGGGCATCAGGATCCTGTTTGTTCTTGCTGGCACTGCCCAGCCCAGCTTCCTGAGAAGTGAATCAGCCCATCCAAGGCTTGGCATGCAGTAGCGAGCCAAGGTTGCCATGGAGATGGGTGAGGCCCAGAGCCCACAGGTCTGGGTGGCCTGACTTGTTTTTAAATGTTGAAGTCTGTGCGAACACAGAGGGCCTATCTCCACTTCTATGGCTTTCTTAAAGCGTGACAGATATTTGGTGTCCTGGAAAAATGCTGGTGGGGGAAGCTTGCATCCACAATATTTGGTGTGTTACTTCTTGGGTGCCATGAACAACCATGACTAATGGTCTCTCAAGTTTAGTACATTACAAAAACAAAAACCAGCGCTGACAAGCATCTTCCTGAAGGAGGGTGATAAGGTCAAGGTTTCCTTTCCTGCCCAACCCAGGAAAATCCCTTCCCTCTCTGTTATCTGCTGCTGTAATAACTCCTTTCAGCAGGGTTAATTCGCCCACAGAAGCAGTCTGTGATCCAAGGAAGGACAGAAGCCTGGAGTCTGAGCCAACAGCCTCCCTTTAACCTTCCTTCCCCACTTTTCTTTGGCCGTTCCCATCCAGTCTTAGTGGAGCTCTGGATGGCAGTTTGTGGGTATGAAGCAGATAAATTTATCCATTTTCCTCCACCACCCAGAGCTCACACAGACTCTCACAGAAACCAGAAAACAGAACCCCAGTGTCCTAAATTCCCCTGCTGCCACCCAGCCGCCTTCTCCGATCACAGGAGGACACAACAGCCGTCCACAGGAGGCCCATGAATTGCCCCACTGTCACCTCACGTCTTTCTCTACGTTTATTACCATTGTCATGTTTTCCCTGTGGTCTCCGGCCGGCTCTAACACTTCTATACATCCATTCCTTTAATTCTCACCTCCAAGCCGTGTCAAAGGCAGGACAGGAATCATACGATATATTTTTTTTTTACAAATGAGGACTGTAATGTTCAGAGAAGCTGAGGAAAGTGTGTAGTGTCAGAGAGCTCCCAGATAGCAGTGCCAGAATCAGAGCTCAGGTTTGTACCCATCACAGTGCAGGCATTCTCAACAGAGGCGCACAGTAGAATCCCTGGGAGCACAGAGTCCCCTGGGTTAGCCGGGGCAGGTGCATATTCAGAAATCCCCCTGGTAGGCCAAGTGCAGTGGCTCACGCCTGCAATCCCAGTGCTTTGGGAGGCCGAGGCAGGTGGATTGCTTGAGCTCCAGACCAGCCCAAGCAACATGGTGAAACCCTGTCTCTACAAAAAAAATACAAAAAAAAGCCATGTGTGGTGGCTTCCACCTGTGGTTCCAGCTACTCGAGAGACTGAAGTAGGAGGATCCCTTGAGCCTGGGAGGCAAGCGAGATTGTCCAATGAGCCAAGATTGTGCCACTGCACTCCAGCGTGGGTGCCGGCGTGGGCGCCAGCGAGAGACCTGTCTCAAATAAAAAGTCTTTTCCCAGATGATTCTGATGCCCACCCCATATAGAACCAGGCTCTGGGTGGTGCAGCTGTGCAGGTGACAGCTCACTATTCTTTCTATTGAGTCACCTGTGCCCTGCTGAAAATTGTGCCTTATTTTGACCATGGGCTCAGCAGAGTAACCAAGTAGACATTGCTTTTCCAGGAGGACAATGGGAAGTTGGGAAGAAAGCTCTCCCTTCTTCCTGGACTCCATCCACTCCCGCTGCCTACCTCCAACCCCTTCCATAGTGGTAGATGTGGCCACCTCCAGGCTAAGACAGTCCTCAGCGAGAAACTGCTGTGAACAATGGTCTGGGCCTTCCAAGACAGCTGAATAGAGGAAGCGTAACAAACGTTTTTAAAATGGGCTAGGTACAGTGGCTCATGCCTGTAATCCCAGCACGTTGGGTGGCCAAAGTGGGTGGATCTCCTGAGCCCAGTAGTTCAAGACCAGCCTGGGCAACATGAGGAAACTTTGTCTCTAAAAAAATTTTTTTTAAATTACCCAGGTATGGTGGTGCACACCTGTCGTCCCAGTTACTCGGGAGGCTGAAGTGGGAGGATCACCTGAGCCTAGAGAGGTTGAGTCTGCAGTGAGCCATGATCACACCACTACACTCCAGCCTGGGCGACAGAGTCAGGCCCTGTCTCAAAAAAAAGAAAAAAAAAAAGTGTATGGCCTGTCAGGCCATATTATAGAAGAGGGGACCTGGAGGAAAAGGGGGTCCACACTAAGAGTATCCAGTTTGTTTGACCACAAAGGGTTTTTCTTTGAAGTAGGATTTGTCCTATAGGCAAACTTGGCTTCTCCCACCTGGGGAAGTGGCATGCAGTATGCCCTCCCCCCACACTGAAACCACCTTCATTCTATCGCTCCTCTTTTCCTCTTCCCCTGGATTGCCTCCTCTTTCAGCACACCTACTTCAGGAATTTCCATCAGGAGGCCAGTCTGTACATACGCATCTCCCCAGGTTCTAACTGGAACTGGTTTTGCACACTTGGTATAGGGTCCCCGGAGCAGCCAGGTGCCCCCAAGCTCCATTACACTTTGATTTTTTTGTTTAGTACTCCTTTGAATTCGGAAATGTTTCCCTTAACTCCAGGCATGTGTTTTAGACTTCTGAACCTGTCCCTGCAGCAAGATTTTGCAGTGTGAGTCACTAAAATTCTCATATTTGCGGGGGAGCCTTTGGTGAATTGTGCTTTCAGTGCTGAGTGGGTGTGGCAAAGGGTGACCAGAACACCATTCACTGTGGGCCTGAGTTTGGGCCACTGTTGGGTTTTCATGTCTCCTGAGGCTCACATAAGCCCCAGGTGACCAGCTTACCTGTGCTCATTAAACATGAGTGTTTGACTGGACTTCTTTGAGGGATAGGGATGCTGGCACAGCATTGCATGGGTTTTGGTAGGTTTTTTTTTGAGTTGGAGTCTTGCTCTGTTGCCCAGGCTGGAGTGCAGTGGCTCGAATCTCTGCTCACTTCAACCTCCGGCTCCCAGGGTTCAAGGGATTCTCCTGCCTCAGCCTTTGAGTAGCTGAAATTACAGGCTCTTGCTGTCATGCCTGGCTAATTTTTGTATTTTTAGTAGACACAGGGTTTCACCTCGAACTCCTGACCTCAAGTGATCCACCCACCTCGGCCTCCCAAAGTGCTGGGAATACAGGCATGAGCCGCCGCACCTGGCCTGCATGGGCTTTTTATAAACTTTGTTTTTCAAAAGTCTGTATCAGCATTTGCCCGTAAGTCACATTGGGATATCCTTCACCTACAGAAAAGGAAATCGTTGTCATCCCCCAAATATTCCCTTCAGGGTCTTCCCCCGTATTTTCTCTGGGCAAATAATTGTTCTTTGTAATTTCTGACTCTTGTGAGACATTAGAAGATGGATCTGGATAAAATTCCAGGTGGGAAAGGACGCTGGTCCAAATGAACAGAACCCAGGAGAAGAGATTCAGGTGGGCTTCAAATATTCTTTCACTGAATTCATTGAATTCATTTATGGAGTAATTATTTACTAATGACCATCTGTCCAAAGCATAGAAGGGGCAGAGGAGATAAAAGAATGACTCAGAGGTTGCCTGGACCTCAAGGAGCTTGTGCTCTGCTGGGACAGGAGGCAAGCCCGGGATAGAGGAAGGGCAGAGAGTATGCAGTGCGGATGCTGGAGAGGACAGGACAGAGGTGACACTGTCCTGCTCACGGGCTCGCCTTGCTCAGGGACTGCATTTGCCATTTGCCTGGGGGGAATGGGGAAAATGGGTGAGGAAGCAGGAGGCTTAGGGGGCCGTGACAGCATTCCAGCGGGAGGCGCAACACAGGAGGCTTAACTCAGGAAACTTGGAGAGATTCCATCTAAGGAGCAGATGAAGAGGGGCGGGTTCAGTGGTGTCAGCTGCCGCAGGATCCCAAAACATGAGGATTCAACAGAAGCCTTAAGACTTGTGACCCCTTTGGGGTTGGGAGAGATGCAGTGATGAGCCAGTGAGGACTTGGAGGTGGTTATGCTGCCAGCTCGGGGGCGAAAGAAAAGCAGAGAGCACCCCGAAGGAACTGCAAGGCTGAAGAAAGAGAGGGTTCTGCTTCCGGTTTTGTTCTATGTGGATTTTTAGGTTAGGGTGACCTGCCTGTGTCTTTGCAAAGGTCAAAAATGTGGCAGAGGCAGACCACCTACAGAGTCAGGAAAGGGTGAATTAATGGAGTGGTTCTTGAAGGAGACAGGAAGCTTTGAAAGAGGGAGGCCCCCATTTCTTTGTTGTTTTATACACTGTGCTTTAGAGTGTTTTAGATCTGCAGAAAAGTTGCAGAGATAGTGTAGAGAATTCGCTCATCCTCCTCCCCAGTTTCCCCCATGGTACCGGCTCTTATTACCACCCTTCATTTGTCACAGCTCGGAAACCACCATTGGTACCTTCTGTTAACTGAGCTCGGGGCTTACTCGGATTTCACTCATTTTTCATGGAACGCCCTGCTTCTGTTCCAGGGTGCTGTCCAGGACACCCCCTCAGTCTTCTCTGGTCTGTGACAGTTTCTGTCTCCCCTTGTTTTCCATGACCTTGACGGTTTTCAGAAGCACTGGGCGAGTATTTTGTAGACCGTGCTGAAATGAGGTGTCTCTCATGTGTCTCTCAGAGCCTATTGTTTGCTAAGAAAAAAACTAGCACTGGTGAAGAAATGAAGAAATTTCCAGTAAAACAATGGGAAAAAATTACCCTTTTCCTCTCTGCCCTCTCAAAGGGTTGGAACCATTTTTGGCCAGATAGCAAAGGAGTTCTCGCTTTTCCCAGCAAAATCAGAATGTTTCTGTTTCCATTTGGCTTTTCTTGGAAACAAAAGAGGAAACCATGGGCAGGGCCTCGGGCTGGGAGTAGAAGCTCTGGGATCTCTCCTGCATCCCCGCCCCACCAGCTGGGGAGACTGCAGGTTGCCATCCTCTCTCCAGAGCCCTGGGAACAGGGCGCTGCCTCACTGAGCATCCACATCAAACCTGCTCTGCCCCTGTGATGGTGGGCTGGAGGGGGGCAGCCATTGAGGCAATCGTGTGATTAGCATGCCTGCCATATGTCTGTTAATTAACCTGGAAGGAAGCCATCGACCCCTTGGTCTCCCAGACCCTTATATTCCCATTTTCTGGAGTCCCTGAATAATTGACTTGGTGCCGTCTTTTAAGGGTTAAAGCTCTCTCTGTTTCTAGCCGCTGGCCCCTCCCATTTAGTTTCTCCTCTGGTTAAAGTTGCTGAAGCTGGGCACAGCGGCTCACACCTGTAACCCCAGTGCTTTGGGACACAGAGGCAGGAGGATTGCTTGGGGCCACGGATTTAAGACCAGCCTGAGCAACATAGTGAGACCCCTGGCTCTACAATTAAAAAAATGTTTAAAATATTAGCCAGGATTGAGGACATGCACCTGTAATCCCAACTACTCAGGAAGCTGAAGTGGGAGGATGGCTTGAGCCCAGGAGTCCAAGGCTGCAGTGAGCTATGATTGCACCACTGCACTCCAGCCTGGGGGACAGAGCAAGACCCTGTCTCAAAAAATAAAGCAGCTGGGGTGAAAGCCGGATGGGGGCAGGGGAGCCCCTCTATGCCACACCAGAAAGTGAGTTATCCTAGAAAATACTTTAGCCTTCCTTAGATAGCGCTGCCTGACAACCGCGAAAGCCATTATTGGGTGGCACTGGTTATACATGTTTTGTGACCGTGTGACCCCAAGCCATTGTGACTCAGCCAACTGGAGCAATTTCTCCAACAGTATTACAGAAAATGGGGCAGCTAATGGTTCACAATGCATCCCCTCTGGCCAGTTAACTCAGTCATTCTATCAAGAAAGGCAGCAGCGTTCACTCCTGATTTTTGTGAGCCAAGTGCTCCCAGTCCTGCCCCCGGCCCTCCCTTTTCTCTTGAACCTTTCCCCTCTCTTTTTTTTTTTTTTTTTTTTTTTTTTTGAGACGGAGTTTCATTCTTGTTACCCACACTGGAGTGCAATGGCGCGACCTCGGCTCACCGCAACCTCCACCTCCT
>NW_022437026.1:7520984-7575984 GCF_009761245.1 Sapajus apella
CTGGAGTGCAATGGCGCGATCTCGGCTCACCGCAACCTCCGCTTCCTGGGTTCAGGCAATTCTCATGCCTCAGCCTCCCCAGCAGCTGGATTACAGGCAGGCGCCACCATGCCCAGCTGATTTTTTGTATTTTTAGTAGAGACGGGGTTTCACCATGTTGACCAGGATGGTCTCGATCTCTTGACCTCGTGATCCACCCGCCTCAGCCTCCCAAAGTGCTGGGATTACAGGCTTGAGCCACCGCGCCCGGCCCCGAACCTTTCCCCTCTCTTATTGTGAGTTGTTAAGCATATGAGACAGAGATCTATGAAAGCTTTTTCCATTTTTCCAGAGTCAGCTGCTTTTCCTTCCTGGTTGTAGTGAAGTGTTGCAGGTTTAACAACCAAGCAGCGTGATGGAAGGTTTAAAGTGGGGTCCAAATTCGGGGGACTCCCGACTCTGGGCATGGCCTGGCCCTTGGCCGAGATAAGACCTGAGATGCTTCCTTTTGTCTCTGGTCCAGTTCTCCCGACCAGAATCCTTTTAGCACCTGTGCACGGAGACCGGATCAATGACTGGACTGAACATATTGGCTCAGGGTCCTTGACTTTGGGGCTCTCTATAAGATGGAAGGGGCCTTACCCCTGGAGGTTCCACTGAGGTACCCTGTCATCACCCGATGGAACATTCCCAAAGAGACCCGGCTCCTGCCCTGAGAGGCTGCTGTACAGTGTAGCTTTACTGCATCTTACAGCTTAGTTGCTTGGCAGGCTTGGAATTGTCTTCATTCTTTTCTGCGACTCACTTAGGAGTTTTCCAGCAGATAAGGGGTAGGGTCGTAACTTCACTCATCAGGGAAGATTAGATGACTTGGAGATAATTGCTTGATAAGCACAAGCCTACAGCAAAAAGGACAGTAATGAGCACTATCGCTGTATGTCCCCATGCTAGCAAGAGCATAACAAGACATGGCGAGAGGGAGGACCAGGGTGGGAACAGGTTGTGGCTAACTGTGGACCGAAATTGAGCTCCGGCCCACAGTTTTCAGGTTAACACTTTCATGTCCAGGAGGAGGCCAGCAGCCTCGGTCTTCCATTCCCAGGTGTCTGACTGGGCCTCCATGGGTTAGGGTGGAAGGAGGAAAAGTATCATGTTTGTACTTTTAATGCCCAGGGACCCCAGGGAACCTAGGCCAGGGCTTGCCACTTGCAGAGTCAAGACCCACCCAGTGTGTACTTGCCTAGTCCCTTGTGTACGTGGATCTGAGCCACATAACTCCTCTACTCAGAATGCTCCCAGCAGGGCCTGCCTCCCCTCCTAAGCAAACTGCGGTGCTCCTGGTGGTCTGGGAATCCATAATCTGAATGCAAGAACCCTGCCGGTTCCAGGACAGTGGAGACTCACGCTTCTCCCCAGCCAAGCAGTGATCTGCTGCCTGTGGATTAGGCCAGGAGACCCTCCCTCACATGCCTGCCTTTTATTAAGAAGGAAAACCAGACCAGAGCCATGTTTGAACTCAGAGCTTTCAAGTTCATTTTAACTCTAAAATTCATGTGCCTTTGTGAGTTTTTCTCCTCTGCCTTGTCCAGCTGTGGGCCTGTGGCGTTGTGCAGTCCTTACCAGTGTTTGGAGCTGCCTGCCCTGAGGTGGGGCTGAGAGGCTGAGAAGAGGCTGGGAGTGCCGGGCTGGGGGGACTTCGTGCTGGTAAAGTGAGGTGGTTCTCCCAGAGCCCATTTCCTACCTCCCCCTTCATGGGCAGAGACACTTCCGATATTAACTCCTTTAATTATTTATTTATTTATTTATTTTGAGACAGGATCTTACTCTGTCACCCAGGCTGGAGTACAGTGGCATGATCTCAGCTCATTGCAACCTCTGCCTCCTGGGTTCATGCGATTCTCCTGCCTCAGCCTCCCAACTAGCTGGGATTACAGGCATGTGCCACCACACCCGGCTAATTTTTGTATTTTTAGTAGAGACGGGGTTTCACCATGTTGGTCAGGCTGGTCTCGAACTCCTGACCTTGTGATCCACCCACTTCGACCTCACAAAGTGCTGGGATTACAGGCATGAGCCACTGTGCCTGGCCAGCATCTTCTTTTTTCTTTAGCCATACATACTTAACAGCCAGGGAAGAGCTACATCTTACAATCCCTGCTTTGCAGATGGGAACCCTGAAGCAATAGAATGTGAAGCCAGACTCCGCATCCCCTCATGGTGGAAACACACCTCCCTGGCAGGAGCAAGTCCACCTACGCTCCTGGAGGGTAGGTGAGGTTGTGAGTGCTCCAGGCTGAGGTCTGGGGTAGCCCTTCCCAGTGTTGTCACCTCCACTGTCCACCCAACATGCTCACGCTCACTGCCATATTGTGAGGGAAAGGAGAGGAGAAAGGAAGGAAGGAAGGGAAGAGAGGCCTGTCCACACCATGGACTATCACCAGCTCCTGGAGCCGAGAACCAAGGTCCCTGACAAGCGGGCTCTGGCATAAGAGTGCCTCTGTTGAGGAGGGTGGACTAGCAAACCTGGGCCCACCCACTCCTGTGTCTAGCCGGCTACTACACTAAAGGCCTGTGAGTCACTCCCCCGGCAAACCCTGGTACGGACAACGACGAGGGAGCTCAGCTGGCACTGGGGCGACTTGGCAGGAGGCCTCCTGCACAGCGTCTAGTTCAGTGGTGCCAGCAAGCAGAGGCCTGACATGTCATTTACTGTGCAGTGGGTCTCCAGGGACATTGCAGCTGCCCATTCTGGTGCATGTGGGTAAATATCACCCAAGTCAACAGTTAGAATATGACACCCCCGGCCATGTGCCACCTCCCTGAACATAATCTCCTCCTCCACCTGAACGTCACTGTTCACCCGATGATGACAGTGCTTTTCCTTTGTCATTTATAGGTATACGTAAGCGTCTGCCTCTGTGTGCACCCCTAAACAGCACAGAGGTTTTTAGCTACATGGAATCGTATATTTTGTGTGTTCCTGTGGCTCTGGTTTCTTTGGTTTAGCATTGCGAGTTGCACTCACGGTATGGCAGGTAGCCAGAGTTACTCGTTTTCGCTGCTGTATAGTGTTCTGTTGCCGATAAAGTACCCCTTCGGCCAATGGGCGGCAGGTGGGTCACTGTTTATTCCTCGCTTGCTGGTGTTTTTGTACCTGAATTAATCAAGCACCCCCCCACAATGGCATTTTCAACTACCAATGCCATTGGTACATAAGGGACAGAGGCCAAGGGTGGTCACATAGTCCTTTGCCAGGCTCACCCTTCAGTGTGCGGGGACTGCGTTGTTGCTGGTAGCCAGAATCAATGCTGACGTCCTATGTGTCTTGCAGCTTGCCGGGATTGCCGTCCTTGCCATTGGACTATGGCTCCGATTCGACTCTCAGACCAAGAGCATCTTCGAGCAAGAAACCAATAATAATAATTCCAGCTTCTACACAGGTGAGGGGCGGGGAAGGCTCGGTGAATTCAGACTCTGGCTCCAACAAAGTTCCTCCAACTTTTGGAGACCCCATGTTGACCCAGGGACTTGGGCTTGGGAAAGACTTCTGCCCTGGCCACGCTGGCCAGTCGTGTCCCTTTCAAGTTGTGCAGTTTGTGTGTGTGTCATTGTGCCTATGAATTTGCATTTAACTGATGTGGTTTCTTTTCCTGATGGCCAAGTCGGGCGTGTTGACAGTTCCCTGATGTGATGTTGGCTCTGCCAAAGTTGCACCCATTCTTGAGGGTTTACGAACCTCTGTTCTCATCTCTGATACTCTCTTTTAATACGTCTTCTTAACCTGCATCGTTTCCTTAATTCAAAAAGCTTTGTCCTGGGGATCTGCAGTGCTGGAAGAAGATATAGGTGGCTCTCCTCTCCACTGTTCAGATAGGGACTCTGAGACTCAGGAAAACATCAGCCTCCTGGAAAACACAGCAACAGTGGGAGAGATTAGAAGGGACTCTGCCCAGCCCTTTGGACCCTTGGTACTGGGGCAAATGCCGTGACGTTTAGTTTTGTTTGTTTGTTTTTGAAGCGTCTTTTGCTTTGGGAAAAAGCCTTCCAGTTTAAGCCTGCCTGTGATCCTCTGAACATGAACAGACTTGGCAGGTTTCTTTCTACACTCAGGCTTCTTGGCAGCCTGGCTAGCACCATTCTGTCCGTCTCACTGCCGTATCACCACGTCAAAGCTCCCTTCAGAGGAGGGGGAGCCCGGTGCCTGCCAAGTGCAATCGCCCGCCCGCGTCTGTGTGAATCCAGACTCTGTGGCCGTACCCTGCCTGGCTTGGAGGTAGGAAACTTTCTCATTTGTGAGGAACAAAAGAAACCTCCTATTTTTAGGACGATGCTGACATGTCGTCAGGCTCAAAGCGTAAGTTTGGCCACTTCCTTCCCACCCACCAAAAAAGTTATTTTTACAAAGGAGGGAGAAGGCAGTTATCTCTTAGTCCCTCAGGGAGAAGCAAGGCTGGCCGGCAGTGTAGACCTTCCCTTCCCTTCCCCACCTCTTGAACCGGGTAGGGAGAGTCTTAAGAAACAGCTCATTTGGTTGCATAACATTTGAGCCCTGTGGAGAGTTTTGCTGGTTTATCGCCTTTTGTTGTGAGCCGGAGTGTTTTGGGGTGTGTCTGTCTATTGTCAGAAAGAAAGTGAGAGAAAGCACAATGTGTGTTTAAAAAAAAAACTACACGTACACACAGAGTTTTCAGGGGACAGGTTTCTATAGTGCCGTGACTTGTTTTAGCAACAGAGCATTTTTTCGAGTCTGTGGCAGACTTGGAATGCTGTCCTGCAGAGCAGGAGGGAGAGGGCGGTGCAGGTGCTGGGGAAGACCCTCCGCGCTCCAGGCCACGTTCCAGAAGGGAGCCCTGTGTGGGGGCAGCAGGTCTGCCGCAGGACCAGGCAGACAGGCCCGCTTTCCCAAGCAAAAGCTGCCTGTGGCCACCACATGTGCCTCTGAAGAGACTCAGTCCTCCCTTGTCCCAGCTGCTTCTAACAACCCACTTTTTTTCTGTTACCCAAAGCCTCTATGGCTGATTCTACATATTTTTAGATGTGGGAGGGAAGAATCTCATGGGTAAGAGGATGGAACTGTGAGGAAGACACTAACATTTTCCAGCCCCCTTCTTTGTGTGTCATTCATTGCCTTGTGTGTATTGTTATATAATTTAATCCCCTTAACTCTGCAAGGAGTATGAAATGATTCTCATCTCCTAGGTGCAGGAGCTGAGGCCTAGAGAGCTTAACTTGTCTAAGCTCATATTCCCTCAAGAGGCAGGGTCAGGATTTGAACCCAGGCCTCAAAGAGCTGCTTTTTGGACTGTCTGTGCCAGGTTGGGGGGTCTCCCTGTATAGGAATGGAAAGGTGTATACCGGCTGAATGTGCCCCATTAGCAGGGATGGGGTGGGGCTCTCTTGGCCCTTTAACTTCACCCAAGTTGTAGTCGGGGAGAGAAACCCCTGTATCAGTGGCCCAGCCAGCCCCTGACAGGTGGGAAAGCCGCAGGGTGGCAGGAGAGTAATGAGCACCGGTGGAGGAGCTGGGGCTCACCTCTGGGAACTTCACAGGATTCGGATCCTGCGGGTCACTGCAAGGCCCCCCTGGTGGCCAGTGGTCCTACGTGAAGTGACCAGGAGGGTGATTTGAAGGCACAACCCCAAAGAGACACAGATCCCCTAGTTGGAGCCTAAGAGCCGCTGTCCATTTATTTCTGCCAGAGAAATACAGGTCCTTTGCAGCTACCCCCGGTCCTGGGAAAAGAGCCGGAGTTTTGAAGACTTCGTTCTGCTTGCGGAAGCGCAGGCAAGGGGGATGATGCAAGTGACGTTAGAACAGCAACACTGAGGCTGGGCACAGTGGCTCACTCTTTACATCAGATGATCCGCCCGCCTCAGCCTCCGGCATTTTGGGAGGCCGAGGCAGGCAGATCATCTGAGGTCAGGAGTTCGAGACCAGCCTGGCCAACATGGCAAAACCCCGTCTCTACTAAAAATACAAAAATTAGCTGGGTGTGGTGGTGTGTGCATCTAATCCCAGCTACTCGGGAGGCTAAGGCACAAGAATCTCTTGAACCCAGGAAGCAGGGGTTGCAGTGAACTGAGATCATGCCACTGCACTCTAGCCTGGGCGACAGAACAAGACTCTATCTCAAAAAAAAAAAAAAAAAAAGGAACAGCAGCGCAGCACTGTGGGCACTGCTTGGGTCTGTGCTGTGCCCTGAACTTCACTGAATGCTTTAGGAAATAATAACCGTGGTCTGTGGGCAAAGGGCCAGGGAGGCGTGGCTCTGTGTCCCCTTCCCCATGAGGGTGTGAGACCTGCCTTCTATATCGGCCCAGAACCCTTCTCCCAGCGGATGAGCTTGGAGTGCCAGCCACATCCTGGCTGCTTTTCCTGATGCCATGGGGTGACTGTCCTTGCAGTGGGCAACCAACTCTCTGCAGGGCAACCCACAGGCCAGCCTGACCGTGCAGCTGACGTTTCAGAAAACCTGAACAGCCCGGGGTGTCTTTTCTCCAGGGGCGCCACAGCTTACAAAGTAGAGAGAGAGTAGGTAACCAGGCAGAAAAGCAAGTGAAAACCTTTCCAACATTCGGAACAGTCTGTGGTGAGTCCAGAACGGCTGACAGCCTTATATGGGCCTTCTCTGCAGTCCGGGCCTGGAGATTCAGCCGGTCAGCAGGATCCCTAATCCCAGGCTGCAGTCATGCTGGGGAACTTCATTTTCTTGGTCTTAGGCCAGCAGCCCTTCCCAGCTCCCTGGTATCCCTCCAGAACTATGGCTGCTGAATGAGGGCATCTGGGAGTCTTCAGCCAGAGGCCATACATGCCCCTTCATCCCTCAGCCAGCCCCCCTATCCATGATGAGGTGCCTGGTGATTTTCAGGACGCACAATGCTTGCTCTCAGTAAGCTTGCATCCCCATCCTGGCTTGTGACCTGCGGCAGCTCTGCTTGTTGCTGTGGGCTTCATTTTCTCCCTCCTGAAACCAGCACAGCTTACACACCCACTCCCCTCTGGGGCAGAGAAGTGCCTCGTGTGGCAAATGGAGTTCCACTGTGGCACTTATTCCTGTGAACACGGAAGGGCGGGGAACCAAGACAGAACCAGTGAGGGCAGAGGTAGGGCTCCTTTGAACACCTGATGGAGTTATTTGAATATAATAAACTTTTATTGGAGGCCAGAGGCCCTACCGGATTTTGTTCTCCTTCACGCACACAGGTGTGGCGAGTGCTGTTTGCAAGATGGAGCTGGGGTAGGGACGGGAGCCTGCTGTGTCCTCTCCCTGGCCTAAGCCAAGAGCCCTGATGAACAGTAAAAAGCACTGTTCCCTTTCTTGTGTAAAGGACACCCTGGCATATGCTACTGCTGCCACACCAGCCTTTTTTCTTTTTCTTTTTTTTTTTTTTTTTTTCTAGGCCTATAATGTAAGCCTGAAAAAAGAATAAACAACCCTTAAGCAAATTAATACAGTAATCCTCGAGAAGGCTCTGTGATGGATAACTTTTTCCGTGAGTCAGACAGCAAGCTAACATTCACTTGTTTTATAAGGGGGAACACTTTGTCTTTTGTCATCACCAGCCTGGGCTAACAAGCTTTGGGGGTAAGCGATGAGTAGCCTTTCCAAAGGCCCTGAGCAACCCTTTTAAAAAGCAGCCCAAGCCCTCAGTGGTTCTGTGACTTCCGTGGGGCCTGCTTTCAGATGAGCCACACTAAAGCTGGCCAGCTGCCACCGAGTCCCCAAGGACAGTCACCAGGGAATGGCTTCATTTTCCCCCCAACTAGAGAGGGCTAAAGCGAGGCACTGCAGATGTGTGGCCATCCACGCAAGATTTAAAGCCCACAAAACCCTTGATCTTAAAATCTTCCTCTGCTGAGCCCCTATCATGAATATTTAATTATTTATTTATTTATTTTTTTAAATTTTTTTTTTGAGACGGAGTTTCACTCATGTTACCCAGGCTGGAGTGAAAT
The DNA here is from genome assembly GCF_009761245.1 of Sapajus apella. NCBI lineage: Eukaryota > Metazoa > Chordata > Mammalia > Primates > Cebidae > Sapajus > Sapajus apella. The sequence continues at coordinate 7,528,921 of NW_022437026.1, forward strand.
GGCGCGATCTCGGCTCACCGCAACCTCCGCCCCCCGGGTTCAGGCAATTCTCCTGCCTCAGCCTCCTGAGTAGCTGGGATTACAGGCACGCGCCACCATGCCCAGCTAATGTTTTGTAGTTTTAGTAGAGACGGGGTTTCACCATGTTGACCAGGATGGTCTCGATCTCTTGACCTCGTGATCCACCCGCCTCGGCCTCCCAAAGTGCTGGGATTACAGGCTTGAGCCACTGCGCCCGGCCTTATCATGAATATTTAATATTAACCAGGAGGCCCATTAGGAGAACGTTCCCTCTCTCTGCATGGGAAATGCTTTTCCCTTTATTAGCTCACTTGCAGTTTATCCAACTCCGTTAGCCTCTGCAGGGTCACCAGGCTCATGAGCTGGGATCTGGACTTAGAGAAAACATGTCTGCCTGTTCATTCCCACTCCACTCTATTTCATGGGCCTATAAATCCTTTCAATCTCTTAATACCTCCTGTTTATTCAGCCCCTGCTGTGGAGCTCAAAGGAGTGACCTCATCCTTCCTTGTCTTGCCCCCATGAGATGGGGAGAAACTGGGGCCTTTCCACTGTCCCCATGGGAGAGAGCTGAAGGAGGCCGCCCTCTTACCCAGTGCCCCATGCGTGGGGCTGCACAGCCTCCCCAAGCCCAGCCTGTGGCCCCGCAGTGTTTGACTGCCTAGGAAGATGCGACCTGACTTGAGGACAAGCTACGTTTGTCCCCTTGCCCAGTCTGGGCCAGGCATGCACAAGAACAATACCCATATTCATGCAACATGGGGTTTGCCAGTAACCCCACGTGACTTGACCTCACGACGGATGTGGGGGAGAAGGGAGAGGCACAAACGCTCTCTGTGTGCATTCTGCTCTGTGCTGCCCGTGAGCCTCAGCTGTGGGCAGACTGCATGGTTTGTTGCCTGCAAAGCCTCAGCCCTGCTCAGTGCAGATGTGGGACAGTGAAGTCAGTGTGTCACCTGCCGAGGTTCTCATCGAGTGTCCTGCCGTGTATTGTGGGGAAACATCACAGACACAGACACACACACACACACACACACACACTCTTTCTCTCTCTCTCACACACACACACACACACGCACTATCTCACACTCACGAACACACACACATACTATCTCTTTCACACACACACACTCACACACACACACTCACACACACTATCTCACACACACGCACACACACATACTATCTCTTTCACACAAACACACACACGCGCACACACACTCTCACACACACACACACAATCACACACACTCACGCACACACACCTACTATCTCTTTCACACACACACTCTTTCACACACACACACTCACACACACTATCTCACACTCTCACTAACACACATACTCTCACACACGCACACACACACGCACACACACTATCTCTCACACTCTCACGAACACACACACACAAACACACACGCGCACACACACACACTCTCACACACACACACACACTATCTCACACTCTCACGAACACACACACACATACTATCTCTCTCACACACACACACACACACGCACACACACACACACGCACACATACATTTTCAGCTCCTACTTCAAGGAAACCTCTCTGGTCCCAATTGAAGGAGAATAAAAGTGAGGAGACGCAGCAAGTTAAAATTCACTGCGGTAGTTATTGATGATTGTTTCTCAGTCTTCGTGTAACTGAGATTAACAGCAGCTGGCATTTGTTGTGCGTGTGTGGATTGTGTCACTTAATCCCCACGGCAGTCCTGGAAGTAGGCATTATTGCTACTCCTGTTTTACAGAAAGAGAGGAGTCACAGAGCTGGCCTCCAAACTGAGGCACCTGGGCTTCAGAGCTGGTACTCTCGACATGTGACAGTAGCCTCTCCCAAGGCTAGACAGAATATTCCTGCAAGAACAGGGAGGCACGGAGACTTCTCTGCTGGTTTTCCCAGGGGACCGGTGTAGGGTGCTGACTGAAGGAGAAGTCCCTGCAGGGTAGCTGTGGCTTCTCAGGAACATAACCGTGGGGTGGCCCCTCTGGGCCTTGGTGGGCTGTGGAGTGAATGGGCTGGTGCTGTTCCACTGTGCTCCTGTCCCAGGAATTTGCATTGTTCTGGGTTTGGGCAAAAGTTCTAGAAGTGGCTGCCCTTCTACCACCTCCTTCCCATCAGCCGCTCAAATCAAGGGCTGAGTAATGGTGTCATTCATCCTCTCCTTAGCAAGGAGGAGCCTCTTCACCCTTAACCTGCAGTAACTGAGTTGCGGCTGTAAGATCTCGTTAGCATGCTACAGAGATCTTTCGAAATTTCCAGCAACATACCGCTTTAATTTTACTGGTAAGGAAATTGAGGGCCAGAGAGGGAAAATGCCTTACCCAAGGTCACACAGCAGTTAGCAGCAGTGTTAGGACCAAAAGAAGGGTCTTCTGACACCTAGATCTGTGTCCTTTGCACAAGAGTCAGGTATTGAACCTTTGCCAAGAGGTGGCTTTGGGTATTCCTAACTGTGTGTGCCTAACCACCACCCAGCAGCAGGGCAGGGAGGGCTCACTTCTGGGAACAGGCAGAGTTGGTCCCCCCAGGGTAGGGGGAGTGCCTAGGTGTGCACAGCCCCTTCCTACTGGAAATCTGCTCTGACAGCATCCTCTGTAAGGCAGGGTCCCAGAAGTTCGCCGAGTGTGCCTGCCGTATGCTGACTAGCTTGAGTGGGTCCATCTTGCTGGCAAGAGCTGACAGACTGGACCAGTTTGCATTCCGAATGTGGGAGTTCCCATGGATATTCTCTGTCCTTGGTTGAAGGCTGATGGGCACCTTCCAGAAGGGCTGAGGGTTAGGTAGGAGGATAGGCTTGGTGAAGCCGAGTCATGGAAGAGAGTCTGGTGGGAAGGAGACCTAGGGGCAGAGGTGGAAGGGGAGGCTGTATTTTGAGGAATTTCGGGAACTTCTTCCCCGGGATGAGGGGAATAAGGCGGGGGAGGCAGGAGTTAGGCAGAGGAAAACAGGAATTGCCGGAGATGCCCGGGCCTCTGAACTGATGTCTCCACGCATGTGTGCTTCCTCTGTCCTCCCACAGGAGTCTATATTCTGATCGGAGCCGGCGCCCTCATGATGCTGGTGGGCTTCCTGGGCTGCTGCGGGGCTGTGCAGGAGTCCCAGTGCATGCTGGGACTGGTGAGTATCCCCACCAGCCACCCTGACCCCCACCGCCAAAACCTCAGTAGACCCAGACCCAGACCCACAGAACAGATGGAAGGAGATAGAGCCAAGAAGGTACCCAGAGGCCATGAGCTGTCCTCAGCCTCCCAAGTTTTCCTCACTCCAGGCCCCCTGAGCCACCTGGCCAGGCAGCCATGCTGTCCTCAGCCCGGGCCCCTCCCCAGTGTGAGGCATCACCCCTCTTCCTTTCTGGAGCCTACCTTATCGCTTCCCCTGGGCAGCTAAAAGGACTTTGTTTCCCCCTTTCTCGAGGACCACGTTTGCTTTTTTCCCCTGAATCCACAGGTACCTTTGCCTTCTTGTTTCAAAATCTGTTTCGGTCTTTTCCAGACTCCATGGAGTGGAGTCATTCCCTTTATTTCCCCAAATCTCTGTGGCTTTTGTGAGCAGTGGTAGTTTCCTGCTCACTGACTCTTAACACACACCTCATAAATGCTAGTTCTGGGCTTGGCTATGCTCAGCTTTTTCCTCCTGCCCAAGCACCTCGCCTCACTGTGGCCTCTGCCCTCTCCTTGGTTAACTGCCCGTTCTGCGAACTTCCTCCCTGCCCCTTCCAGGCTGTTCATTTGTGCCACCAGATGCCTGTTCCCCAGGGAGTTGTCCTTCCTCCTCCCAAAATACCCTTCGATTTTCCTGGCTGGTGGGCTGGGACTGTTCCTCACCCCAGCCCCTCATTGCTTTCCAGTTCTTCGGCTTCCTCTTGGTGATATTCGCCATTGAAATCGCCGCGGCCATCTGGGGATATTCCCACAAGGATGAGGTGGGTTTTTTCCCATGAGATCTCTTGGGTTTGGGAGTCGGGGGATGGGAGACAGCGCAGCAGGGGGCAGGTCCTGGCTGGGCACTTTGTTCAGCTTTCAGCTGCTGACCAGGCCCCTTATCTCATCACATGCCACTGAATGTGCCCTCCTCGGGGCAGGGACTGTCAGCATGCTTACTGCCCTGCGCAGGATTGTGCCAGCTGTGGTGCTGGCTCATAGTAGATGTTCAGGAATGACTCGTTGGGCCTGCGTGTGTGTCTGTCTGTCCATCTCACACCTCAGCAGCCCTTCCTCCCAACTCTTAGAAAGATTACTCAGGAAATACAGGCTTTCTGTGGGCTGGAAACTCTCGCCGCCTCCTCTCATCTATAAATACGTGTTCGAGTGCTGCCCCCATGAGCCAAGTGCTGCCCCCAAGCCTGTGCAGGGTCCACAGATGTTTGAACTATGGGCCCCACTTCCAGAGTCTTGGCCATCTAGTATAGGAAAAAGACATGGAACTGACAAGGGTCATAGAGGTGATTTATAGCCAAAGTATTATGGGATTTGAAAAGGGGAGGGAATCTCTTTTGGCTTCTTAGAGAAGGGAGTAGGGAACTAAACCTTGAATGAGAGATGCGTTCAGGAGGGAAGTTAGTGGAGGCAGGGGACTTGGAGCCAAAGGGGCTGAGCATGGCTGAGCCTGGGCTTCCACGCGGAGCCTTGCAGAGTTTTGGACCAGCATGGGCCATATCAGAGTAGTGTTTTCAGAAGGGCTACCTTGTCATGTTTAGCAAGAAGGGGGAAGGAAGAGAGGTGCTGGAGGCAGGAACGCTATTATTTTGCTTGGTTCTTAAGACTAGTCTAGTGCAGTAGTGAGAAGCAGCGGAAGAGTGGAACAAGGACTTCCATCTGTAACTGACTGAACGATCCATTGAGATAATCCACCACCTTCAGGCCAGCCACGGAAACTGTTTAAAAAAACACGTATTCAGGCGATAAAAGCAACAGCCGTAGAAATACGAAGGGATCATTATGAAAATGTCAGAAAGCTACTGAAGGAAAAATGCTGGCTGTTGTTCTGTTAATTGGATGTGGATGCGCATCAAAGGGGCAGACATACTTTAAATTGGGATGCACCAGGTGCAGGTGCATAATAATATATCCCCTATATTATAATACAGTAGCTGACACATCCTCCAGGTTTAGTCTTTACTGGATCTAATGGTAAAGGCTTAAGATGCAATACCTGATTTAAATTCTCATAATAATCTATGAGCTGTAGGGACAAATGTGGAAACTGACGCACAGAGAGAGGTTTAGTAATTTCCAAAATCATGCAAGTGGAGAGAAAAAGAAGAAGAAAGCCTGAGAAAATAGTCAAGTCAGGAGTAGTTTTTAAATTATTATTATCCTTTAGATTGTAGAAATTCTCGAACTCCCGACCTCAGGTGATCCGCCTGCCTCAGACTCCCAAAGTGCTGGGATTACAGGTGTGAGCCACTGTGCCTGGCTAGGATTACAGAGATTCAATTTAGGAGCCAATAGAGCTGAAGGACTGACCCGAGTGTAAGAGACAGGGAGAAGCGTCCAGAGTGAGTTTCTGGAGGATGTGGGAAGAGATGGGAAGTGCCCAAAGGCCTTGCTAGCGGCTGCCATCTGCCCAGTGACGTTGTCCAACCACAGGCAGCTGGTGGCTGAGAGCTTAAAGAGAGAGAACAAGGTGGAACGGGTAACATTTGTTCATGGAGACAGATGTTAAAATGCTGTCTCTGCCCCTCTCTTGCCTGCCCATTGTAGGTGATTAAGGAAATCCAGGAGTTTTACAAGGACACCTACAACAAGCTGAAAACCAAGGATGAGCCCCAGCGGGAGACTCTGAAAGCCATCCACTACGCGGTATGTCGTCTCGGCAAACGCACCCTCCTGCACTTTCTCCGGAATATGTCTGCACACAGGGTGCTGACTGCACCAGACTAGTGCAAACATTCTAATCTTTTTAAAATGTGTTCCTCTCATCCCTATCCCTGCCTTCTTGCTGCAGTTGAACTGCTGTGGTGTGGCTGGAGGCGTGGAACAGTTTATCTCAGACATCTGCCCCAAGAAGGAAACACTCGAAGCCATCACCGTGAAGGTAAACACAGAGCAATATCTTGGTGCCCCTGCCTCATTGCTTTGGGCAAACGCTGCAAGCATAAAAGTGACAGCAGCCAGGTGCTGCTTCGGAAAGACCCAGTCTGCCTGTGAAAGGGTCCCAGAGCACCCATCTCTTTCTCCCCTACTTTGGGCTCTCTGTTTACTGAAGGGCAATACAACAAAGACTGGACCAGGGGGACGACCAGTACTCTGGCACCACCCACTGCCGCCAGCCCCAAAGCTGTCACGGGCAGGCGTGCTTCTGAGTCTTGGACTCCCGCTCTGACTTTGTCAGTGGCTCCTGCCTGTAAGCTGGAGTTAATGTCCAACTCCAGAATGATAAAAAGTGACCTTGCAACCATATCAGAAATAGACCCCCAAGCAAGGCCTGTCCCTTCTCCTTCCCTGATGTCCTGCCCAGATTTAGGGATCCACCTTTGTTCCTCTTTCCATCCACTAGCCAGAACGTCTCTTATCCCTGAACATTCCTGTCCCCAGCCCACCCTCTGTCCGCCAGTTCTCCTGGGTGAGACGGGTGCCGTGGGAGGAAGGAGGTGCCCGGGTAGCAGGGATTGTGTGTGACCCAGGCCTTGGTTTGTCTCCCCAAGTCCTGTCCTGATGCCATCAGAGAGGTCTTCGACAGTAAATTCCACATCATCGGCGCAGTGGGCATCGGCATTGCCGTGGTCATGGTGAGTGGCAAGACGTTGTCCCAGGAGGGGGACTGAGGAGTTAACATTGATTCAGCCCATGCCCTGCCCAGACACCGTCACAGTCTGTGCATTTGTCAACTAACTTTGTCCTCATGCTCTTAGTATTTCCATTTTCCCACTAGGCAATGGAGAGACAGGCCAATGCTCTGATGAAAGCCCCTCACCTCCTCAGTAGAGTATCCAGGGTTCCTCCTGGGTTTCTCCAAAGTCGACTCTCTTAGCCATTAAGGTTCAGGGCACATGGGCGGCAGTGCTGGCGCTGCCAGTCCTCAGAGCATGTCTCCTCACGCACCTGCTATTCTTCTCCCTGAGAAAGTACTTCACTAGAGGCTACCAGCGTAGGAGTTGTTCCATTTCTTGAAGAGCATCTGAAAATGGGCAGCCAGAAGGAGGTCTCTTGCTAATCAGCCCCTAGAAACCATCAGGGGCCAACCAGGTTCCTTGGGGTCATGCCTTCTCTCCCCATGAGGGAGAGCCCCAGGTGGAACACGGCCCTCGCAGGGATGGCCTGGCTCACTGAGTCTTCCCCCACCCCTGCCCGCCTTTGCCCCCTTGCCAGACTGCCCCCAAAGAGAGAATCACCTCCTTTCTTGGCAGTTATTTGCACCCTTCACCGGCATCTAAGAAAGGCATGAAGCACCTTTCAGTAAAAGATAAAATAATACCTTCTTGTTTTTCTTTGAGATGGAGTTTTACTCTTGTTGCCCAGGCTGGAGTGCAATGGAGCAATCTTGACTCCCTGCAACCTCTGCCTCCTGGATTCAAGCAATTCTCCAGCCTCAGCCTTCCCAGTAGCTGGGACTACAAGGGCATGCCACGACGCCCAGCTAATATTTGCATTTTTAGTAGAGACGAAGTTTCACCATATTGGCCAGGCTGGAGAATCATTTGAACACAGGAAGCAGAGGTTGCAGTGAGCCAAGATCACGCCATTGCACTCCAGCCTGGGTGACAGAGCAAGACTCTGTCTAAAAATAAAAAATAAATAAAAATAGAATATTAAATACACACACACAAAGACAGATACAAAAGTTCTAACCTGCGTGGACTATAGGAAAGCCTGGAATTTGAGCATTAAATTTGGCTCAGAGCTTACTTGTCCCCCCCGAAAGTTCTCCAAGGAAGATGCGTGTGCAGCTGACTGCCGACCCCCCAGATCCTTCACATCCCACGTCCTTCTCGTTACCTGCCTGCATCTCTCCCGCTTCGGTACCCTCTAACTCACTTGGCCTCCTGGATGCCATTCTCCTTGTCATTTGTCTTGGACTGGGTGACCCATGTCTCTCCCTTTCCCTCAGCCTTCCTTCAGATAAAACCACCCTGACCCTCGTGCTTCTTCCTCTGTCCTAGATATTTGGCATGATCTTCAGTATGATCTTGTGCTGTGCTATCCGCAGGAACCGCGAGATGGTCTAGAGTCAGCTTACATCCCTGAGCAGGGAAGTTTACCCATGAAGATTGTTGGGATTTTTGTTTCTCGTTTTTTTTGTTTTTGCCACTAACTTTACTATTCACTCTGCATTTGTAGGCAAAAGCTAAAGTTATTTTATGTTTGTCTTTTAATGCTTCATTCAATATTGACATTTGTAGTTGAAGCGGGGGTTGGTTTGCTTTGGTTTATATTTTTTCAGTTGTTTCTTTTTGCTTGTTATGTTAAGCAGAAATCCTGCAATGAAAGGTACTATATTTGCTAGACTCTAGACCGGATATTGTACATAAAAGAATTTTTTTTGTCTTTAAATAGATAAAAATGTCTATCAACTTTAATCAGGTTGTAACTTATATTGAAGACAATTTGATACATAATAAAAAATTATGACAATGTCCTGGACTGGTTTTTGCTTCCTTTAGTTATTTTAGAGCTATTAGGTTTGCAAATATCTTTCAACTGCTTATTTCCACCTGCATTTATATGAGAAGTAGATGGGGAGGTTGCTCACCCCAGTTTACTAATGAAGAAATCTAGACGTGGAGAGATTAAGGGATGCTGATCCAAAGTCACACAGGTGTTAACAGAAGAGTCAGAGCCAGCACCTGGTCCCTAGATGCTCCTTCAGCAGCATGGCATGTCTTGGGGATGTGACAGCACAGGTCACACCATGGTGGTGGGAACTTTGTTTTATTCACTGCCTAGCACCTAGTGTCTGGTGCAGAGTAGTCCTCAGTGTTTTTTATCCGTTAATATTTGTTGGTTGAATGAATAAATGAGTGTGTATGCACCAGGGTTTCATCAGAGAAGCAGAGCCACTAAGAGATATTTGTTTGAAGGGATTTGTTGTGGGAATTTAACCTTACACAGTCATTGGCACCAGGGCTACTTATGCAGTTTCTGCAGACAATTGGGAAGGATGGACGGATGGAAAGTAAGGGAGGACAAGTGTGAGTGGGAGCCCTTGAAGGCAGACACATCTGTCCCTGTCAGGTTTGGTTTTTTTTTTTTTTTTTTTTTTTTTTGAGACGAAGTTTCGCTCTTGTTACCCAGGCTGGAGTGCAATGGCACGATCTCGGCTCACCGCAACCTCCGCCTCCTGGGTTCAGGCAATTCTCCTGCCTCAGCCTCCTGAGTAGCTGGGACTACAGGCACGCGCCACCATGCCCAGCTAATTTTTTGTATTTTTAGTAGAGACGGGGTTTCACCATGTTGACCAGGATGGTCTTGATCTCTTGACCTCGTGACCCACCCGCCTCAGCCTCCCAAAGTGCTGGGATTATAGGTGTGAGCCACCGCGCCCGGCGTTTTTTGTTTTTTTTTGAGACAGGGTCTCACTCTGCTGCCCAGGCTGGAGTGCAGTGGCCCAGTCTGAGCTCCCTGCAGCCTTGACCTTCCTGGTCTCAAGCAAATCCTCCCACCTCAGCCTCCCAAGTAGCTGGGACTACAAGCATGCGCCACCACACCTGGCTAATGTTTATATTTTTTATAGAGAAAGGTTTTGCCATGTTGGCCAGGCTGGTCTTGAACTCATGGTCTCAAGCAATCCACCCACCTTGGCCTCCCAAAGTGCTGGGAGTACAGGCGGGAGCCACCATGCCTGGCACCATGTCGGTTCCTGCCTCTGCTGAGGTGAACCAGCAGAGAAGCCACAAATCGTGTGAGCTGTGAAAATGACTGCTGCTTCACTTCCCACCTCCAAACCTTCCAGCAGTTTCTCCTGTGTGCTCCACTCTAACCAGAAACACATGGGAAGAGAATTCTGGGAAGTGTGGTTCAGCTTACCCAGGTGGACAGATCACAAAACCACTGCTGCGTGGGAGGTGTGGCCTATGCTCCGACTGTCTGCACTGTTGTGGGCAATTGGGAGGCAAACAGGCAATTATGGCAGAGAGGGATGAGCAGGAGAGAGGAGAAGTGCAGAGGCATAGGAAACCGATTTTTATTTTCCACTCCTTGATTTCCATTTGGGTTTCTCCTAACACTACAAAAAAAAAAAAAAAAAAACAGGAAAGAAGGGTCAAAATGTCCCTGAATGCCATTAAGTTCAAACGTCAGAACACCAAAGCTGATCGCAGCATTATTCATAATACCCAAAACGTGGAAACTCAAATGTCCATCAACAGATAAATGAACAATGTGTTGCATATCCATATGATGGAGCAGAATTCCACCTTAAATGCTGCAATGTGGATGAACCTTGAGCATGCTATGTTCAGTGAAATAAGCTAGACACAAAAGAACAAATATTCTACAATTCCCATGATAGGAGGTACCTAGAATTGGTAAATTTATAAAGAAAGTAGATTAAAAGTAACCAGAGGCTAGGGAGAGGGGAAAATGGGGAGTTATGGTATAATGAGTAGAGTTTCTGTTTGGGATAATGAAGAAGCTCTGGAAATAGATGGTGGTGATTGTTGCAAAGCTTTGTGACTATGTTTAGTGCCACTACATTGTACACTTAAAAATTGTTAAAATGGCTGGGCGCGGTGGCTCAAGCCTGTAATCCCAGCACTTTGGGAGGCCGAGGCGGGTGGATCACGAGGTCAAGAGATCGAGACCATCCTGGTCAACATGGTGAAACCCCGTCTCTACTAAAAATACAAAAAATCAGCTGGGCATGGTGGCGCGTGCCTGTAATCCCAGCTACTCAGGAGGCTGAGGCAGGAGAATTGCCTGAACCCAGGAGGCGGAGGTTGCGGTGAGCTGAGATCGCGCCATTGCACTCCAGCCTGGGTAACAAGAGCGAAACTCCGTCTCAAAAAAAAAAAAAAAAAAAAATTGTTAAAATGGGCTGAGCATGACGGCTCACACCTGTAATCCCAGCGCTTTGGGAGGCTGAGGTGCGAGGATCACTTAAGCCCAGTTCAAGGCCAACCTGGGCAACATGGTGAGACCCCCATCTCTACAAAGAAAAAAAAAAACGCTGGGCCTGGTGTTGCACACCTGTGGTCCCAGCTACTTGGGATGCTGGGTTGGGAGGATCACCTGAGCCTGGGAGGGGAAGGCTGCAGTGAGCCATGATCTCACCACTGCACTCCAGCCCAGGCAACAGAACAAGGTGCTGTCCCAAAAGAACAAAAAATAGGATCAAAGTGGCAAATTGTATATTATGTTTTACCACACGCAAAAAATAGCTGGGTTGGCGTTGTTGAGTGACTTTGTCGCTCTGTGGCCTTAGGTCCCTTGTTAATCTGAGGGCTGACTACTGTTCCGATTGTGGAAATAACAGGTCATCCATTTTATTAATGTTTTTGGGAGACATAGTCTCTCTCTGTCACCCAAGACTGGAGTGCCGTGGCGCAATCTCGGCTCACTGCAACCTCCGCCTCCCAGGTTCAAGCCATTCTCGTGCCTCAGCCTCCCAAGTAGCTGGGATTACAGCCACCCACCACCACGCCCAGCTAATTTTTGTGGTTTTAGTGGAGGCAGGTTTTCAGCATGTTGGCCAGGCTGGTCTCAAACTCCTGACCTCAGGTGATCCACTCTCCTGGGCCCAAAGTGCTGGGATTACGGCCAACCATTCATTTTTTTTTTTTTTTTTTTTTTTTTTTTTTTTGAGACGGAGTTTCGCTCTTGTTACCCAGGCTGGAGTGCAATGGCGCAATCTCGGCTCACCGCAACCTCCGCCTCCTGGGTTCAGGCAATTCTCCTGCCTCAGCCTCCTGAGCAGCTGGGACTACAGGCATGCGCCACCATGCCCGGCTAATTTTTTTGTATTTTTAGTAGAGACGGGGTTTCACCATGTTGACCAGGATGGTCTTGATCTCTTGACCTCGTGATCCACCCGCCTCGGCCTCCCAAAGTGCTGGGATTACAGGCTTGAGCCACCGCGCCTGGCCCCAACCATTCATTTTATGTAGGAGTGGAGGAGATCCCTGAGGAGTTCTAACATCAGCCCTGCATGTGACTGCCAGCTCCCTCTGGAGAAAGCAGGTCTCAGAGGCTACACGCACTTTCCATGCTGCAGCTTTGCTGAAGGGTAGATTAGCGGGAAGCAAACTGCGGCCACTTAAATCCCGGAACACCTCAGGACCATCTATATCCTGCCTTCCGGTTTGTTAATAATGTAAGGACAGATAGGCTAGCTTAAGCAAAAGTGAGCAATTAACCCAAGAATGAAAATGGTTGCACCTTAGGAAGATTCCGGAAACATGGACTAGGAACTCCTACGGCTCTCCATTTCTGTGCTACTATATATTGCTCTCTAAGGAGACCAACTTTGCTGCTCAGTCCTCATGGGGCTGGGAAAGGGCTGCCCCTGAGCTCCCAAGCTTACACAGAGACAACCTCCATTGGCCCCACTTGGAGTTTTAGTAGAGAAACATTTGACCTAGTTTGAGTCAAATGTCTGACCCTGTCCCTTCAGCTGGCAGCGGGCAGGTTGGGATGAGTGGATGATAAAGACTTGGCCACCCTCTGTGACCTGTTGACTGGACTCAGCGCCAGAAGACAAGGGATCATTGAAAGCTGGCAGACATCCCAAAAGGAGCTCGCTGTCCACACTCCCTCAGTCAGGCCGAAACGAGGCTCCCCTGACTCTTGGTGGACAGGACCAGCTGTAGCTCTGCCGTTGAGGGAAAACCAGGATGGCCTGCTGCTCTCAGGTCCTGAAAGGGCCTTGGAACAAAGGCCTTTAGGAAGTTTTAGGTCACAAAAAGGCAACAGACGCTGCCGAAAGCAACAACTGCTTTGGGTCCAGAAGAACCTCCCTGAGCATAAGAAGAGAAGCAGTTGCATAGATGTGTTGGCCTCTTGGCTCAGCTGTGAAAAGCAGCCTGGGTCAACAAATTTGAATCAAAGCAGCTGGATTTAGTAAAAGGCTATTGCTTTACCCAGTGCCCTTCAAGGACTGAAAGTGCTTTAATATCCATAAACTCCCCGGACCCTCCTCCCAAGGCCCTAGTCTCCAAACCCACGTCCTCTGGATGGAGTTGAGTGGCCAAGGATGGGACCAAGACTCCACATGGATCCAGGGGCTCATTCCGTGATGCTGTCATCTCCTAGGGCCCTCCAATGGTACAGGGAATTGTTTTACTGACGGGTAGGCCAGGATATCTCATAAGCTTCTTGGGCACAAGATGGAATGGTATGGGTGGAATTCCAGCACAATTAGGCACATCCGTGGTTGGGTGAACACAACCATACAAGGGGGAGAGGTCTCCACCAGTGGCCTGTGCAGCCCTGCCATGTTTCTTGCTGGTCAATGTGTTAAATGACAACTTGGAATACCACTAAATACGGCTGGGTGTGGTGGCTCATGCCTGTAATCCCAGCACTCTGGGAGGCTCACTTGAGGTCAGGAGTTCAAGACCAACCTGGCCAACATAGTGAAACCCCCTTCTCTACTAACAATACAAAAAATTAGCCAGGCATGGTGGCGCACATTGTAATCCCAGCTACTTGGGAGGCTGAGGCAGGAGAATTGCTTGAACCTGGGAGGTGGAGGTTGCAGTGAGCCAAGATCACGCCACTGTACTCCAGCCTGGGCAACAGAGTGAGACTCCGTCTCAAAAAAAAACAAAAAAGCCTGGTGTGGTGGCTCACGTCTGCAATCCCAGCACTTTGGGAGGCCAAGGCAGGCAGATGATCTGAGGTCAGAAGTTCGAGGCCACCCTGGCCAACATGGTGAAGCCTTGTCTTTACTAAAAATACAAAAATTAGCTGGGTGTGGTGGTGGGCACTTGCAATCCCAGCTACTCAAGAGGCTGAGGCAAGAGAATCGCTTGAACTCAGGAAGCCGAAGTTGAAGTGAGCTGAGATCATACCACTGTACTCCAGCCTGGGTGACAGGGCTAGACTCAGTCTCAAAAAAAAAAAAAGAGAGAGAGAGAGATAAAACTAAAAACTGTATTATTATATTATTATATCATTATATGTATATTTCACAAGGCTCTGACAAATACCCAGTGATTTGAGTGATAGCAGTATAGTTCAAAGAGATCTTAGAGACTAGAATAATGAAATATGACATCCAAAGGATATATCTCAACAGGAATAAATAAGTAAATGAAAATGAGAATTCATACAATATGTTTAGCAGCCCTTGGTCCTTACCACAGCACTTTAAGTTAGCTGGGCTAGTGTATTTTTGGCTGGTTAGATAATAGGGTTTTTCTCATATGTTAAGTCTGGAGGCAATTAGAAGTGTCGATGTAGCAGCTCTGCTCTATGGAAGACAGCATCTCTGTGAGCCTCTTGGCTTGTACCCCATGGTCATAAGGTAGCTGCTGCCGCTCCAGCCATTTCTACATTCATAGCTAGAGGTAGGGGAAGAACAACTGCTAGCCACAATGACCTCTTCTAGCTAAAATGCAAAAGCTTCCACCGGCAAACCGGAAGTCAACTAGAAATTGACGAGAAATCTGTCATGTGGCTACTCATAGCTATAAGGGAGACTGAAAATATGAGCATTTAGATTTCTTTTCAGTCTATAGAGAAGTCTGGAAAAGGGCAAGTGAGTTAAAGGTATTGTATTCCATTTTACATTTGGAGAAAACGTAGGGTTGAGTAAGTGAAATATTGCCCCAGTTGAGAGAAGTTAAATATTTTCCCCAATATCATATAGTTCATAGACTGGATACGGGTTTGAATCTAGGACTTTCTCCGAATTTTATTGCATATTTCACAGTGCTGCCTTCCAGGATTAATATCACAGGAGGAAACTTGACAGGAACATCCTGGAACATCTTTTGAGTGGAGGAACTCATTACATAAACGCAGGATGAGGAGGACATTTCTTTTGAAAAAAGATGTGTAAGTTTGGCTTACCACAAACTTAATAGAAACCAAAACTGTAAAGACAGGATGCCTCGGGGGCTGCATCCAGAGAGGTGTCCAGATGGAGACAATCGAGCCACAGATGTGATAGGCCCTAGGGGGGTATGATGCTGTGTTCTGGGGTCATTCCTCAAGAAGAAAGGTGACCATCTACAGAGATCTGGAGGGGACAGAACTTTTTTGGGGGGTGGGGGCCTGTCTAAAGCCTTGTCACCCAAGAGGAGAGTGAAGCACCAGGGGATTGTAGCCTGGGGGAGGGGCATCCTACAACTCAACCGTCTTTGTTTTCAAATGTCTTAAGGGCTATGAGATGAACCAGGATGTATGTTGTCCCAGAGACCAGAATGAGAAGTGATGGGCAGAACTCTCAGGGAAGATTTTAGCCCAACATAAAAGACACCCCTGAAACCAGGGCTGTCCATGAGTGGAGGGGCACAGGACATAGAGGGGCTCCAGGAGAAGCTGGAGAGAAGATGTCGCTGATTCCTGCACCCATGGACACGGGATGCCCTCCATCTCTAAGAGCTATAAAAAGGCAGGTCTGCAAGCAAATACCCAGGAAAGCAGCTCTCTCCCCACCTATGTTCAGTTATGGGGTGGGCGTGAGGAAAGGATCTCTAGTAAAAGTTAAGTGATAGGAACAGTGAACATTTTTATGGACAACCCCAAAATATTTCAAAATCATGTTTTATCTCTGAAGTTGTTGCTTTCTTTTTAATATTTGGCGCCATGGTTGGGCTCTTTAAGATACAAGGAGGAGAGCATTCGAACCCTTAAATAATCAGGTTGATGGAAGGAGATTCATCATCTCAACAGCCATATCACCACTTAGGAGTTCCTGCACCTTCTAAGCTGAGTTCTGCAGAGACCTGAGACCGTAGCTCACGGCAGTCCTGCATATGGCATCTGCCCCGGCATCTCTACTTCTCTCTGCATCTCACAGGCAAGCTCCTTTGGCAGGAAGGATACAAGCAGGTAGTTTGTTTCCATTGAATAAGACGCAGCCCTATTGGCACCCCTTTGACGGAACACTACTAATGCCTGGTCCAATTGCCTGTGGCCAGGGAACAGCATTGACATTCAGGATGCTCCATGGCCTTCCAAGCACAAGAATGTAGGCAAAAGAACACCCTGGGACACCTTTCTGGTTTAAGTCGATGGGTTCAAGGACTGCCTGGGATAGCCATTGTCACTGAGCTCACTGGGTAGTTTTTTTTTTTTTTTTGAGACGGAGTTTCGCTCTTGTTACCCAGGCTGGAGTGCAATGGCGCGATCTCGGCTCACCGCAACCTCCGCCTCCTGGGTTCAGGCAATTCTCCTGCCTCAGCCTCCTGAGCAGCTGGGACTAGAGGCATGCGCCACCATGCCCGGCTAATTTTTTTGTATTTTTAGTAGAGACGGGGTTTCACCATGTTGACCAGGATGGTCTTGATCTCTTGACCTCGTGATCCACCCGCCTCGGCCTCCCAAAGTGCTGGGATTACAGGCTTGAGCCACCGCGCCCGGCCACTGGGTAGTTTTTATACCCCAAGGGGCTCTGGTGTCTCAGAGTTATAGGCCTGACATTCTTGTCAAACAGCACCTGTGGGGGGAGACCCCATAAGTGCAGAGGAGGAGTCAGGAGCCTCAGCTCATATCCATATAAATAATAAAGAAGGAAATAACTAGCGATATAACCATAGTAGTTATTCATAGGTGATCTTAGTTATTCATAGGTGATCTTAGTTATTCATAGGTGATCTTAGTTATTCATAGGTGATTTTAGTTCTTTTACTAATGCCTTTCAGGTTGAGAAGTGTGAAATGGGGTGACATTGTGAAAGGAATGACCTTAAGGCAAGACGCTTTAAGCCCTCTGTCACGCCCCTGTAAGGACTGCTGGAGGGCGCCTCAGCTGTGCGGCAGCACCAGCGCTGGGAAAGTGCCCCCTGTTTAGCCAGCTAGGGAGGGAGATGTCCAAGATGGCCAAGATGTCTCCATCCTCGGGGGAGTTAGGAGAAAACTCGGCTCCTCCAAGCTCTGGAGATGGCCCTGGCGGCTGTCAGGTAGGCCCGCAGACATCTGGAGGCTTGTCTCTATGTGATACTATGCTTCAGCGGTCACGTTCCATGTCCAGTCTCATGTTCCACTTCTGCACCTGGTTCCTTTTTTCTTAGAAGAGATAATCAGTAAAAGTTATATAAATCTTAATGTCTTTGTTCTTTCTTGACAAGTATGTGTGATATTGTGCTGGCCTAGAGCCAGAACCGGAGCAAAACTATTTTATAAAATGCAAAACTGTTTTTAGATAAGTTGAAATGGCTGCCCCATTCTCCTCACAATAACTACTGTCCTTGGCCTCTGTAAATAGAACTGCCAGTTTGTTCCTCAAAACTATGTAAAGCTGCTTACCTTTTCTTATCAGTAACTGCTAAAATCTGTGACTTCTATCACCACCCAGACGATGTGTAAACAAATGTATATCCTGACTTCTGTAAACCACTGAGGTAACAAACAGAATGACAAAAGTCCCCTAGCCCTTGGAATGTCCGGAGACCCCCGCCCTTGTCTCCACCCAGGAGGTGAATCACAGAATCCCCTAGCCCTTGAAATGTCCGAAACCTTTTCATCCCCATCCCCGCCCCTCACCCCCACTCCCAAGGTGGTTTTTCGGGTATAAAAAATCGTGGCACCCTCCTGTTGCCACCACAGGTTGGAGAGACGTGAGTCCTCTGTGGTCACCGGCATAAATAAATGACCCTGCAATCTGGCATACTTTTGTCTTGTGGTAACTTTCTACGCTCCGGTCAAATACAACATATGGAACAGGGCTGATGCATTATGCTCCTTACCTCATCTCGGCTACTAGAACGTCTTGGGCCCCCACCTGTGTGACGTGTGATGTAACTGATCCTATCACTGACCACCAATGCCATGCCCTATCTGCCCTGCCCCCAGCTTGTACCACACCCTCCCTACCCTGCCCTCAGCTTTGTACTCAATAAAAGTCAGAGCGTCCAGGCACTCAGGGCCACTGCCAACTCCGAACTTTGGTTGGCAGTGGACCCCTGGGCCCAAACTCTCTTTTCTCTAAGTCTGTGTCTTGTGTTTTTTATTTCTACAGTTTCTTGTCTCCACACCAATAGAGAGGGCCTCAAAGGACCCTGTAGGGCTGGACCCGACAGCACCTGATGAGGAGTGTTTTTTTTTTTTTTTTTTTTTTTTCGAAAGTTTTTGGTGTCACTGAGTTTGGCTCTTGTTACCCAGGCTGGAGTGCAATGGCGCGATCTCGGCTCACCGCAACCTCCGCCTCCTGGGTTCAGGCAATTCTCCTGCCTCAGCCTCCTGAGCAGCTGGGACTACAGGCATGCGCCACCATGCCCAGCTAATTTTTTGTATTTTTAGTAGAGACGGGGTTTCACCATGTTGACCAGGATGGTCTCGATCTCTTGACCTCGTGATCCACCCGCCTCGGCCTCCCAAAGTGCTGGGATTACAGGCTTGAGCCACCGCGCCCAGCCGAGGAGTGTTTTTTTTTAAGCGTTCTCCTTAAATTGTTCACACTGCAAAAAAGCTAAGACTGTGTGTGGGGCTCTTTGAGAAAGAGAGGTTACCAAGAGGGCTGTGAGCCATGGAAAGTCAAGTGGCAGAGTCAGCTGCAGGTTCACGGGTCCCAAGCCAGGGATCAGCAGAGTCTAAGGACTTTATTCCACTAAGCTGAGCTGGATCCTGTCCCCTTCAGTCATGATTTGAACCCACCTAGAGATAAGGGGTGGCTTCCACTCTACACACCTTCAGTCTTCAGGCCGACTTGGTGAGGCCTGAGCATCTAATGTAATTGTCTTCACTTGAGCCTTGGCTGTCAGACCCCTGGAGAGCTAATTTGGTTTCTTTCCCTTTAAATTGGATTTCCCCAAACCATCTGCCTCCCCTGTGGAAATAGAGGCAGGATCAGCTCTTATCCCGTGTAGAATCTCCGCTACTCTGCAAGGCGCCGAGGAGCCAGAGCTGACCTGGCCAAGCAAGGCAGTGCATGACCCGGCGGGGCTCACACGCCCTGCAAAGACAGGCAGTGATGCTTGCAGACCTCAGTATAGTCTGGGCTGAGCTACTGACCCTCTGTACCACACTGGGACCTGGGAAGGCACGGGGATCATTATTCCTAACACATGGAGAAACAGGGCCAAAGGAAAGAATCATGGATGCCAGGGACCATAAAACTCAAGCAAGCCTGGAGAAGGGTGTGCTTACAGTAGAAAGCGCAGAGACTGTAAAGAGACCTATGGGCAATTTATGTTTCAGACATGTTTCAACTAGCGTGTCTTGGGCCTCATACCTCATATAATTTGGAGCTAACAAAACATACCAGGCCAGGTACAATGGCTCACGTCGATAATCCCAACACTTTGGGAAGCTGAGATGGGAGGATCGCTGGACCCCATCTCTATGAAAAATTTTAAAAGCAGCCAGCGTGGTGGTACACGCCAGTGTCGCAGCTACTAGGGTGTGAGGCGGAAGGATGGATTGAGCCCCTGAGGTGGAGGCTGTAGTAAGCCGTGATCAAACCACTGTACACTCCAGCCTGGGTGACAAAGTGAGACCCTGTTTCTAAACAAACAAACAAACATGGCCAGATGTGGTGGCTCACGCCTGTAATCCCAGCACTTTGGAAGGCTGAGGCAGGCAGATCACATGAGGCCAGGAATTTGAGAACTGCCTGGACAACATGGCAAAACCCCGTCTGTACTAAAAACATTAATACAAAAATTAGCTGGGTGTGGTGGTGCATGCCTGCAATCCCAGCTACTTGGGAGGCTGAGGCATGGGTCACTTGAACCCAAAACGTTGAGGTTGCAATGAGCTGAGATTGTACCACTGCGCTCCAGCCTGGACAACAGAGTGAGACTCCATTTCAACAAACAAATAAACAAAAACCTTCACTGAGTAGTTTGTTTTATTTTTATTTATTTATTTATTATTTTTGAGACAGAGTTTAGCTCTTGTTACCCAGGCTGGAGTGCAGTAGCATGATCTTGGCTCACTGCAATCTCCGCCTCCCAGGTTCAAGCAATTCTCCTGCCTCAGCCTCCCAAGTAGCTGGGATTACAGGCATGCGCCACCACACCCGGCTAATTTTGTACGTTTAGTAGAGACTGAGTTTCACCATGTTGGTCCGGCTGGTCTCAAACCCCTGACCTCAGGTGATCTGCCCACTTCAGCCTCCCAAAGTTCTGGGATTACAGGCATGAGCCACCGTGCCTGGCCTTTTATTTTTTTAAGGCTCATCAAGTGAAACTGTGGGAAAGGAGAGAATGAACAAATACATCTAACCCTTTGTGATCAATTAGTTACAAACACCATTGCACTCACACCAGCAGACACACAGTAGTTTTTTTAATATTATAAGCTCTTATTGAAAATCACATGTATATGTATGAAAATTATATGTGTATATAAAAGAATGACAACACGGAAGTTTCAATTTAGAAGAGACAGTAGAGATACCCTTCCTGAGTGGGGTGCTGGGATTCATCTGCAGGTCAGCTATGCAACTGTTGAGTTTCTTGCTGGGGCAGTGCTGGGTGGCAGTGGCTTCCATGAACTTCCATGAGGAGTCAGGGTTGCTCAGAGGGATGCAGGCCAGAGTCATGATGCCGACGTGAGATGATACAACTTTGATTAAGGTTTATGGTAAAGTCACAGCTTTGTTTAAGACTGAACTAAAACTGATGAGATTTCTGAGCTTCTGACCAAACGTGGAGCACATAAAAGGAAGTCAGTTAAGGTTAAGAATCATTTGAGCCAGGCGCAGTGGCTCACACCTGTACTCCCAACATTTTTTTTTTTTTTGAGATAGAGTCTCGCTCTGTCACCCAGGCTGGAGCACAGTGGCGCAATCTTGGCTCACTACAGCCTCCACCCCCTGGGCCATTCCCCTGCCTCTGTCTCCTGAGTAGCTGGGATTACAGGTGTGCGCCACCACACCCGGCTAAGTTTTTGTATTTTTAGTGGAGACGGGTTTTGCTATGTTGGCCAGGGTGGTCTCAAACTCCTGACCTCAAGTGATCCACCCGCCTCGGCCTCCCAAAGTGCTGGGAAAACAGGCATGAGCCACTGCACCCAACCCAGATCCACTTTTCTTAATCTTTGAAAGAGTCATCAGTGATGAAGAAAATGAGCAGGAGAATGAAGACGAAATGCAAAGATAATATTCAGCAAATTAAGGTTAGGAATCCCCTGAATCCCTTGGAAATGAGAGAGCTAGTTTCCTGAGAATGTGCCTGGAAGCCCACATTTCTCTAAGCTTTGGAGATGGAAAGCACGGAGGAGTTCCTCAAGTCCCCATCAGTACCGGAAGCAGCGACACCTTATCTCTAGTGTCTCGGGGAGCTGTCACTGGCTTGGATACCTCTCCATCACAATCCCCTGATGCTGAAAGAGACTCAGGGGAACGTCCAACTCTTCTGGGGTACACCCTGCCCCAGCTAGACCTAGGAAAACGTAGACCCAAATTCAGTGGCCACCACCTTTTTCTACCAGGCTGCCCTTCATTTCCTTCTGGGCCAGCACTGAGTCCTCCATCATCTCCCATGCTCCCAGATCCTCCTGCACATACCAAAGTGTCGGAAGGTGTAACAGTCATTTGGTCATGAATGACATCTTGACCACTCTCCGGGTTTAAAGCAAATGCAGAGGAGGGAGGGTAATAGCCCTTCAGTTATTACAAACCTCTCTCTCCCGAGGAGAGGAGTGTGTTGTCAGGCTCTGGCTGACACAAGCAAATGTTTCACCATTTTCTCGATAATAAGAGTTAGCTCTTACATCTAGTATAATTTATATCTCCTTTCAATTGTAGTAGGTTGGAAATTGTTGAATAACCAATGTATAAACATAGTCTAGCCAAGAAAACAGAATCCAAAACAGGTAATTCATCAGAGATAATTTAATGTGGGAAACTGATTAAGCAGCTATTGACAAATCACTAAGAGAACAAAGAAGTAATGAGAAATCATAGCCAGGGAAAGCAGCTGCCAGCCCTAGAGCTGTGGGTCAGAGGGAGGCGATGGGATTGTCAGATCCTAGAAGCCCGGAGGAGGGGCCATGCAGAGTTGGGGCTCAGATCTTGAGAAGGGGGCATGCCCCAGCTATTGCTGGTGACTCTGGAGGCTGTGGAGAGGTGACTCTTCAAACTTTCCTGAGGTGAGCAAGCAAGAAAGAAAAAGCTGGCCACCCCCTCTTCCCCACAGCCCGGCTCCTCCCAGCAAAGGGAGAGCTGTCATAACTTGAACATATCGGAATCTTTGACAATTACCTACAATTGAACATCATCATTCTGGAATTAAGACTATGTTTTGCAGCTTGAAGTCACTGGGGAATTTGACCCTAAGAGTGATCAGGAAAGTCTGGGACTGGTCACACGTCTATCCTGGGCCAGGGAACAACTACCCCCACTGACCACAATTTAGAAATATTGTGAGACAAAAGAAAGGTACTTCAAGATCGTGACCCACCGACCCTGCTTGTTCCACCTCCTGGGTGCAAATATAACGTGCCTGACACATAGGAGATGCACAATGCATGGCATTTTTCCTATGGAATCCTACTAACTTAAGCGTAAGAGCGTTGAAATCCACCTTACCAAGAGATTACAAAGTGCTGGGGTTCCAGTTGTGCCAGGAACAGGGTTGTCTGAAAGTGACTCTGGGAGCTCACTCTGGGCTTCGTGCATGAAGAACTCACTGGGATTCCCCTTCTCTGAGTGGGAGGAGTCGCCCCAAGCTCAGCTTCCCACACCTAGTAGCTTAACAGGGAACTGCAGCATCGCTGGTCCCGGAGTCTCCAGGGCCTGGGCTTCTTCCGGCGCTGTCACCAGTTAGCACTCAAATCCAGACTGCCTGTCCCCAAGCAGTCTGTGGGGCCTTCCCTTAATCAGGCTACTTTCATATTTGCCCCGCAAATAAAGGCCAGGGTTCCTTCTCTGGAACATGCCAACTCTGTCTTGCCAACCCTCACTGGAACTGTACATTTTCCCTCCTCTTACGCTACCTCCTCAGAAATAAATAAAAGATCTTCTTAGATTACGCCTGTAATCCCATCATTTTGAGAGGCCAAGGCAGGTGGATCACCTGAGGTTAGCAGTTGGAAACACGCCTGGCCAACACAGTAAAACCCTGTCTCTACTAAAAGTACACACACAAAAAAAAATTAGCTGGGCGTGGTGGCGGGGGCCTGTAATCCCAGCTACTCAGGAGGCTGAGGCAGGAGAATGGCTTGAACCCAGGAGGCAGAAGTTGCAGTGAGCTGAGATTGCGCCGTTGCACTCCAGCCTGGGCAACAAGAGTAAAACTATGTCTCAAAAAAAATAAAATATTATTTTACCCATGCCATTGGGCCTCATGGGATTCATCCTCAATCCTGATGCTTTACAGGTGGTGACCCAGATAGAGCCCGTCTTGCACAACAGTTCCAAGTTAATTCTGGGGAACACATGACAAGGGTAGGTTGACACAGACACCCAAGGCCCTATATTTGAGTCTCTTTCTACCCAAATTTATGGACCTCTTCACACCAAATGCAGACAGTACCCCAAATGGATCTCCTTTGAATCAGCTCTTTACCTTAACACACACTGTGCCCACCACCATCCACTGAAAGTCCCTCCCTGTCTTCCTCATGAAGTCCTTCCTTCCCACCAAGGCCCAGCTCAGCGCCTCATCAGCCCATCATCAGACCTTGTGGCAGAGACCTCCTGTTGATGGAATTATCAGATCCTAGAGGCCCTGCCCCCTTTCTGGAGGGTTCAGTCGGTGCTGGAAGGAGCTGCTCAGCCAATCTCCCTGCATCTGCAAGGGATGATGGGACCACTTCTTGCCGGCGGAATCAAAGTGGAAGTGGTGAGCATAACTTCCAGCACAGAAGCAAGTGTGTCTTCTCGGCTTTTTCTCTTCTAATGGCTCCATGGAGGAATCTAGAGGAAGGAAAAAAAGATCTTGGATCCCTGAATGACCTTATGAAATGACATGAAAGGTGCCTCAGCAGGACGGCTTGTGCACTGGCAGGATGCAGTGAGGGATGTCGTGTATGAGATGCTAGGACCCCTGGGCTTGTCTGCTGCAGCAGCGGGCATTGCGGCCCTCATTGCAACCCACTGCTACTTTGCTTGGCCTTCTATAGACATCTGATGCTGCACGTTACTTGAGGATGCTTTGAGTGACAAGCATCAGAAGCCTAAAGTCAAACCTACTTTTTTTTTTTTTTTTTTTCTTGAGACAGGGTCTCACCCTGTCACCCAGGCCGGAGTACAGTGGTACGATCATAGTTCACTGCAGCCTCCTCCTCCCAGGCTCAAGTGATCGTCCCACTTCACCCTCCCATGTAGCTGGGACTACAGGCCTGTGCTACCACGCCTGGCTAATTTTCTTGTGTGTGGGCATTTTTTGCAGAGACAGGGTTTCACCGTGTTGCCCAGGCTGGTCTTGAACTCTTGGGCTCTGGTGATCCACCCCCCTTGGCCTTCCAAAGTGCTGGGATTACTGGCATGAGCCACTGCGCCTGACCAAAACATTTTTAAGCAATAAGGAACTTCTGTAAAATACAGGAAAGTCAGAGGAGGGGAGTTCCATGGCTGACTGTTCTCAGCACATAGGTTTTTGCCCTTGTGTTTATCCCTTCAAAGACGCAAGGTAGCTACCATCACTCAAGGCTTCATGTCATCACGATGCCTATGTCTAAAGGCTGGAAGAGAAAAGTTTCCTTCAGTGTGTCTCTTTTTTAAGAACATGAGCTGGGTGCGGTGCTCACGCCTGTAATCCCAGCACTTTGAGAGGCTGAGGCAGGCAGATCACCTGAGGTCAAGCATTTCAGACCAGCCTGACCAATGTGGTGAAACCCTGTCTTTACTAAAAATAAAAAATATTAGCCGGGTATGGTGATGCGAGCCCGTGATCCCAGCTACTTGGGAGGCGGAGGCAGGAGAATTTCTTGAACCCGGGAAGCAGAGGTTGCGGGGAGCCGAGATCACGCCACTGCACTCCAGCCTGGGAAACAGGGCAAGACTCCATCTCGCAAAAAAAAAAAAAAAAAAAAAAGAAGAAGAAGAATATGAAAAACATCCCCAGAATTCCCACAGAAGACATCTCCTTACATCCCATCAGCCAGAAATGATCACATGCTCATTCCTAAACCAAGGCAAGTAGAGTGGAAGGAATTACCATGGCAGGTCAGGCAAAACAGTACTCATTCTCCCTCGCCCGGGGCTGGGAGGGTCCTGCCTCACCTGGAGCACGTGGCCTCCAGACACCTGGAGTCAAGCGGGACATAGCAGCTTAGCGGGCCCTAACGCTGGAGCCAGACTCATCTATCTCCCACACTGTGCTCTACCATCTCAACCTGTGAAACGCATACACTGCTGGCAGCAGATCTGTATTTTGAAGATTTTATAGGGGGAGGATTGGAGAGAGAGATTGTGCCAGGCACTAAATGATGGGGCGTGACCCAGGAGCCAATAAATAATTGCGACAAGGTGATCCTTACTTCGTGCTCCAAGATGTCTCACAGGCCTTTGTGTTGGCATTTGTGAAATGCAAATAACCTGTCTAATCTCTAAGGTCTCAAGTCTTCTGATTGTAATCTCCTGAGGCCAGGAGCTGGGTCTTCAGGTCTTCACCTTCTGTGTCCCCAGCACAAGCTCTGGGGGCAGGGTTGACATGCAGTGTGGCCAGTAGCCATTCAAGAATTTTCACATTTTCAGGCTGGGCACAGTGGCTCATGCCTGTAATCCCAGCACTTTGGGAGCCAAAGGCAGGGAGATCACAAGGTCATGAGTTCGAGACCAATCTGGCCAACATGGTAAAACTCCATCTCTACTAAAAAAAAAAACACAAAAATTAACCAGGCGTGATCCCAGCTAATTCGAGAGGCTGAGGCAGGAGAACTAGTTGAACCCAGGAGGCGGAGGTTGCAGTGGGCTGAGATCACGCCACTGCAACAGAGCAGCAGAGCCAATAAATAATTGCAAGGGCAACAGCCTGGGCAACAGAGCAAGACTCCGTCTTGGGGGGCTGGGAAATAATTTTAACGTTTTCGACTCTGTGACAGACCACACTATTCATGAAATGGAGTAATTTGTAGCTGTTATTGAAGCATGAAATCTGAATTTCATGCTCTGAGAGTGGTCTGCAAGAGTGACTCATAGCTGGTGAGGGAGGCTGTGGGGCGCACTGCAGAGGCCTTGTAGGGAAGGAGACAGACTTGAGCTCAAATCCTGGCTCTGCCACTTACTGAGTGACCTTCGACAAGTGACTTAACCTGTAAACTCCTGGCTCTCCTCTATAAAATGAAGGGCAGGCCGGGCACAGTGGCTCATACCAGTAATCCCAGCACTTTTGGAGCCAGAGGCAGGTGGATCACTTGAAGTCAGGAGTTTGAGACCAGCCTGACCAACATGGTGAAACCGTGTCTTTACTAAAAATACAATATTAGCCAGGCAGGCACCTGTAATCCCAGCTACTTGGGAGGCTGAGGCAGGAGAATCACTTGAACCGGGGAGGCAGAGGTCTCAGTGAACAGAGATTGCGCCATTGCACTTCAGCCTGGGCAACAAGAGCGAAACTTCATCTCAAGTAAAATAAAATAAAATGAGGGGCAGCTCCTACTAATCAGAGCATAGGGAGGGACCCGGTAAATGATGGGCGACCTTGTCATTATGCTGCTATGATCACGAGGTGCCCTTGGAGAGCAGGAGGTATGAATGAGGAAACTCAGCACTGGGGCTGCACCTAGAGTCCAGGAACGGGCAGGAAAGGGTTAGAATTAGAGATTTTGGATAAAGGAGTAAGCGCTGCCTGTCGCAACCATCTACAGACTCCTGGGCCATCTCTTGAAGATTTTCAACACTGGTAAAATTCCTGTCTTTGAGCACTACCCCTAGAAAGTCTTGGCAATTTCAGGATTAACCATAAAATCTTTCCAATGACCTGCCCTCGCTCTTTTTTGACCTCCTCGCTCACTCTCATGGTCCGGGGGCTTTCAAATTTGTTTGTCCATGACCCAACCATATGTGTGACTCAGTACACACAGGCACCATAGAAATAGCCACATCTACATCTATAAATTGAAATGAAAGCTTTATGATATAATACGTATCCTTTCTGCATGCGATGTGCCCTGCTGTTTTCTATTCTATTCTATTTCATTTTTATAGATGCTGGTTGCAACCCACTAACTTAATTTTATGATCCACTAATGGGCTGTGTCTCTCAATTTGAAAAACACTGCCTCAGACTTTTCTATTACTTCACTCCAGTTTTAGAGATTGAGATGTTGAGGGGAGCCAGGTGCAGTGGCGTACACTACAGGGGTGCGCCTGTAGTCACAGATCCTCAGGAGGCTGAGGCAGGAGGGCCACTTGAGGCCAGGCGTTTGAGACCCCATCTCTAAATTTAAATTTATTAAATTTTTTAAAATCAGGAGAAAGCAGCAATGAAGACTGAAATGAATAAAATAGAACAAAGGGACCCTTCATTAGCTCAATCCAAGCACCACATTCTCCAATCCCTTTTCTGTCATTCGAACTCACTCCAGCCCTGCCCAGAGCCTCTGATCCACTGACCTTACCACCTTCTCCCTCTCACATCCTAGTGATGCCACTTCCCCTTTATCTGATTTAGATTACACAGGGCATAATAATAAGTCATTACTTGATTTGTTCAATAAACAGTTACTGGCAGGGCGCGGTGGCTCATGCCTGTAATCCCAGCACTTTGGGAGACCGAGGTGGGTGGAACACCTGAGGTCAGGAGTTCAAGACCAGCCTAGACAACATGGCGAAACCCCGTCTCTACTAAAATACAAAAAATTATCTGGGTGTGGTGGCAGGTGCCTGTAATCTCAGCTACTGGAGAGACTGAGGCAGGAGACTGGCTTGAACTCAGGAGGCGAAGATTGCAGTGATCCAAGATCGCACCATTGCACTCCAGCCAGGGTGATAGAGCAAAACTCCATCGAAAAAAAAAAAAATTACTGAGGGCCCACTCTGTGCCAAGCACTGTTCTAAGGTACTGAAGATACCAGAGTGAACCAAACAAAAGACTGGCCTGTAAACATATTTTTATTGGGGAGAAACAGACAATAAGAAAATAAACAAGAACATTTAAACTATTTCAGTGTACAGGCATACCTCAGAGAGAACGTTGTAGGTTTGGTTCCAGATCACTGCATTAAAACAAACATTGCAATCAAGTGAGTCACACAAATTTTTGTTTCCCAGTGCATACGAAAGTTATGTTTACACTACACTATGCAATAGCATTATGTCTAAAAAATATGTACATACCTTAATTTTAAAATACTTTATTGCTTAAAAAAATGCTAACAATCATCTGAGCCTTCAGTGAGTCATGTTTTTTGCCTCAATGCTGAAGTTTGGGGTGGCTGTGGCAATTTCCTCAAATAAGGCGACATGAAGTTTTCTGCATTGGTTGACTCTTCCTTTCATAAAATGTTTCTCTGTAGCCTGTGATAGTATTTGATAGCATTTTTTTTTTTTTGAGATGGAATTCTGCTGTTGTTGCCCGGGCTGGAGTGCAATGGTGCAATCTCGGGTCACCGTAACCTCTGCCTCCTGGGTTCAAGCGATTTTCCTGCCTCAGCCTCCCAAGTAACTGGGATTACAGGCATGTGCCACCACACCTGGCTAATTTTTGTATTTTTAATAGCAACCGGGTTTCTCCATGTTGGTCAGGCTGGTCTTGAACTCCTGGCCTCAGGTGATCCACCCACCTCGGCCTCCCAAAGTGCTGGGATTACAGACATGAGCCACCGCGCCTGGCCTAGCAATTTACCCGTAGCAGAACTTCTTTCAAAATTGGAGTCAGTCCTTTCAAACCCTGCCACTGTTTTATCAACTAAGTTTGTAATATGCTAAACATTTTGTTGTCATTTTAACAATGTTCATAGCATCTTGACCGGAAGTAGATTCCATCTTGAGAAACCACTTTCTTTGCTCATCCATAAGAAGCAGCTCATCTGTTAGGTTGATGCAAAAGTAATTGTGGTTTTGCCATTACTTTTAATGGCTTACTGAATATTAACATTAAAGTTTTTTCATGAGATTGCAGCAATTCAGTCACATCTTCAGGCTTCACTTCTAATTCTAGTTCTCTTGCTATTTCCAACACATCTGTACTTACTTCCTCCGCTGAAGTTTGAACCCCTCAAAGACGTCTATGAGGGTTGGAATCAACTTCTTCAAGCTCCGATTAATGTTGCTATTTTGACGTCCCCCCATGAATCACAAATGTTCTTAATGGCATCTAGGATGGTGAATCCTTTCCAGAAGATTTGCAGTTTACTTCGCGCAGATCCATCACAGCAATCACTACCTACGGCAGCTATAGCTTTGCAAGATTTCTTTCTTTCTTTCTTTCTTTCTTTTTCTTCTTCTTCTTTTTTTTTTTTTTTTTTTTTTTTTTTGAGACAGAGTCTTGCTCTGTATTCAGGCTAGAGAGCAGTGGCACAATCTCGGCTCACTGCAACCTCCGCCTCCCAGGTTCAAGCGACTCTCCTGCCTCAGCCTCCCGAGAAGTTGGGACTGCAGGCACACACCACTGCACCCAGCTAATTTTTGTATTTTTAGTAGAGACAGGGTTTCACCATGTTGGCCAGGATGGTCTCTATCTCTTGACCTCATGATCTGCCTGCGTTGGCCTCCCAAAGTGCTGGGACTACAGGCATGCGCCACCACACCCAGGCTGCAAGATGTATTTCTTAAATAATAAGACTTGAAAGTCAAAATTACTCCTTAATCCATGGGCTGCAGAATTCATGTGTTAGCAGGCATGAAAACAGCATTAATCTCTTTGTATATCTTCATCAAATCTCTTGGGTGACCAGACATCTGGTCTATGAGCAGTA
Source organism: Sapajus apella (assembly GCF_009761245.1). Classification (NCBI taxonomy): domain Eukaryota; kingdom Metazoa; phylum Chordata; class Mammalia; order Primates; family Cebidae; genus Sapajus; species Sapajus apella. Next base: position 7,558,818 of record NW_022437026.1, read on the forward strand.
ATATTTTGAGAAAAAAATTTTTTTTCAGAGCAATAGGTCTCAACAGAGGGCTTAAAATGTTCAGTAAACCATACTATAATGGTAAACAGACATGCCGTTATCCAGGATTTGTTGTTCCATTTATAGAGCACAGCAGAGTAGCTTTAGCACAATTCCTAAGGACCCTGCAATTTTAGGATTTGTCAATGAGCATTGGCTTCATCTTAAAGTCACCAGCTGCCTTAGCCCTTAACAAGAGAGTCATCCTTTCCTTTGAAGTTTTGAAGTTTTAACGTCTCCTCTCTAGACATGAAAGCTCTAGATGGCATCTTCCCTCAGTAGACGCCTGTGTTGTCTACATTGAAAACCTGTTGTTTAGTGTTGCCACCTCATCAGTTATCTTTTTTTTTTTTTTGAGACAAAGTGTCACTCTTGTCGCCCAGGCTGGAGTGCAATGGCACCATCTTAGCTCACTGCAACCTCTGCCTCCCAGGTTCAAGCCATTCTCCCGCCTCAGCCTCCTGAGGAACTGGGATTACAGGTGCCCGCTGGCTAATTTTTGCATTTTTAGTAGAAACGGGGTTTCACCATATTGGCCAGGCTGGTCTCAAACTCCTGACCTCAGGTGATCCAATCTCCTCGGCCTCCCAAAGTGCTGGGATTACAGGTGTGAGCCACCACACTTGGCCTCATCAGTTATCTTAACAAGATCTTCTGGATAACTTGAAGCTTCTACATCAGTACTTGCTGCTTTATATTGTACTTTTAGGTTATGGAGATGGCTTATTTCCTTAAACCTCATGAACCAGCCTCTGCTAGCTTCCATCTTTTCTGCAGCTTTCTCACCTCACTCAGCCTCACTGAATTGAATCGAAGAGAGTTGGAGCCTTGTCATGGATTAGGGTTTGGTTTAAGAAAATGCAGCTGATTGGATCTTCTATCCAGACCACTAAAACTTTCTTCTTATCAGCAATAGGCTGTTTTGCTTTCTTATCATCTGTGTATTTGCTGGAGTGCCTGCAGGTCCCAGGCACAGTACAGAGACCAAATAGGCTGAAACAGTGAGCAGGAGGGAGATTAGGCTAGATTCGGTGTTCATGCCTATAATCCCAATACTTTGGGAGGCTGAGGCAGAAGGATGACTTGAGGCTAGGAGTTCAAGACCAACCTGGGCAACATAGTGAGACCCTCTCTCTACAAAAAATTTAAAATTTTTTGGAGATGGGGTTTCACCATGTTGGTCAGGCTAGTCTTGAACTTTTGACCTCAGGTGATCCATCTGCCTCCCAAAGTGCTGGGATTACAGGCTTGAGCTACCATGCCCGGCCTTTTTTTTTTTTTTTTTTTAGACAAAGTCTTTCTCTGTCACCCAGGCTGGAGTGCATGGCGTGATCTGGGCTCACTGCAACCTCTGCCTCTTGGGTTCAAGCAATTCTCCTGCTTCAGCCTCCCAAGTAGCTATTCTCCTGAGACCAACAGAGAGTGGCCATTGGGGTGAGCAGAGAGTTAGGAGTGAAAGCTCCAGAGATGCAAGAAGGGGTTTCCCAAATGCAGAAGTGATGACCCAGATCAAATGCTGTGGGTGAGGTCAAGTTCAATGAAGATGGAGACTTTTTTTTTTTTTTTTTTTTTTGAGTTTCACTCTTTTTGCCCAGGCTGGAGTGCAATGGTGTGATCTTGGCTCACCAGAACCTCTGCCTCTTGTGTTCAAGTGATTCTTCTGCCTCAGCCTCCTGAGTAGCTGAGATTACAGGCATGCACCACCATGCCCAGCTAATTTTGTATTTTTAGTAGAGATGGGGTTTCTCCATGTTGGTCAGGCTGGTCTCGAACTCCCAACCTCAGGTGATCCGCCCACCTTGGCCTCCCAAAGTGCTGGGATTACAGGCGGTGGTGCCTGGACTGGATAGAGATTAATCTTAATCTTTTTATTTGAGACAGAGTCTTGGTCCGTTGCCCAGGCTGCAGTAGTCTCAAGTAGCTGGGACTACAGGCGCATGCCGCCACGCCTGGCTAATTTTTATATTTTTAGGAAAGATGGGGTTTCACCATGTTGGCCAGGCTGGTCTTGAACTCCTGATCTCATGACCTGCCTGCCTTGCCCTCCCAAAGTGCTGGGATTACAGGCGTGAGCCACCGCACCTGACCTGACTTCTATTTTTAAAAGCACGACCCTGAGATTCATTTATGTTCAAAGCTGTGTAATATTTTATTGTGTGAGAAAATGTATCTGCCCTCCTGTCAATGAGCTCTCAAGCTGTCCAGCTCTTTGCAATAAAAAACCACACTGTTAAGAACATTGTCACACATCTTTCCTGGTGGCACGGGCAAGCATTTCTGTTATGTAGATACCTAGGAGAGTGACCACTGGGTTGTATGACGTCATTGTAATGTCATCTAAAAAATGCCAATTCTTTTCCAAAATGGTTGCACCTATTTACACGTCTACTAGCCACATACAAAAGAGCCTATTGCTGTATCTAAATGAGCCTCCTCCACCAAATGGCTTGATAATTGTAATGAATCAAATGTTTGTATTTATTCCCCCAAAATTCATATTTTGGAGTCCTCATCCCCATTGGGATTGTATTAGTTGTATTAGGAGGTGGGGCCTTTGGGAAGTAATTAAGTCACAGGGTGAAGCTTTCGTGAATGGGATTGGTGCCCTTACGAAAGGGACCCCAGAGAGCTCTCTCACCCTCTTTCCAACACATGAGGGTGCATGAGCGTCTGTCGTCTGCAGCCTGGAAGAGAGCCCTCACTGGAGCCAGCCATGCTGGTGCCCTGATCTCAGACTTTCTGTCTCCAGGGCTATGAGAAATCTAGGTCTGCTGTTTTTCTGGGCCTCATCTATATAAACCATTTGAGTCACACAAAGCCAGAACACCAACACCATCCAGACACCATCCAGCTACTCTATCTTGTGCGGTCCCACACCAGCCAGCTGGAGTGAACAGAGGCTTGGGTGTGAATGTCAGAGCTCCATGGGGGTCAAGTCCACACACAGAGTGGATGGTTGGAGAGCTTGCTGGAGTGGGGAAGTGGGGACAGGGACCCAAGTCTAAAACTGGCACTGCCTGGCACATAAAAGATGATCATTATAGATTGTGGAATGAATGCACTGAGCTGGGTTTTTTTCCCTTCCTCCCTCTCTTATCCAAACTCTCTGGCTAAAAGACCTCAAGCATTCACCCAAATAAAAGTCCCCACCACTGGGTGCAACTTGCCAGCTCACAGGGAGGGTGGAGGGGGGCAGAGAGCAACAGAGGGGGCAGCTGCCCATACTCAATTGGAGTCTCTTGAGGGTATCATTCAGGGAATTGGAGCAGCCCCACTTCCATGAATAGGCTTCCTGGACCTGCGAGACTCAGCTGGTCAACCTACAACTATTTACACAGATGATAGCGTCCCCACTGCCTCCATAGTGACCTCGGCTAAAGCCACAGGTCACATCTCCCAATGGCATCCAGAGGTGCTTTCAAGCCCTTGTGGACACCAGTCTGGGAATGGTGGGGACACCAGGTGAGGCCCCAGTTCCCCTGGCGGCCAGAGCTGATGGAGGGCAGGGCCAGCCCCCTCTGCTCGCTGCACTTTGACCTGAACAGGTAGAGTCGTACAAAGTCCTTAAGTCTTTGTCCCCTCAGCAGCCCTCAGGAGGAAGGTGTTATGATCTCCATTTTTACAAATTAAGAAATTAAGGCTCAGAAAGGTTAAGTAACTTACCCAAATCCCACAGCAATGGGTAGAGTCAGGATTTCAACCATGTCTATTTGCCTTCAAAGCCCACAGGACCAGCCTCTCGCACAATGAAAGTCTCAGGAGCCCGAAGGTTTCTGGAACCTGGAAATCTAAACTCCAGGGCACCTGATTTCCAGTCTTCAGTGGCCCTAAGAGGAAACAGAGAACAGATGCCTAAGAGGCATAGGAGGGGCTTAGAATCCAAGAACCCAAAGCACCCCGAGTGGAGGGCCACACTATGGATGCCAGGGTAGCCGTCAGAGTTCACCGGAGCTCAGAGGCTGAGACACACCAGCGTCAAGTGCAATTCCCAGACCAGACCCTCCTGCCCCTGGCCAAGGCACCCACTCCCTGTGGACAAGTCACAGAGCCGGATGAATCGCAGGGCTATGTGGGATCACAGCCTGCAATCTGCAGCTGAGGTGGCTGGAGATCTGTCCCCATGTCACAGGCACTTGCCTTAGGCCAGACAGGTGGAGGTGGCCTCACCTAGCCAGTACTGGGAAGGGCAATGCTGCATTTGGCCTCAGATACTGCCCCATTCCCGTTCCTATGGGAGAAAGAACCAGACACCACCCTTGAAAGGGCACCTGGGGAGGAGAAGGGCTGCCTCTTGGTATGAAGAACTCTCATAAAATATCTGTCCATGCCAGGCAAGGTAGCTCACACCTGTAATCCCAGCCCTTTGGGAGGCCAACGCGGGCAGATCATGAGGTCAGGAGTTCGAGACCAGCCTGATCAACATGGTGAAACCCCACATATACTAAAAAAAAAAAAAAAAAAAAACACCAAAAAAATTAGCCAGGCATGGTGGCACATGCCTGTAATCCCAGCTACTCAGGAGGCTGAGGCAGGAGAATCAATTGAACCCAGGAGATGGAAGTTGCAGTGAGCCGAGATTATGCCATTGCACTCCAGCCTGGGCAACAGAGCAAAACTCTGTCTCAAAAAAAAAAAAAAAAAAAGGAAGAAAAGAAAATCTTCCCACCCTCAGGACACCAGCGGGAGCCTGGAGCCGAAATAAGGACTCTGGACAAGAGAAGGTAGAACTTCACTGCAAAAGAAAATGGGAGGAGCTTGATTGCATTTCTGAGAGGAGGGTAGTGATAACAGCGGGCAGAGAAAGGAAGAGAGCCGTGGAGCACCTAGCAACAGGGCACCAGAGCTGTAGAAACGGCCAGGAGAGGCTGGTTTTGTAAGAGCACACTGCCTACTACTCCATTTGCGGCTGTCATTGCTGTTCTGTAATTTCCCTCCACCTCTTCAGACCGTCAGCAAAGCTTGCCACAAACACAGATGCAACGTGATGGGGCGGGAAGTGGGCAGAGTTTGAAATAAAGGTAGAAGGTTGCTGGGTGGACACATGGGCTAAGATTGTTAACCGGGCAGAGGCAGGAACTCAGGGGCCAGAATGACCAAGAAAATGCATTCCAGCGCATCCCAGACAACTTAGGCACCTTGGGGAGGCGTTAGACTTGCCAGTGGGGGGATGAAGATTTGAGCCACTCTTGTTCAGATCTTGAGGGGCGGGGAGACCCCAGCTGCCCATCATCCCCTTCCATGCATAGTCATACTTCCACTGGTTCTGGTGGGTGACGTCACACGCCTCTGCTCTGGTCGCTCAGGTGACACGCAGACAGCACTCTCATGCCCTGCCTTCTGACCGCAAGTCACCACAGCTCCACGCTCAGAGACACCTCTTCACTCCTTGGAGCCTCAGTTTCCTCCTCTGAAACGGGAATCTGGCACCTACTCCCAGGTTGTAGGGATTAAACAGAAAGTCCCGTGATGGTTACTTTTATGTGTAACTTGGCTGGGCCATGGTGACCAGATATTTGATCCAACATCCTGGACGTTTCCCTGAAGGTGTTTTTGGATGACCAGATTTAAGGCTGGACACAGTGGCTCATGCCTATAATCCCAGCACTCTGCCAAGGCAGGCGGGTCACTTGAGGTCAGGAGTTTGAGACTAGCCTGGCCAACATGACGAAATCCCATCTCTACTAAAAAAAAATAAAATAAAATACAAAAATTAGCCAGGCATGGTGGCAGACACCTGCAATTATAGCTACTCAGGAGGCTGAGGCTGGAGAGTCGCTTTCACCCAGGAGGCAGAGGTTGCAGTGAGCTGAGATCTCACCATTGCACTCCAGTGTGGGCGACAGAGGGAGACTCCATCTTAAAAAAAAAAAAAAAAAAAAGATTCGGGTCTGAGTGCGGTGTCTCACGCCTGTAATCCCAGCACTTGGGGAGATTGAGGCAGGCAGATCACAAGGTCAGGAGTTCAAGACCAACCTGGCCAATATGTTGAAACCCCGTCTCTAATAAAAATACAAAAATTAGCTGGGCATGGTGGCATGAGCCTGTAATCCCAGCTACTCAGGAAGCTGAGGCAGGAGAATGACTTGAACCTGGGAGGCAGAGCTGGCGGTGAGTCAAGATCACACCACTGCACTCCAGAGAGTCTCTATCTCAAAAAAAAAAAAAAAAAGATGTAAATGATGAACTTCGAGTAAAGCGGATTGTCCTCCATGATGTGGATGGGCCTCATCCATCTCGTCAAAACCCTAAAGAGAACGAGAGACTGACCTACCCCCGCAGAAGAGAATTCTGTGGTGAACTGCAAGGAGGGTTCTTTGCTGGGTCTCCCACCTGACACCCCATCCTACAGACTTGGAACTCACCAAGACTCCATAACCCATGAGCCAATTCCTTAAAGTAAATCTCTCCATATATACACATATATGTCTACACACATGCGCACGTGTATCCTGTCGGCTGTTTCTCTGGAGAACCCTGACTAACACAGCCCCTCGCTGTGTCCAGCATCTGCAGGTGGTTAGTCAAGGTCACTGCTTCTAGGGCTCTTGTGAAGCTGAACGGAGATCAGCTTTGCACAGAAATATGTGAGGTCTTATCAGCACTTCTGGCCTCCTTGATAGCAGGAGGGAACCACTGTAATCCGTCTCCCAAGCAGCTTTAGAAAGGAACCTCTGTGGTAGGGGCTACTCCATCTTCATACACAGCTTCCCAGATTGCTCTTCTGCTGACCAGGGCAGGCTTTCCTGTGGTTGCAGGATTGCTGGGTGAAACAGCCTCTGCTTCCTCCAGGAGAGATGCTCCCAGCTACATCCAAATGTTCCAGAGTATAAAACCTGAGAAGCGTCCATCAGGCTAAAGTGGCTTAAACAGGGAGGTGGCCTCAGAACCGCCCTGGCCAAGGCTCTGATTTTGCAGATGGGAACAGGGGCGCAGAAAGTGGAGGCCGTTTGCATTAGGACACTGGCGGCAGCAGAAGGAGCAGCACCCACTGACGTCGTGCCAGCCCTTTCAGGTAACTTAGGTCGATGAGAAACAGGTTCCAGAACTTTCTCTAGATAACACTGCGGCAGGTGGTAGAGTGGGGATTTGAACCAGGTTCACCACACTGTGAAACCCATGCTCTCTTCACCACCCCTCCATGGGGAGGCAGAGACACCCAAACACACACACGCATCAGCACGGCGACATCCCCTGGTCTGTTTCTGATTTCACGTTCCTCCCTCTTGAGCCAAACCACCACTGGGGACTGTGTTTCCTACAGCTCCCGGCAGTTCTGCATCATGGAAAGGCCACTCAGCTCACATTTATGGCATGCTTTCTGTAGGCAAGGCAGATCAGTTTTAAGGGCAAACAAAGGTACCCAAACCTGCCAAACCCAGGGGACTGAGCACAGACAAATAAGCAATTACAGTACAAAACAGGAATTGATCAAGAGATACACAGGAGGAACCGAGGGCACTCCACTCGGGAGGCCGCTTACACTGCAGAAGGGGCCTCAGAGAATACTTCCCGGAGAAAGTGACATTTAAGCTGAGGCCAAGTTACAAAGGAGTTACCTAAGGAAGGAAGGGCAGGGGGTGAGGGAGGGCCGGGCACACAGGCTCTAGGGTCAGGTCTAGCACCAGCACTGATGCACGCAGTGCAGCTGCACTTAACTTCTCCAGCCTCAGTTTCCTCATCTGTAAAATGGCTAGGAAGCCCGCTCACTCCTGTAATCCCAGCACTTTGGGAGACTGAGGCAGGAGGATGACTTGAGTCCAGGGGTTCAAGACCAGCCTAGACAACATAGGGAGATCCGGTCTCCAAAAAAGAAATAGACAAAACAAAACACAACAAAATGGTCAGTAATAGTACTTACCTCTTTGGGTTGTAGTTGGGAAAATAGGTGAGTTAACACACCCAAGTGCTCAGAACAACTTCTGGCCCAAAGGGTTAAGTGTTCAATTAAAACACATGAAGAGGTGAAAAGAAAAGAAAAAACAAATTGGGCTGTGTCCCCATATCAGTAAGAAAAAAAAAAAAATGAAGAGGCGGGGCACAGTGGCTCATACCTGTAATCTCAGCACTGTGGGAGGCCAAGGCGGGTAGATCATCACCTGAGGTCAGGAGTTCGAGACCAGCCTGGCCAACATGGTGAAACCCCATCTCTAATAAAAACGCAAAATTAGCCGGGCGGGGTGGCACATGCCTATAATCCCAGCTACTCGGGAGGCTGAGGCAGTAGAATCGCTTGAACCTGTGAGGCAGAGGTTGCAGTGAAGCAAGACTATGCCATTGCAATCTAGCCTGGGCAACAAAAGCAAAACTCCATCTCAAAAAAAAAAAAAAAAGCACATATGAAGGGCCCAGGCACAGTGGCTCAAGCCTGTAATCCCAACACTTTGGGAGGCTGAGGTGGGTGGGTGGATTGCTTGAGCCCAGGAGTTCAAGACCAGCCTGGACAACACAGGGAAACCTTGTCTCTATAAAAAAAGCTGGGCTTGGTGGCTTGTGCCTTTAATCCCACCCAGCTACTTGGGAGGCTGAGGCACAAGAATCACTTGAACCCGGGAGACAGAGGTTGCGGTGAGTGGAGATCACGCCACTGCAATCCAGCCTGGGCAACAGAGCTTAACACCGTCTCAAAAAAAAAAAAAAAAAAAAAAAAAAATAGCCAGCAGTAGCTGTGTTTGTGCCGCTGCGCTCCAGCAGAGGCAGTTTCAGGTGCCCGAGAAGGGGTGGCGGGAGGGACGTGAGGTGGAGCAAATGCCAATAAACAGGCAGGTCCACGTGGGAGGGAAGCTCCAGTAGGAACAGATGATGCCTTCAGCTGGGAATGGGGAGGGGCTAGAAGTAAGCAAAGAAGGCTAGATACATCCCTAAGGGAAAATGGATGAGAAGCTTTCGAATCTGTCCATCTGACGACAACCGCTCACCGCCTAGGACTAGACAATTCCCAGGACAGTATCTCAGCAGGTCCTCCTCAACACATCCTCGTTCCACCCCCAACAACCCCAGAGAATAGGCTTGTCATTCCTCTTTGTGGGAAGGAAACTGAACCAGAGGGGGCATTAAGGCCCTGGTCTTGTTTGTGGGGCCTTAGACCTAAAACCAGGTCTTCCAAGTGAGGCTGTCCTGCTGGTCTCACATGCACACGCACACACATACACACATGTACACACATGAATACACACATACTCTCCCAAAGGGTCCTGGGCCCTGCTGACTAACCCCCTCTCAGAAAGGTGCCCTTGGAGGGCAAGTGAGCAGAAGTGACTTTGTTGTGGGGACGATCTCAAATCTGCTCTCACTGGGGGGAAAGTTAGTTAATTATTCACAGATGAAAAAACAAGGTGCAGGGTAATGGGGAAAGTATGCTAATGTTTGGGTGTAAATAAGGGAAAGCAGGAATGTGTACAAGAGTGTTTGCTTATAGGTACAGAAAATGTTTCAGGTAAGATGCTGAAACTCTGGTAAGGATGGGTGCCTCAGGAGGGAGAGCTCAGTGGGAAGGAAGGGAACTTTTCAGTGTGTACCCTTCTGGGCCTTGAGAAATTTGACGTGGTTACAGAGGCAAATACATGCTTTAAAATCCACACAGTGCTTTCGCTATTATGAGTAACAGATTACTTAAAACACACCCGCGACTGACGTATGTTGTGATGTCATGACTGAAAACCACATTCCCCTGTGACCCCTCCTTTCTTGCCCTTGGTTCCAGCCCACACGCTTGCCCTTCCCTCAGGCTCTGGCCCTGAGGTACCCATATGAACCACCATAGGACCCAGGGGCCCCAAGTCCCTGTGTGGGAGGCCACGGGCCCCAGCGTCAGGATCCTTGTGAATGAGGCAGGGCAGACCACATCAGTCTCTGCAGCCTGGGTTACCTGCCTGCCTCTTTGGGTTACCACAATCGCTTCCACTCAAGCTACACTGAAAAGAGGGGAGACCGGATGCCATGGCTCACGCCTGTAATCCCAGCACTTTGAGAGGCCAAGGTGGAAAGATTTCTTGAGCCTAGGAGATCGAGACCGTCCTGGGCAACATAGCATGATCCTGTCTCTACAAAAATTAAAAATAGCGCCGTGGCTCACGCCTGTTATCCCAGCATTTTGGGAGGCAGAGGCGGGTGGATCACCTGAGTTCAGGAGTTCAAGACCAGCCTGGCCAACACGGCAAAACTCATCTCTACTAAAAATACAAAAATTAGCCAGTTGTGGTGGTGGGAACCTGTAATCCCAGCTACTGAGAAGGAGAGGCAAGGAGAATTGCCTGAACCCAGGAGGCAGAAGTTGCAGTAAGCCGAGATTGCACCATTGCACTCCAGCCTGGGCGACAAGAGTGAAACTCCATCTCAAAAAAATAAATAAAGATAAAAATAAAAATAAATAGGGCAGTAGGGCACAGGTGTAGTCCCAGCTACTGGGGAGACCACGGCAGGAGGATTGTTTGAGCCCAGGAGTTCAGTGAGCTGTGATGGTGCCTGAGTGACAGAGCAAGATCCTATCTCAAAAAAAAAAAAAAAGTTTTAACCTAAAAATATACATCAGTGTAGTATGAAAAGTTAATTTTATTTTATTTATTTATTTATTTATTTTTTTGCTATGGCGTCTTGTTCTTGTTGCCCAGGCTGCAATGCAATGGCATGATCTCGGCTCACTGAAACCTCTGCCTTCTGGGTTCAAGCAATTCTCCTGCCTCAGCCTCCTGAGTAGATGGGATTACAGGCATGCACCACCATGCCCTGCTAATTTTTTTAAAAAATATCTTTAGTAGAGATGGAGTTTCTCCATGTTGGTCAGGCTGGTCTTGAACTCCAGACCTCAGGTGATCCGCCTGCCTCGGCCTCCCAAAGTTCTGGGATTACAGGTGTGAGCCACCGAGCCGGGAAGTTAATATTAAAAAAAATAATAAAGTAATAATAATAAATGAAAAATAATAAAAAATTTTAAAAAATGAGAGATTCTTGTCTGGAATTGACAGCACAAAGGGACTGAAGAGTTCAGGGTCCCAAGAACAGCCACACAGCAGGCCTCCTAATTCAGAGAGCAGACAGTGCTCAGGCGCCCGGGCCAGGCCCAAAATAGTCAACTCTCTGGTGGGCTGCCTCTGTTTCTGCTTTTCTGTATGTCTTCCTGCTTCTTTTCCCTCTACCAGGAGGCCCAGCTCATCACATCGCTCAGACACCAAAGCCCCCCAGGGACCCCCTGGTTAGCAGGGTGCCCAATGCTGGGTCAATTAGCTGAGGTCAGAGGGGACAGGGCCACGTGGGTTAGGACCAGTAATGCAGCAGTTAAGAAACCCTTTCTTTGGAGAATCTAGAAACGGATATTTCCAGCCCTATAGAGGCATATACGATTTAGCAGTAAGACTGCATCTAAAACACAGGAGAAACGTACATTTCAAAGTGCTCTGCTGTGTGTTCATTCACCTTAGGAAGTTGCATCTATGTTTAGATTAGGAAATGCACGCCCTAGAAACCGGGCTACAGGGAGCTGTGAGAAGCTCCGCAGCTCTCAGAGGGTCTGGAGGCGAGGCATTCATGTGGTGTACAAAACCTTCAGGACTCCTTGAGTCCAGCAGCCTTAGTTCACCTCCGCAGGCCAGCCCGGCCTCACCTAACCTCCAGGCTCTGCCTTCCCTGGACGTGCACCTGGGAACAGAGGTGAGGATACCTTCCCCGATCTAAGAGCCAGGAGAAGTATCACTGATACTTGTTACAAGGGAGAAGGCCCAGCTTTATAAATACCTGCCTACAAAGGGCCCACACAGGTACCCCTCCTCCCTTCCCTCCTCAGCCCCAGCCTCTGGCAGCCCCACTCACTGCCCTTGCCAGGGTTCCAGCAAAAGTGAAAATATTTGGAGATTTTGGCCAATTCGTGGTTGCAAAAAAAAAAAAGAAAGAAAGAAACCATCAAGAAAGCATGGGATTTTAAAAACAGAAAGACATGGATTTTCTTTCTTTCTTTTTTTTTTTTTTTTTGAGACAGAGTTTCGCTCTGGTTATCCCAGGCTGGAGTGCAGTGGTGCAATCTCGGCTCCCTGCAACCTCCACCTCTGAGGTTCGAGTGAATCTCCTGCCTCAGCCTCCCAAATCGCTAGGATTACAGGTGCCCGCCACCAAGCCCAGCTAATTTTTTGTATTTAGTAGAGACAGGGTTTCATCATGTTGGTCAGGCTGGTCTCAAACTCCCAACCTCAGGTGACCCACCCGCCTTGGCCTCCCAGAGTGCTGGGATTACAGGCGTGAACCACCGCGCCCGGCCAAGACCTGGATTTTCTTCTACCTTTGCCACTTACTAGCTCTATGATCTTAGGCCAGGCGCCTAACCTCACTGAGTTTCTTCCCCTGCGAAGTGGGAGGGACGATACCTAATTCACAAGGTTGTCAGGAGAATGAAAAGCAACGCTATCCATGACAAAGCGAGCCCACTACTGGGTGCACAGTAGAGGCTCACAATGGCCGTCCCTGCCATTCCCCGTCTCTCTCCCTACATTTTCCTTTCCTGTCCCACTTCAGCCTCGCAATCACACTATAGTCCTCATTAATCCCACATATTACTCAGGACTCTTGGTTGTACGTGATGGGGAACCTGATTCAGACTGGCTGACGCAGGAAAGAAAAGTCTTTGGTTTTGTGGACTAGAACCATCGAGGCACAGTGGGCTCCAGGGCACACATGGTACCACCAGGGGTTGGTCTGGCTTTGGGCCTTTACCACCTCTGCTTCCCTCATTTTCCGGGGTATTCTGTTCATTCATCAAATGCTTTTCTTTTCTCTTTCTGAGACAGGGTGTCATGGTGTCACCCAGGCTGCAGTACCCCGGCCTTGAACTTCCGAGGTTCAAGCGATTCCCCCACCTCAGCCACCCCAAGTAGCTGGAACAGTACCCACCACCGTGCCCAGCTAATTTTTAAAATTTTTTGTAGAGATGGGGATTTCATCATGTTGCCCAGGCTGGTCTCAAACTCCTGGGCTCAAATGATCAACCCACCTCAGCCTCCCAAAGTGCTGTGATTACAGGTATGAGTCCCTGCGCCAGGCCTCATCAAATATATATATACACACACACACACACACACACACACACACACACACACACACATATATATGTATGTATGTATATATATATATATGTGCATGTGTGTGTATATATATACTATATTCCTCATTAATCCCATGTATTAGGGGATTCATCTCAAATACATACATGTACATACACACACACACACACACACACACACACATATACACATATATATATATATATATATATTTGAGATGGAGCCTCGCTCTGTCACCCAGGTTGGAGTGCAGTGGCACGGTCTTAGCTCACTGAAACCTCCGCCTCCTGGGTTCAAGTAATTCTCCTGCCTCAGCCTCCTGAGTAGCTGGGATTACAGGCACCCACCACCACGCCCAGCTAATTCATCAAATATTTCTTGAGCATCTACTGTGTCCAGTGCCATGTTAGGCCCCTGGGAGGCATTAGTGAACAAAACAGGCAAGCTCCTTGTCGTTACGTACTACGTTAGAAGGCAATAGGGCTATGAAAAAGTGAAGTAGGCCACGCAGTGATTCAGTCCTGTAATCCCAGCATTTTAGGAGGCCAAAGCAGGAGTGCTTGAGCCCAGGAGTTCAGGACCAGCCTGAGCAACGTGACGAAACCCTACCTCTAAAAAAATATAAAAAATAAGCCGGCCGGGCGCGGTGGCTCACGCCTGTAATCCCAGCACTTTGGGAGGCCAAGGCGGGTGGATCACGAGGTCAAGAGATCGAGACCATCCTGGTCAACACGGTGAAACCCCGTCTCTACTAAAACTACAAAAAATCAGCTGGGCATGGTGGCGCGTGCCTGTAATCCCAGCTACTCAGGAGGCTGAGGCAGGAGAATTGCCTGAACCCGGGAGGCAGAGGTTGCAGTGAGCCGAGATCGCGCCATTGCACTCCAGCCTGGGTAACAAGAGCGAAACTCCGTCTCAAAAAAAAAAATAAATAAATAAAAAATAAGCCAAATATGGTGACACACACCCATGGTCCCAGCTGCTTGGAGGATGAGGTGGAAGGATCACTCACTTGAGCCCATGCTGCAGTGAGCCGCGATTGCACCACTGCATTCCAGCCTGGGTGACAGCGAGATCCTGTCTCAAAAAAAAGAAAAAATAAAGTACAGCCACGTAAAGGGGATCAAAAGTGCTTTGGTGTAATGAGTGTACTTTCAAATAAAATGGTCAAAGTGGGTCTCACTGAGAAGGTAATAATGGAGGAGAGGCACTGGCCACGCAGGTGACTGGGGTGTGTGTTCCCGGCAGAGGCAGCAGCAGTCACCGAGGTTTGAACGTGGGTGGCTGTCAGTGCACTCCAACAACCAGAGGGCCAGCCTGGCTGGAACAGAGTGGGTGAGCGGAAGACAAGGAGGCAGTGAGGTCAGAAAGCTACCCAGAGGCGGGGAATAGGGCTAGATTGAATAGTAGATCTCTGGAGGTGGTTTTAGTTACCTATTGCTACGTTACAAATTATACCAAAACAGAGCAGCGCAAAACAACAGCATTTATTATCTCATAGTTTCTGTGGGTCAGGAAACTGGGGGCTGCTTAGTCAAGTCCTCTGTTTTAAGATCCCTCATGGGCTGGGCACGGTGGCTTACCCCTGTAACCCCAGCACTTTGGGGGGCCGAGGTGGGCGGATCACCTGAGTTTAGGAGTTCAAGATCAGCCTGGGCAACATGCCGAAACCCCGTCTGTGCGGGGGAAACTCCAAAAGTGCTGAGGCAGGAGTCAGAAGCCTCAGCCGATTCCCACATAAATAATGAAGAAGAAAATAACTAGACATGTAACCAGAGTAGTTATTCATAGGTGATCTTAGTTATTCATAGGTGATTTTAGTTCTTTTACTAATGCCTCTCAGGTCTGAAGTGTGAACCTGGGGTGACATTGTGAAATGAATGACTCTAAGGTAAGAGCCTTTAAGCCCTCTGTCACACCCCTGTAAGGGCTGCTGGAGGGCGCCTCGGCTGTGCGGCAGTGCCAGCGCTGGGAAAGTGCCCGCTGTTTAGCAAGCTAGGGAAAGAGACGTCCAAGATGGCTGAGACGTCTCCATCCTCGGGGGACTTAGGAGAAAACTCCGCTCCTCCAAGCTCTGGCGGTGGGCCTGGCGGCTGTCAGGTAGGCCCGAAGACATCCGGAGGCTTAACTGTCTCTATGTGATGCTGTGCTTCAGCAGTCGCGTTCCATGTCAACCTCATGATCCGCTTCTGCACCTGGTTCCTTATTTCTTGGAAGAGATAATCAGTAAAAGTTATATAAATCTTAATGTCTTTGTTCTTTCTTGACAAGTATGGAAAAGTCTTGGGCCCCACCTATGTGACGTGTGATGTAATTGACCCTATCACTGACCACCAATGCCACACCCTATCTGCCCTGCTCCCAGCTTGTACCACACCCTCCCTACCCTGCCCTCAGCTTTGTACTCACTAGAAGTCAGAGCGGGCTGGGCATGGTGGCTAACGCTTGTAATCCAAGCACTTTGGAGGCTAAGGCGGGTGGATCACCTGAGGTCGGGAGTTCAAGACCAGCCTGACCAACATGGTGAAACTTCGTCTTCAAAAAAAAAGAAGTTTTGGCCGGGCGCTGTGGCTCACGCCTGTAATCCTAGCACTTTGGGAGGCCGAGGTGGGTGGATCACCCAAGGTCAGGAGTTCAAGACCAGCCTGGTCATCATGGTGAAACCCCACCTTAAAAAAAAAAAGTCAGTGTCCAGGCACTCGGGGCCACTGCCGACTCCACACTTTGGTTGGTGGTGGACCCCTGGGCCCAAGCTCTCTTTTCTCTAAGTCTGTGTCTTGTGTTTTTTATTTCTATAGTTTCTTGTCTCCACACCAATAGAGAGGGGCTCAAAGAGCCCTGTAGGGCTGGACTCTACACCCGTCTCTACTAAAACTACAAAAATTAGCTGGGTGTGGTGGTGGGCACCTGTAATCTCAGCTACTTGGGAGGCTGAGGCAGGAGAACAGCTTGAGCCCGGGAGGCGGAGGTTGCAGAGAGCCGATACGGCGCCATTGCACTCCAGCCTGGGCAACAAGAGCAAAGCTCCATCTCAAGAAAAAAGATTCCTCATGGGCTGCAAGGTGCTGGCCAAAGCTGCTGTCATCTCAAGGCTCAACTGGAGAAGGAACAAGCCACTCCCAAGCTCACTCACAGGGCTCTGACGGGCTCAGTTCTTCACCAGATGCTAGACGGAGCGTCGGAGTTCCCTGTTGACTATTGGCTGGCGGCCTCGCACAGTTCTTTCCACAGAACAGCCTGATGCATCAAAGTAAGCAGGCCAAGACGGAGAGAGCGCGAGAGCCGGCAAGACAGCAGAAACAGCCTTTCTTTTTCTTTTCCTTTTTTTTTTTTTTTTTTGAGAGAGATTCTCACTCTGTCCCCCAGGCTGGAGTGCAAGTGGCATGACCTTGGCTCACTGCAACCTCCACCTCTCGAGTTCAAGTGATTCTCCTGCCTCAGCCTCCTGAGTAGCTGGGATTACAGGTGCATGCCGCCACCCCCGGCTAATTTTTGTATTTTTAGTAGAGACAGGGTTTCATCATGTTGGTCAGGCTGGTCTCGAACTCTTGACTTCATGATCGGCTGGCCTCAATCTCCCAAAGTGCTGGGATTACAGGCGTGAGCCATTGGGCCTGGCCAATTTTTCATAACCTAATCTCAGGAGCGACATCCATTGCTTTTACCATATACTCTTTTTTTTTTTTTTTTTTTTTGAGACAGGATCTCATTCTGTTGCCCAGGCTGGGGTGCAGTGGTGCAATCACCGCCCACTACAGCTTTGACCTCCTAGGCTCAAACAGTCCTCCCACCTCAGCCTCCCGAATAGCTAAGACTAAAGACATGCACCACCACATCTGGCTAATTTTTGTATTTTTTGTAGAGACTACGTCTCACTATGTTGCCCGGGTTGGTCCAAGCTCCTGGATTCAAGCAATCCCCCCACCTCAGCCTCCCAAAATGTTAAGATTTACAAGTGTGAGCCACCAGGATTTTGCAGGATTCTCTGGGTTAGAAGTAAGTCGTCAGGTCCAGCGCACGCTCAGGGGAGGGGACTACACCAGGGGGCCGGGATCACAGGAGCCAGAAGCTGCCTACCTCAGAGG